>NC_090826.1:58326711-58629742 GCF_028021215.1 Eschrichtius robustus
AGGTCACTCTCCTCTCTATTTCAAGACTTAAAAAGAGAATTAGGTCAATGTTTTTAGTGCTTCAACAGTTCTCTATATACTTCAGGATAATTCTCTCTCCCTAAACATAACATGCTTATTCCTTTGTCCTCTACTTGGAAGACCCCTCCTGTCATATCAGCCAGCCAGTCTCTTGTCCATGTAATCATGCAAGGAACTTTAATGTGTGCCTTCTATGGGCAAAACGCTGGGCTCATGTACCTTTTTTTTTTAAAGTAGAATTATTATACATTGCAGTTGTTAATAACACTTTCTTTTTATTAATATTTATTTATTTATTTATTTGGTTGCGCCTGGTCTTAGTTGTGGCATGTGAACTCTTAGTTGCGGCATGCTTGTGGCATCTAGTTCCCTGACCAGGGATTGAACCCTGGCCCCTGCATTGGGAATGCGGAGTCTTAACCACTGCACCACCAGGGAAGTCCCTGGGCTCATATATCTTCCTTCAAAAAGCTTCCCTGATCTGCCTCCCCATTTCACAAGATGGCCACTTTCACAGAATTCATCAAACTCTATTATGATTACTTATCTACACATCTCTTTTGTTCCCTCAGCTTTATTGAGGTATAGATGAGAAATAAAATTGTAAGATATTTAAAGTGTACAACATGATGATTTGATATATACATACATTGTGAAAGGATTCTCCCTGCATCAAGTTAATTAACACATCTATCACCTCATATATTTACCTTTTTTTTTTTTTTTTTGGTGAGAACATTTAAGTTCTACTCTTTTAGCAAATTTCAATTTGTGTCTCTTACCACCTCTTTCCTGTGGGGCCTATCATAACGCCCAATCCATACCAGTCATTTAACAAATTGCCACTAACGGAATGGACGGTTGAATCTTTCATGGGTCCTCACAAAAGACAAATGAGAATCTTCCAATCTGACCAACCCTACATGTCAGCTCATTTCCCACACTCCACCCCGTGCATCTTTATGATTAGTAGAAATTATTCAAACCTTCCCGAGCTCAACCTACACTTTGACTCCTTACATCTAACCATACAGTCCATCTCCATCGATGATCTTTCCACACTCCTTTGGACCTGCAAAGTTCCTATTCATCCCTCCAGATCCACCGTGAGTGTCACATCCTGTGACTGTTTTTTATTCCCTCAGGATGAGTTAGATACTCTTCTGATTATTCCCATAGCAGTATACACATAGTAAAACTTACTCTTGCACATATGCTGTTGTTTAAAAATATCTTTATATCTGTTTTTTTCACCAAAATGGGAAAAGATTGAGGATATGAAATATCTACCCATCTTGGTATTCTCAGCAATTGGCACTGTAAACTGAATGAATGGTTGACTGGCTAAACAAATGTTCAAATATGGGCTTTAGGAAGATTAAATTGGCAAAAGAGTAATTAGGAATATAATACAAAGGCAATGAATACCTGAACTAGGATAATGGTAGTGATGATAGAAATACTAAGAATATCAAGGTGGCAATGTTAAAAGAAATTGACAACCCAGCCAAAGTTTAAAAGGAGAGAGAAAAAACAAAATTAACTCTAAGTCAGTTTTATTCAGTTATGCACGCCTTTGAAAATCTAAAGAAAGCTAAGGACATCATTCCTGGAAAAAAATGCACATATGCTCATTCGCAAAAGCTTCTTTGCATAATAAATCAGGAGATTCCTTCCTTTCTTAAATATCACCGCTTAAGTTCACACACCACTACTTTAGAGTCGTAAGACTGGATGGTTTGGAGGATGGTGATAGCGTTAAGCAACCTATGAACAACTTGAAAAATAGTTGGTTTAGAGGAGTAGAGGGAAGTCGGGTTTTAAAAATACAGAACAAACACCTTATAGTGTGCGTGGTTTTGACTACTCTAGATAGACCCTTGAGGAGCATGACATGTGTAATTTCTAAGGATGCTGAAACCTGAGGCAGGGCTCTATAACAGCAAGTGACTTAGTAGTTAGCCCAGCTGAGTGCCTAGCCAATGAAACTCAACTTTTAATGCACTAGCCCTAACAAAGTGAAAAAGATCAGCTTGTGGAATGGGTATGTGCAGAGGAAACTCATGACTTTAAAGGCTAAGTTTAAATTATGAACTCAATCATCTCCTTATGTGAGAATTAGATACATCATTGATCAAGGTTTACTGTATCGAGTTTGAAATGCTCATGGGCCACAGAAGCAGAGATGCTCATTAGATGGTTGAAATGGTTATTGAAAAAGAAACTGAAGTTAAGGTACAGACTTGAGATTCATTCCTGCTAAAGAGTGAATTTCAAATAGTATTCAAGTATAAGATTACCAAGTGTGATAGGCAGACTTCTAAGATAGTCCCATGATTCTCACTCTCTTGTATTCATACCTTTGTATAATCCTCCTTTCTTAAGTGTGGAACCTGTGACCTGTTTCTAACCAACAGAAAATGGTAGTGGTGGTAGGGTATCACTCCTGTAATTATGCTACCTTATGTGGCAAAGGTGAAGGTATTTTGTGGGTGTAATTGAGGTCCCAAATCAGTTAGCGTTGAGTCAGTTAAAAGGGAGATTATCAGATGAGCCCTCTAAAAGAGGGACTGAGGCCTTCCCCAAGTTCAAAGAGATTCTTCTGCTGGCTTGAAGGAACAAGCCACCAAGAGTTCTACAGTTGCATGGAAATGAATTCTGCCAACAACCCTGTGAGCTTGGAAGAGGATAGCATGCTTCAGATAATGTCACAGTCTGGGTGAACACCATGACTGCAGCCTTGTGAGACGCTTTACGAGCAGAGAGCCCAGCTGAGCCATGCCCAGACTCCTGACCCACCAAAACTCTGAGATAATAAATACATATTGTTTTAAACTGTTACCTATGTGGCAATTTGTGATGCAGCAGTAGAATACTAATACACCAATGGAAAAAGAATACGAAGAGAACCAAAGAGGGTCAAAATTTCTGACAAACATTGATATATCCATATTTGAATGATTGGGAAAAGAAATAAGGACAAAAATGGGTATTAAAAGGTGGTGGTCAGATGGTCTCTTAGTTAGTTTGGGCTGCTATAACAAGGATTCTGGAGACTGGGTGGCTTAAATAACAATATTTAGTTCTCACAGTTCCGGAGGCTGGAAGTTTGAGATCAGGGTGAAAGCATGGTCAGGTTCCTGTGAGAGCTCTCTTCTTGGTTTCCTCACAATGTGAAGAGAGAGCTTAGGTTTCTTTAACTCCTTATGAGGGCACCAATCCCATGATGGGAGCTCTACGCACATGACCTCATCCAAACCTATTACTTCCCGAAGGCCTACCTCCAAATACCATCACACTGGGGATTAAGGCGTCAACATATGAATTTGCGGGGGAACACAAACATTCTGTCCAAACATTCTGTCAAAGAGATTCTTCTGCTGGCTTGAAGGAACAAGCCACCAAGAGTTCTACAGTTGCATGGAAATGAATTCTTAGATGGAGACTTCCTGATAATAATATAGCAGCTGATATAGGAAGTTGTCTCTAACTCCAAATACACTGAAATTCTGAATTTTTTTAAAAATTTGCTTATAATACACAGCCAAGCCAAAAGCAAGAAAGAACTACCTCATTTGCCAGAAATGAAGAGAGGCCCAAAGTAAAACCACTAAGTAGGAGCTAAAGCAGAATTCACAGGGGTGAAGGAAATAATTACAGACCTTTGGGACTGGAGTTTCACTACTTGTGAGAAGAAGAAGCACATAGCCTCAGACCCAGGTTTGATGGAAAGCTTGAATAATTCTGAGAACCACTCAAGGTTGACCTGTTAGTGAAAATGCGTCAAGGAAAACTCCACCAAACCAACACAATAAGACAATTAAAAAAATAAGAAGTATAAGAATTAGAAGTGACAAAGGTTTCATATTTTTAGGTGATACAATCATTTACATTAAAAAAAGATAAACTATGATAACCAATAAGATAAACTATTATGAAAGAGTGTTATAATAATTTATCAGAACAAGATCTGTATATAAAAATCATTAGTGCCCCCTGGTTCCAGCAATATCCAATTAGAAAACATAATAAAAAGATTTTTTTCCAATTAAAAAACATAATAAAAATATTTCTTTTATAACAAAAAATAAAGTTGGAATTAACGTAAGTAATGCCAGAGCTTTGTACAGAAATTTTTAAGTAAAAATTATTCATAAAATAACTAAAGCATATAGTTTGAGAATTTAAAATACAAAAAGAAAGAAATATTATTTAAAAATGACCTCCCACCCTTTCTCAGCCACTTAATTCCCTTCTCCAGGGTAAATCACTCTTGGTTTCTTATGCATTCTTTCAGAGATATCCTAGGGATACACAGGCAAATATATATTTTTCTTTCTTTTTTTTTTTATAAAATGACAGCATAGTGGAACATTGCTCAGCACCCCATCTTTCTTCACATATCAATATATCTTGGGGATAAATTCATATTAGTACATATGAAATTGCCTCATTCTTTTAAAGTGTAGCACTGCATTCCATTTACATAACCAGTCCCATACTAATTAATATTGGTACAAACAATGCTATTGTGAAAAGCCCTGTACATAAATCACTTTCCACATTTCCATATGCAAAAGTATCTCAAGTTCAAATTGCTAGAAGAGGAATTGTTAAGTCAAAGGTTATGTGCATTTAAGATATCGATAAATAAGCCAAATAGCCAAAAAACCTCCCTAGAGGTTGCACTAACTCACATTCCCACCAGCAATGTTGGTTAGTGCCTGTTTTCTCCCAATATACTCTCCATCTCAGTGTTTTTTCAAAATTTGATCTTTGCTAATATGATAGGTAAAAAATGGTCTCATGCACGTGAAAACCACAAAGAGATACCACTTCACACACAGTAGGATGGCTATAATAAAAAGACAGATATTAAGTTTTGGTGAAGAACCTGTATACACTGCTGATGGTAGGAATTTTAAATGATGCAGCCACCTTGGAAAACAGATTGAACACTTCTCAAAAACTTAAACATAGAGTTGCTATATTAGACCAAGCAATTTCACTCTTAGGAATATACCCAAGGGAAATGAAAACATATGTCCACACGTAAACTTGTACATGAAAGCTTATAGCAGCATCATTCCACCAAAAGATAGAAACAACCAAAATGTCCATCTATTGATGAATGGATAAACAAAATGAAGTATATCAATAAAATGGAATAATATTATTTAACCAGAAAAAGGAATAAAGTTAGTGATACATGCTACAATACAGATGAACCTTGAAAACATGCTAAGTGAAAAAGGCCAGTTGCCAAAGACCGTATATTATATCTTTCCATTTATATGAAATGTCCAGGATAGGCAAATCTACAGACACAGAAAATAGATTAGTGGTTGCCTCCGGTCAGGAGGGTTGGAAGGGTTGGAGGTGATAGCTAAAGTTTACAGTGTTTCTTTGTGAGGTGATGAAAACAGTCTGAAATTGATTATAGTGATGGTTGCACAACGCTATGAATATACTAAAACCATTGACTTCTACACTTTACATGGATGAGTTATATGGTATAATAACTATATCTCAATATATCTCAAACTGTTATCAAAAATATCTCAAATTGTTACAAAAAAGTGGTTTCAGTGTAGTTTTAACTTGTGTTCCTATTATTAAGAGTAAAGTTGAGCATCTCTCCATATATTTATTAACATTTCAGGTTTTTCCTTTTGTGACTTGTCTATTTATATCCATTACTCATTTTCTATTCATTTTTTTCTTATCAATTTATAAGATTGTTTTGTACATTTTAGCTACAATGAGATGCTTTACAAATTGGCAAAAACTATAAAGTTGGTGTGGTAGGCAGAAAAATGCCCCCCACAAAAGATCCTGACATTTTAATCCCCAGAACCTGTGAAAATATTAGGTTACAGGGCAAAAGAGAATTAAGGTTGAAGGTAGAATTAAAGTTGTTAATCAGTGGACTTTGAAAGAGGGAGATTATCCAAGTGAGCATAATGTAATCACAGGGGTCCTTAAATGTAAAAGAGGGAGGCAGGAAAGGGAGAGTTAGGGTGATGTGATGTGAAAAACACTTGACTGACCATTGTTATCTTTGAAGATGAAGGGAGCCGTGAATCAAGGAATGTGAGTAGATTCTAGAAGCTGAGAAAGGCAAGAAAATGGATTCTCCCTTAGGGTCTCTAGAAAAGAGTGCAATGTTGCCAACAAACTGATTTTAGCTCAGTATGACCCACTTTGGACTTCTGACCTTCAGAATGTAAAAATCTGTGTTATTTTAAGCCACCAACCTTGTAGCAATTTATTGCAGAAGCATCAGGAAACTAATACAATTGGATAATACAAGATTCTGAAAAAGATGAGGAGAAATGGATATCCTCACATACCACTCATGTGACTGCCAACTGGTGCAGCCAATTTTAAAGAGCAATCTTGTAGTACTTAGTTCAATTGAGCATGTGCATCACTTATGACTCAGCACTTCTATTTCTGGGTGCACACCTTAGAGAAACATCCACATACATGCACAAGAGGCATACACGAGGATGTTCAAGGTATTATTTGTGGCAGCAAGGAGTTCGAGGCAACTGAGAAGCCCATCAATATGAGTATGAATGTGGAAATGTGGATTATGCTTTTGAAGGAATGTTATGCAACAGGCTGAAACAATGAACCAAAGCTACTTGTAACAACATGAATCGATCATAAAAACACGATGTTGAGAGGGAAACAAAAGTAAAAACAGTATTAAATTTATAAAGCAATACCATTCATTTAAATTTTTTAAAACATAACAATGTTAGATATTTATCATAAATTCATAAGTATGTGAATAAACACAGAATGCAAATTGGAAAGATACATTATATAAATGAGAGTGTCAGTGAGTTAGGAAGTAATAAGACTGGAGATAGACAATTAGAAAGGAAAAATAAAAGTAAACAAAACAAAAAGTTAAAAGGGGGTATGAACTAGACTCACCAAAAAAAAAGAGAGATAACTGAAATAAATAAAATCAGAAATGAAAGAGGAGACATTACAACTGATACCACAGAAATACAAAGGGTCATAAGAGACTACCATGAATAATTATATGCAAAAAATTGGACAATCTAAAAGAAATGGATAATTTCCTTGAAACATACAAAGTACCAAGACTGAATCATGAAGAAATAGAAAACCTGAACAGACTTATTACTAGTAAGGAGATTGAATCAGTAATCAAAATCTTCCCAACCAATAAAAGTCCAGGACCCGATGGCTTCACTGGTGAATTCTAACAAACACTTAAAGAAGAACTAATATCAAGCCTTCTCAAAATCTTCCCAAGAAATAGAAGAGAAGGGAACCCTTCCAAACTCATTTTACAAGGCCAGCATTACCCCACTATCAAAACCAGAAAAGGCCACTACAAGAAAAGAAAATTACAGGCCAATATTCCTGATGAACATAGATGTACAAATACTCAACAAAATATTAGCAAACCAAATCCAACAATACTTTAAAAGAATTATATACCATAATCAAATGGGATTTATTCCAGGGGTGCAAAGATGGTTCAACATCCACAAATCAATCAAAGTGTTACACCATATTGACAAAAAGAAGGATAAAAATCATATGATCATATCAATAGACACAGAAAAGTTATCTGACAAAATTCAACATCCATTTATGATAAAAACTCTCAACAAAGTGGAAACAGAGGGAATAGACCTCAACATAATAAAGGTTATACATGACAAGTCCACAGCTAACATAATACTCAGTGGAGAAAAGCTGAAAGTATTACCCCTAAGATCAGGAACTAGATATTGGAAGTCCTAGCTAGAGCAATTAGGCAAGAAACAGAAATAAAATACATCCAATTGGAAAGGAAGAAGTAAAACTATCATTATTTGCAGATGATATGATACTATTATAGAAAACCCTAAAAGCTCAACTAAAAAAAGAAAAAAAAACAAAGAAACTGAGACGTAATAAACAAATTTAGTAAAGTTTCAGAATATAAAATCAATATACAAAAATCAGTGAGGTTTCTATACACTAATAATAAACTATTAGAAAGAGAAAATAAGAAAGCAATCCCATTTACAACTGCATCAAAAAGAATAAAATACTTACAAATAAATTTAACCAAGGAGGTGAAAGACCTGTACACTGAAAACTATAAGACATTGATGAAGGAAGCTGAAGAAGTCACAAATTGAACAATAGTCCATGCTCATAGATTGGAAGAATTAATATTGTTAAAATGTCTATACTACCCAAAGAATCTACAGATTCAATGCAATTGCTATCAAAATTCCAATGGCATTCTTTCACAAAAATAGAATAAACAATACTAAAATTTGTATGGAACCACAAAAGACCCTTAATACCCAAAACAATCTTGAGAAAGAATAAAAAGCTAGAGACATCATGTATCCTGATTTCAAACTATATTACAAAGCTATCATAATCAAAGAGTATGATATTGGCATAAAAACAGACACAGATCAACGGAACAGAATAGACAGCCCAGAAATAAGCCCACACATATGTAGGTTTATGACAAAGAAGCCGAGAATATACAAGGGGGAAAAAGCAGTCTCTTTGATAAATAGTGCAGGAAAAACTGGACAGACACATGCAAAAGAATGAAACTAGACCACTCTCTTATACCTTACACAAAAATTAACTCAAAACAGATTAAAGGCTTGAACATCAGACCTGGAACCATAAAACTCCTAAAAGAAAATACAGGCAGTAAACTTTTGACATTGGTCTTGGCAATGATTTTTTGGCTTTGACACCAAAAGCAAAGGCAACAAAAGCAAAAGTAAACAGGTGGGACTATGTCAAACTAAAAAAGCTTCCGCACAGCAAAGGAAACTCAACAAAATGAAAAGGCAACCTACTGAATGGGAGAAAAAATTTGCAAGTCATATATCTGATAAGGGGTTAATATCCAAAATATATACAAACAACTCAATTTAAAAAATGGACAGAGGATCTGAATAGGCATTTTTCCAGAGATAATATAGAGATGGCCAACAAGCACATGAAAAGGTGCTCCATATCACTAATTATCAGGGAAATGCAAATCAAAACCACAATGAGATATCACCTCACATCTGTTAGAATACTATTATTAAAAAAACAAGAAATAACAAGTGTTGGAGAGGATGTGGAGAAAAGGGAACCCTGGTGCACTGTTGGCGAAAATGTAAATTGCTGCAGTCACTATGGAAAACAGTATGGAGCCTCCTCAAAAAAATTAAAACTAGAGCTACCATATGATCCAGCAATTCTACTTCAGGGAAGAAAACAAAGACAATGACTTGAAAAGGTATCCGCACCCCCAAATTCATTGCAGCATTATTTACAATAGCCAACATATGGAAACACACTAAATGTCCATTGATGGACAAATGGATCAGTTGTGAGATATATACGTATATATATGATGGAATACTATTCAGCCATAAAAATGAAGGAATTACTGCCATTTGCAGCAACATGGATGGACCTTGAGGGCATTATGCTAAGTAAAATAGGTCAGATAGAGAAAAACAATGCTGTATGATCTTACTTATACATGGAATCTAAAAAGCAAACAAACAAACACCCAACTGATGAATACAGAGAACAGATTGGTGTTTGTTGAAGGCAGAGGATGGAGAGTGGGTGAAATTGGTGAAGGTGGTCAAAAGGTACAAACTTCCAGTTATAAAATAAAATAAATAAGTCCTGGGGATGTATACAGCATGGTGACTATAGTTAATAATACTGTATTACATATTCAAAAGTTGCTAAGAAAATCTTAATAGTTCTCATCACAAGAAAAAAAAATCGTAACTCTGTGGAATGATGGATATTAATTAGACACTGTGATGATTATTTCACAATATACACATGTATCAAATAATTATGTTGTACACCTGAAATAAATATAATGTTATATGTCAATTATATCTCAATAAAAATTGTAAACATGCACTTTTTCTGATGCTTAAATTCTACTTCCAAAATTTATCCCATGAAATAGCCACAAATGTTCAGAAACATAGTATATAAACTATGTAAAGTATGTTTCTTGCAATATCATGTGTGATAATGGAAAATTACAAATAAGAATGTCCATTAAAATGAAACTAGTTCATGAATTGTGGTCTATTTGTGTTATAGATGTGATGAAGTTGTTTAAGAAAAATATGAGATAGGCTTACACACTTTGACATGGAAAGAACTCCAAGATGAACAATGATAGAAAAGACCAATATGTATACCATGGTCCCAACTGCACCCACACAAAGAAAGGTGTATGTTTGTGAATACAATGAATAGAAAGTGGGTGTAGAGGTTAGAAATTGTTAACAGTAGACCCAGCTAAAAGTTGTGTTTGCTTGGGACTTTGCATAAATTCAAACAACAGAAAGTGTCACTATCAAAGTATGGTCTGGATGGACTGATAGATATTATACGAGGACCAAAATCTCCCCAAACTAAATTTGATAATTGTTGAGTTTGTGATGAGGGTGGGGAACAAAGGGCATTGTTTATGTTGCTCTCCACTCTTGTATTCTTGACTGTTGCCTAATTAAATAAATAAAAAAAAGTACTGATGTATTAACCGCAAAGAAAGAAAGAAAGAAAGAAAGAAAGAAAGAAAGAAAGAAAGAAAGAAAGAAAGAAAGAAAAAAGGCGGTGGTGGGGTAGGATTTTAAAAGACAACTGCATGCTGTGTACTCCATGTACTGACAGTTATACTCAACACGATTCTATACATCTAGGGCAAGGTTAGCAAATTTATTTTCTGTATAGGACCAGATAGCAAATATTTTAGCCTTTGTAGATCCTGTAACATTTACAATATCTAGGATTCAGTAAAAAATTACTACATGGGCAAAGAAGCACAATTAATGTGACTCATAAGCAGGCAATAGAAATAAAATCAGAAATAGCAAAGATGAAAGAAATAGCAGACAAGAACTTCACTACAACTATTATAAATGCACTCAAGGATTAAAAGGAAAAACTGATAACAAGTGAAAAGGAAACTATTAAAAAATAAGCAAATGGAACTTCTAAAGACGATAAATATTTTAAAATCTTATCAAAAACTAACTGGATAGGGGGCTTCCCTGGTGGTGCAGCAGTTAAGAATCCACCTGCCAATGCAGGGGACATGGGTTTGAGCCCTGGTCCAGGAAGATCCCAGATGCCACGGAGCAACTAGGCCCATGTGCCACAACTACTGAACCTGCGCTCTAGAGCCTGCGAGCCACAACTACTGAGCCCACATGCCACAACTACTGAAGCCTGCGCGCCTAGAGCCCATGCTCTGCAACAAGCGAAGCCACGATGATGAGAAGCCCGTGCACCGCAATGAAGAGTAGCCTCTGCTCGCCGCAACTAGAGAAAGCCCACGTGCAGCAATGAAGATCCAATGCAGCCAAAAATAAATAAATAAAACTGGATAGATTTAACAGATTTGACACTGCAGAAGAAAAAGCAATAAACTTGAAGACACAGCAATAGAAACTATCCAAGCTGAAGCAAAAAGAGGAAAAAAAAAATGAAAAAACAAAGATTTAAAGGAACAATGTCTGAATATTTTTCCAGTTTTGGCAAAAACAAAAAAACCCCACAGATTACCAAGTTCAACAAACACTAAGCAGAATAAACACCAAGGAAATCACACCAAAGCACATCATAATATAATATGAATATCAGTGATAAGGAGAACAATCTTGAAGACATCAAGGGGGAAAAAAGGACATTATATATAGGAGAACAAGATAAGAAATCCACTGACTCTCATCAGAAACAACGCAACCCCAAAGACCATGGAATAATATCTTTAATATGCTATGGGGGAAAAAACCTGTCATTTTATATACAGCACGAAAAATACTCCAAAATGAAGGTGAAATAGACATTTTTAGACAAATAAAAGCTGAGAAAATTTGTCACTAGCACACCTGCACTACAGGAAATGTTAAAGGAATTTCTTTAGACAGAAGTGAAATGATACCCAGTGGAAACTTTGATCTCTACCAAGGAATAAAGGGTGCTGGCAATGAAAAATATGTGGGAAATATAGAAAATTTTGTTTTCCATTTTTAAATTTCTTTAAAAGATAGTTAAAGCAAAAGTAGTAATAATGTAATGTGTGGCTTGTAATATGTATGAAGGTAAAATGTGCAATGGAATAGCACAGAAGATATGAAGATAGAAGCCTACTGTTGTAAAGTTCATGCATTATACATTATTTGAAGGTAGGCTGAGATAAATTAATAATACTTATTTGTAAAAACTATCAGACAGGGCTTCCCTGGTGGTGCAGTGGTTGAGAATCTGCCTGCCAATGCAGGGGACACGGGTTCGAGCCCTGGTCCGGGAAGATCCCACATGCCACGGAGCACCTAAGCCCGTGTGCCACAACTACTGAGCCTGCGCGTCTGGAGCCTGTGCTCCGCAACAAGAGAGGCCGCGATAGTGAGAGGCCCGCGCACCGCGATGAAGAGTGGCCCCCGCTCGCCACAACTAGAGAAAGCCCTCGCACAGAAACGAAGACCCAACACAGCCAAAAATAAATAAATTAATTAATTAATTAAAAAAAAAAAAAAACTATCAGACATATGAAAAGATGATCGTAGTCAAGGATATACAGTTTAAAGCAATGAGATACCATTTCTCACCTGTTATATTGATAAAAATTACAGAAGATGGATAGCATTCATTGTTAGTGATGATGTGGTATGTTAGTAAGAGTGTGAATTACTACAGTTTGGATAATAATCCGGCATAATACATTAAAGAGAAAAAACTCAAACCCTTTGATTCAACAAGCCACATGTGAAATTCTACTACACACTATACATTTGTATATGTTTATGTTTAAGAATATTTTTCTTTTGGTGAGTATGTTGTATTTTTGTTTGGAAGAAAATAGGACAAAAACTGAAGACCTATAAATAAGAGAAGGGTCAACTAAATCTTAGTGTATAAGTAGTATGGAATACTTGTAGCTATTGAAAAAATGAATTAGATCTATTATGTGTGTTGTGGAATGAAGTTTATGCCATGCGGTAAAGAAAAACAAAAGATAGATAGATAGATAGAATGACAATTTTTGTTTAAAGCAGAAAAAAAAACCTATCATGCTTTTATACATCTATAAAGGCATGAAGAAAAATGTGGAAAGATTCTCACAAAACTATTACTTTGGAGGGAGGGACTAGAAAGAAAGGCCAAATTATTAATTTACCCTATTATTACTCTGTTGTGTTTGACTTGTAGCAAAGGATACTTAATTGAGATTCTTTCTGTCTTAGTTTTAACAGAGGTCCTGTAGACTAAAATCAAAAACACTAATACATCACCCAGCAGATAGCAGTGCTTCAGACCAATGACTTCTGGTGTCTCACATTTTTCTCCCTTCCAAAGGGGAGCATTCGTTGTTCCTGTTCCACCACTTTACATCATGCGTGAGGGAGTGGGGTGCAGGTAATGTGTGTCTGGGGGTTATAGGCAGTGGACCAGAGGAGTCACAGCCCACTAGGCAGCCACTGCTGCTCACTACCCAGAAAGCTTGGCTCTGAGCTGGATACACTGACGGGACAGGATTGGAGGTTATCTCACTACAGAAATCAGAGAGTATTTTTCTTTTAACATCTTTATTGGAGTATAATTGCTTTACAATGGTGTGTTAGTTTCTGCTGTATAATAAAGTGAATCAGCTATACATATACATACATCCCCATATCTTCTCCCTCTTGCGTCTCCCTCCCACCCTCCCTATCCCACCCCTCTAGGTGGTCACAAAGCACGGAGCTGATCTCCCTGTGCTACGCAGCTGCTTCCCACTAACTATCTATTTTACATTTGGTAGTGTATATATGTCCATGCCACTCTCTCACTTCGTCCCAGCTTACCCTTCCCCCTCCCCATGTCCTCAAGTCCATTCCAGAGAGTATTTTTTATGTATGGAAAGCATGGAGCAAAGAGATATCTGGAGTCTAAAAGACTGATACATAGAAAAGAATGTTAATGCTCACCAAGCATCTATGTTCCAGAGTGCCCTTCATTAGACTTTCATTGAGCAAATCTATAACTAACTAACTAATTAAATAAATAAATAAGAATCTACTGTGTGATTTTGTGTAGGAATGTTTGTGAGAAATTTGCCTTTTATGTGAATCACTCTCCTCTTTAGAAGAACCTAAAAACTTTCTCTTGGGTCACCGAAAGTTCTGCTTCTGAGGCCCAGGTTACAAGCCATTATATGATGGGATCTGTGAATCCTGTATGTCATATGTCTCTTTGATTTAGCTGTTGAGAACAGCCAAGCCAGACTGCGAATCAAACTTATGTTGTGCAGGGCCTGTGGCTGTCAGTGTTTTAAATTTGCCTCCTGTCTCATTTTACTCTTTAAGCTTTATCTTCATTTAATAAGGCTTCTGGCAACCTAAAAACCTCTTGTAAATGCATTGTTCCTATCCAAGACATGGCATTTTCCATGTGGTTTGTTCATCTATAAACAACATCTGTGCTTGCTGACTGTCAGTTGTGGAAAAGTTACAACTCTGCATTTTAAGAATCTTTGGGGATTACAAATAATCTAAGAATCTTGCACTACAATATTTTATATTTTCAACATATGGCACTACAAGTATATTTAGGAGTTACATTGGTGTCCTATCACTGTAACACTTTGGACAGATGAATAAAATTGATAATTAAGCAAAAACTTTCAGAAATGGAACTTTTGCAAAGTGAAGCAGTAAGAATGAATAATTAATCTTAGATTCTAATCTTCTTATTAAAGTAAAAGTTTAAAACGTATGTCAAAACTTCTTACCAAGCTTAACTGGTGCCAGCATTTGTCTGATGCACTAAATCACTATGTTGGCAACCATCTCTTAATATTTATTCTGACAAATGACACTCAGTTGTTCGTAGCACAGTATGATTAAGTATTTTCAGGACTTCTGGTATCAATAATGAACCAAAACAGACATTTAAAGGAATGGAAAAATACCAGAAATGGAAACTGAACTAGTATTTCCTAGAAAAGTCTTTGTCACTGTCACTGTGGTTATTCACTTAATTGAGCTTTTGATTTGCAAGTGCTATAGCTACACAGATGGCCATCTCATAGCCATAGACTTAAAAATAATCATCCTAACCATCACAGGTTGATAGTTTAGTTTGTATGTTAGGCTCTTGCTTCACCAGGCTTTCTCAACTGTCTAGGGCTTGTTCTCAGAAAATACAGAAGCAAGATTTTTTTTTCTCTAACTAGATAGGTAACCACTGACAACTACCATGTATCTACTAGGGAAACTCCCCAGATATTCAAAGAAGAAGAGGAAGGAAAGGAAGAGAAAGGAAAAAAGAAAACAGAAAGACCTCTACAGATGGTTAAATTCCATATGGAAGGGTCATTGACATGCTAAGCAAAACTATATATAATTTTCCAACTATTCTTTTTTAACTCTGTTGAAAGTTTGAAGATTCAATACCACTTATAACCTTGGTTGACCAAAGAGAATAAGATCTCTCCAGAACAAGTCAATTCAAGTCAACAAGTATTTGTTGAGCCCCTGTTCTGTGCCGCTCACTGTGCCAGGTGCTGGAGATAAGGGGGCAAACAAGACAGGACTCCTTGCAGTCCTGGAGCTTACAATAACAGGAAGGATGCAGGGAGGATGGGAGAACCCCTGTTATCAATAACTATTAGCACAAGCTTTCATTCAATATTTAACCCTAAATTGAATGATCTACTGATGAACTTAGAAGAAGATAATTTCTCTAATAATGCTTATGTAAGATTAGTCATCTTCTGATTTATTTGCATCCAGGGAAAAGAAGAGAATAATGAAGGCTATCATTGTTGCCTGCATCTTATAGTTTTCTCATAATTTGTTTTGCTTGCTTAACTGATTCAAGTCCTTTCTCCAATACCTCTCACCTGTTCCCCTACAGAAAATGGCTCAGATGTACTGGAATACAATCTTGTGTCTGATTTAGCAATTTTATAACATGCTGCAGTTAGAAGTTAACAGACTAGTGGTTTTTAAACATTTTAGATTGTTCATGCCTTAAGAAAAAAGGGACTTGAGAATACATCCCCAATATATGTTCAGCTTTTTAAAAAATTTACTTAAAAATTTTATATATGCATAAATATATATTATAAATATGTATTTCCAACATATATATTGTAAAATGTACACAAAAATATAAATTAATTTTAAAATGAGAGTAAAATTCATTTTTTGAATAATTTATTAACAAAATAAGAGGACTTTCTTCTCACTAAAAATTATAGAAAAATAAGCTAATCTATGAATTATATAAGCTTATTGTTAACATTTGGTTACATAATTTTATTACTCCTGATATTGATTAGTCATCCTTTCAAACTGAGCACAAGCTGCTGCATTTTCATATTTTTTAACACATGGGTTGAAAATTCACTCAATTACTCAACTCAAAGATTGAAAAAGATAGTAAATTGTTTCCAAGCTTTTTAAAGCATTTTTTTGTAGGTGACAAAGTTACATATTTTTAGCAAAAAAAAAAAGCCCACAATAGTGGTAATGTTTTGAAATATTTGTTTTCAAATGTTCTCTTTATAGCACTTTCTCACTCAGTGTTGAAATGTTATCTTTACTTGAAGGGACAAACAAGCCTTGTTTTTTATTTTTTTCCAAAAAAATCTATTAGGTAACATACTACTAAGAGACACATCATTACAGAAAAGATCAGCAAGTTTAAAATATTTGCCTTCTTTGGTAAAAAAAAAAAAAAAAAATAGCTCACTTTTAACTAGATTCTTTTAACTTTGTTGCAAATAATTTTCACAGTCACTCACCAGCTCACTAGGCAGTGATGTTAAGATTCTACAATTTAAGGATTTGTTTTTATCAAATTATTCACGTAGATAAATTGCTGAAGTATGTAAACTACAACATGTCACAGCCTCATAAAAGCAATCCACTGTACTTTGTCATGTCTAAGACGCACATTTTTCATATTTAACATCTTCAAAACTGGGAGGTATCTCTACATAACGATCAAGGGATCAATCCAAGAAGAAGATATAACAATTATAAACATTTATGCACCCAGCATAGGAGCACCTCAACACATAAGGCAAATGCTAACAACCATGAAAGGAGAAATCGACAGTAACACAATAATAGTAGGGGACTTTAACACCCCACTTACACCAATGGACAGACCATCCAAACAGAAAATAGATAAGTAAACACAAGCTTTAAATGACACAATAGACCAGATAGATTTAATTGATATTTATAGAACATTCCACCCAAAAGTGGCAGAATACCCTTTCTTCTCAAATGTACACAGAACATTCTCCAGGATAGATCACATCTTGCACCACAAATCAAGCCTCAGAAAATTTAAGAAAACTGAAATCGTATCAAGCATCTTTTCTGACCATAATGCTATGAGATTGGAAATCAATTACAGGAAAAAAAACTGTAAAAGACACAAATACATGGAGACTAAACAGTGTGCTACTAAATAACCAAGAGATCACTGAAGAAATCAAAGAAGAAAAATATATATACACAGAAACAAACGACAACAAAAACACAATGACCCAAAACCTATGGAATGCAGCAAAAGCAGTTCTAAACAGGGAAGTTCATAGCAATTCAATCTCACCTCAAGAAACAAGAAAAATCTCAAATAAACAATCTAACCCTACACTTAAAACAACTAGAGAAAGAAAAACAAAGAAAACCCAAAGTCAGTAGAAGGAAAGAAATCATAAAGATCAGAGCTGAAATAAATGCAATAGAAAAGAAGAAAACAATAGCAAAGATCAATAAAACTAAAAGCTGGTTCTTTGAGAAGATAAACAAAATTGATAAACCCTTAGCCAGACTCATCAAGAAAAAAAAAGGGAGAGGACGCAAGTCAATAAAATTAAAAATGAAAAAGGAGAAATCACAAGTGACACCGCAGAAATACAAAGGATTATAAGAGACTACTATAAGCAACTATATGCCAATAAAATGGACAACCACAAAAGAATGGACAAATTCTTGGGAAGGTACAATTTTCCAAGACTGAGCCAGGAAGAATTAGAAAATATAAACAGACCTATTACAAGTAATGAAATTGAAACTGTAATTAAAAATCTGCCAACAAAAACAGCCCAGGACCAGATGGCTTCACAGGCGAATTCTATCAAACATTCAGAGAAGAGCTAACACCGATTCATCGCAAACTCTTCCAAAAAATTGCAGAGGGAGAAACACTCCCAAATTCATTCTATGAAGCCACCATCACCCTGATACCAAAATCAGAAAAAGATATCACAAAAAAAGAAAGTTATAGAACAATATCACTGATGAACATAGATGCAAAAATCCTGAACAAAATACTAGCGAACAGAATCCAACAGCACATTAAAAGGATCATACACCATGATCAAGTGGGATTTATCCCAGGGATGCAAGGATTCTTCAATATATGCAAATCAATCAATGTGATACACCACATTAACAAATTAAGGAATAAAAACCATATGATCATCTCAATAGATGCAGAAAAAGCTTTTGACAAAATTCAACACCCATTCACGATAAAACCCCTCCAGAAAATGGGCATAGAGGGGACCTACCTCAACATAATAGAGGCCATATATGACAAACCACAGCAAGCGTCATACTCAATGGTGAAAAACTGAAAGCATTTCCACTAAGATCAGGAACAAGACAAGGATGTCCACTCTCACCACTCTTATTCAACATAGTTTTGGAAGTCCTAGCCATGGCAATCAGAGAAGAAAAAGAAATAGAAGGAATACAAATTGGAAAAGAAGAAGTAAAACAGTCATTGTTTGCAGATGACATGATACTATACATAGAGAATCCTAAAGATGTCACCAGAAAACTACTAGAACTAATCAATGAATTTGGTAAGGTTGCAGGATACAAAATTAATGCACAGAAATCTCTGGCATTCCTATACACCAACAACGAAAAATCAGAAAGAGGAATTAAGGAAACAATCCCATTTACCATCGCAACAAAAAGAATGAAATACCTAGGAATAAACCTGCCTAAGGAGGAGAAAGGCTTGTACTCAGAAAACTATAAAACACTGATGAAAGAAATCAAAGATGTCATAAACAGATGGAGAAATACACCATGTTCCTGGATTGGAAGAATCAATATTGTGAAAATGACTATACTACCCAAAGCAATCTACAGATTCAATGCAATGCCTATCAAATTACCAATGGCATTCTTCACAGAATTAGAACAAAAAATTTTACAATTCGTATGGAAACACAAAAGACCCTGAAAGCCAAAGCAATCTTGAGAAAGAAAAACAGAGCTGGAAGAATAAGGCTCCCTGACTTCAAACTCTACCACAAAGCTACGGTAATCAAGACAGTATGGTACTGGCACAAAAACAGAAATATAGATCAATGGTACAGGATAGAATGCCCCGAGATAAACCCATGCACATATGGTCACCTAATTTATGACAAAGGAGGCAAGAATATACAATGGAGAAAAGACACTTCTTCAATGAGTGGTGCTGGGAAAACTGGACAGCTACATGTAAAAGAATGAAATTAGAACACTCCCTAACACCATACACAAATATAAACTCCAAATGGATTAAAGACCTAAATGTAAGACTAGACACTATAAAACTCTTAGAGGAAAACACAGGAAAAACACTCTGACATAAACCACAGCAAGATCTTTTTTGACCCACCTCCTAGAGTAAAGGAAATAAAAACAAAAATAAACAAATGGGACTTAAAAGCTGTTGCACAGCAAAAACCATAAACAAGATGAAAAGACAACGCTCAGAATGGGAGAAAATATTTGCAAATGAAACAACAGACAAAGGATTAATCTCCAAAATATATAAACAGCTCATGGAGCTCAATATCAAAAAACAAACAATCCAATTAAAAAATGGGCAGAAAACCTAAATAGACATTTCACCAAGGAAGACATACATATGGCCAAGAGGCACATAAAAAGATGCTCAACATCACTAATTATTAGGGAAATGCAAATCAAAACTACAATGAGGCATCACTTCATGCCAGTCAGAATGGCCATTATCAAAAAATCTAGACTCAATAAATGTTGGAAAGGGTGTGGTGAAAAGGGAACCCTCCTGCACTGTTGGCGGGAATGTAAATTGATACAACCACTATGGAAAACAGTATGGAGGTTCCTTAAAAAACTAAAAATAGAACTATCATATGACCCAGCATTCCCACTACTGGGTATATACCCTGAGAAAACCATAATTCAAAAAGAGACATGTACCACAATGTTCACTGCAGCACTATTTACAATAGCCAGGACATGGAAGCAACCTAAGTGTCCATCGACAGATGAATGGATAAAGAAGATGTGGCACATATATACAATGGACTATTACTCAGCCATAAAAAGAAACAAAATTGAGTTATTTGTAGTGAGGTGGATGGACCTGGAGTCTGTCATACAGAGTGAAGTGAGTCAGAAAGAGAAAAACAAATACCATTTGCTAACGCATATATATGGAATCTAAAAAAAAAGTTGTACTAATGAACCTAGTTGCAGGAGAGGAATAAAGATGTAGACATAGAGAATGGACTTGAGGACACGGGGTGGGAGGGGGAAGCTGGGGCGAAGTGAGAATAGCACCAAGATAAATACACTACTAAATGTAAAATAGTTAGCTAGTGGGAAGCAGCAGCATAGCACAGGGAGATCAGCTCCGTTCTTTGCGATGACCTAGAAGGGTGGGATAGGGAGGAGGATGGGAGAGAGGCTCAAGAGGGAGGGGATATGGGGACATACGTATGCATATGGCTGATTCACTTTGGTGTACAATAGAAACTAACACAATATTGTGAAGCAATTATACTCCAATAACGATCTATTAAAAAAAAATTGGGAGGTGTCTTATGCTTACTGCCCAAACAGTATGGTGATGGAGTTGGCTCTGCACATACTCAGCAAGCCTGGACTGGTTTCAGTGGAAGGGAAGAACATCCCATAGGTAACAGTGGGACCTTCTTTTAAGAAATGCGGCTTTATTAATACTCATGTCACTGAAGATGATATTGAGTGAAACAAAAAAGTGATCAGGAGTGTTGCAGACTGAGTGCGAATGTATCTAAAGAATATTTTAACCAAATTTATTATGCTTCTATTTTCCTTTTTCTTTTTGAATGAACAAGATTGATAGCAAACACATATGTCTAATAAATCTAAAAGGGATATTTTTTTAAAAATAAAAATTTTAGGGGCTTCCCTGATGGCGCAGTGGTTAAGAATCCGCCTGCCAGCGCAGGGCACACAGGTTCGAGACCTGGTCCAGGAAGATCCCACATGCCGCGGAGCAGCTGGGCCCGTGCACCACAACTACCGGGCCTGCGCTCTAGAGCCCGTGGGCCACAACTACTGAAGCCCACGTGCCACAACCACTGAAGCCCGCGTGCCTAGAGCCCGTGCTCCTCAACAAGAGAAGCCACCACAATGCGAAGCCCACGCAACGCAACGAAGAGTAGCCCCCGCTCACGGCAACCAGAGAAAAGCCCCCGCGCAGCAACGAAGACCCAACGCAGCCAAAATAAATAAATAAAATAAAATAATAAAATAAATAAATTTTTAAAATAAATAAATAAAAATAAGAATTTTAATTAAAAATATTCTAAGTGACAAGAAAGCATTATGTCATAAGTTTATAAGACAGTTCTTTTTATTTCTTACTAGTGTATAAAAAATAGTATGTCTTAGAGTTGAATTCCTAGCATCAATGAAATATTGTCATAAGTAAAAGCACCGCTGTCATCCCCTCTGCATTTTGGACAGTTTTCCCTCTTCCCTCAGAATCCCACTTATAACACATGGAACATGGGACCATTTAGAGTCAGGGTCATGCCACCTATTAAATGTGAATTCTTTCTTACTTTTTAGTTACAAACACAAATGAAAGTTCTAGTATTTTCTTCTCACACCCAGTCTTACACACAGCCCACTTTGGAGACCGCAGCACTAGGGTGTGGTAAGTGCTGGGCAAGCACAGAGGAAGAACATCTCTGAGGAAAGTTCTCTACAGAGTGTCAACGAAGTTCCACTTCCCTGTGGCCGTGAAAGGTGGGAACATGATACTGCCGTGCTTTTCATACCCTGGTTGGTGCTTAATTCACCTCACCACCCTGGCTGAGGAGCGAGGCTTTCCTACTCGCCTTGTATAGAAGGGGAACCCGACGTGTGCCGCGGTAATTACCTTGCTCCGGGCGGCACGGGCACAGCCCGCCAGGGGCGGAACGGGACCCTGGCCGGCCCGCTTCGACAGCTGACAGTGCAGCCGCTTTCCCTCCGCCGACGGCCACGGCCACGGCCACCTCCTCGGTCCAGGCACCGCCCGCGCGCTCGCCCCGGCGCCGCCGGAGCGCCCACCACGGGACGTCCGGGACGTGCGGGACGTGCGGGACGTCCGGAGCGCACGCTGCCTGCGCGGCACGTGTGTCCCGCAGCACCCGGGCCGCAGGCTCCGCGCCGCCCCGCAGCGGGCCCGCGGGCTGGAGACGTGCGGTGAGTGGCCGGGGGATCGGTGGGGTGCGGGCGCTTGGGACCCCCGGCTTTCGTGCCTCGCTTCTACCGGGGAGGGGGGTTTGGGGGCGGCCTCTGCTCATCAGGGTCCTCACGCTGGGCGGGACGTTCGCTTGAGGGTGCCGGGTCGCGGTTGGCCAGATGGAGCGGAGGGGCGCTCAGATTGAGCTTCCAAGGCGCTCGCAGAACGGTGGGAGCGTGAGGAGGGGAGGGCTGGCGTCTGGAAACGGCAGCGGGCACCCGTCAGGGGCCCCAGCCTGGGTCCAGGCCCACGGGCGTGACTCGCGGCTCGAAAGTGGATCTTCTGTGAATAAGATATGGAGGAGTCTTACTTAGTCTTGCATGGAGGTGAATTGTCCCTTTCTCCGCAGCACTTTCCTGGGGCCTCTGTAGACGCAGAGTCCCCCCCTGTCTAGTCACTAGCAGAATGCTCTGGGGCGAGCCGCCTGGCCAGTCTCTTTTCTCATCTGTGAAATGTCTCTTTAGAGAGGCTCTTTCCACCTGGTTGAGGGGCAGTAAATGCAAACATTGGAAGAGATTAAGTATCCCTGCGATTAGGTCTAGGTTTTAGGAACAGCAATCCAAATGCATACAAGAAGTTTTCTCCTGGTATCTCTAAAGAACAAGGCAAAGCTCCGAATGTCTGTTACAATCCGCTACGTGTATATCCTGTGTGGATAAAAGTCTTCGTTGAGCACCTACTATGGACTTGGCCCTTCAGTATCACTGTTATCCTCTATAATTCTTTAAAAACCCAGTGAACTGGTTATAAGTATTCCCATTTTACAGATGTGGAAACTTGCACACTTTCACAGAGATAGTGAGTTACAGGTTTTGGGCTCCAGACTCTGTGCCCCTTGCCTTTGCACCTCTGACTCAAAACATTATATCCACCTCCACTTGGGCAAACAAACATTAGATTCTTGTTCCCATTAACAAGGAATGGTACAGTGCCCTGTTTCTCTGTCCAGCATATAACTGAAAGGACCTTAGTGGCTGAGAGCTGATACTCTTTCCCTCCATTTTAATGTGAAATTCTCAATTCATTACTGTCACTTTCTTGGGCACAAAAGGCTCTAAAAGAGTTTGCAGCATTCTTTTATCATGTATCATGTTTCTTGACTGTCATGATGTTTACATAAATTCCCAAATTTTGGCAAGTTTTGAATCTTTCTTACATTAGAATGAGTTCTAGTGTGGAAAAAATTCTAAAGCAGATGTGAGATTTTTATGGGAGAAGAATCCTATAAGTACAGTAGATGTTGTACATCATTTCTCAGTTGTGGACTTTTTTTTTTTTAATTGTACCTGCTTTGCTCTTTGGCCAATTATTTGTCATCTTTGCAATTGCACTCACAGCACTGCTCTCAACTTTTGCATGTACATTTGTTCAGGCTAATCTGGAAAGAAAGCCAAATCCCAAAGAAGCTTCGTCCAGTTTCCTTTGTTCTTGGAACATTGTGGTGCTCTTTGCTGATAGTAACAATGTTTTTTAAAGTATAAATATGTATTGAACATCTGTTACGTTCAAGACATTGTGCTGGTCATTGTAATATAAAGAAACCTAAGTCTCAGTTCCTGTCCTCAAAAAAGTTAAAACTGTTTAGGAAGACAATAATTATGAGAACACTTCGTATGTCATAAATTATAAGTGGCATGAAGTCACCTTTTATGAAGGAGGTATGGTATCTAGTTTTAATCAAATTCTTCAATGATGAGCCAGATGAATGGGCCAAGAGAGAGGTCAAAAAGCAAGGCTGTCTAGCTTAATTCCAACAATGTCCTTGATAAGTAAGTGGTATTATCTTTTTTCTTATAATAATAATAATGGATGCTAGTATTTATTGAGCTCTTTCTATATACCAGGCACTTTGCTAAGAGCTTCTCATTTAACTCCCACAATAATCCTGTGAGTTTGGTGCTATTTTCATTTTTATTTTACAACTGAGGAAACTCAAGCATGGAAGGTACTTCTAATGTATCTAATTCTGAATTTACTTCTGGTTTTTCTGTATTATCGTGATCAACCTGCAGACCTCTCCACCTGCAGAATAGAGATACCAATAGTTACTTTATTTAGTAGAAGACCAAATGTTAACAACTCAGTCACATGCTCTGCATTGTGATAAATTGCTAAGTAAATGCCTATAAAAGATTATTAAGATTAGAATCTTAATTTACATCCCTTTTGCAGTAATATGCAGAAGAAAAGGAAAATATTAAGTAAAACTTCAGGTAGAGATGCTGAGACGTGGGATTATTAGTGTCAAGATTTTGGTTGAATTTTTAGTTTATAGAAGAAACCTTGAGGAATATTGTAGCATGGTGATCACTAGTCTTTGTCTGCCCCCCTCGACCCAGGGTGCCTCCAATTATATTAAGATAGTTGTGAAATTCCGAGAAAACTCTTAAAACAAAGTAATTGTAATGTGCTTTAATATTTTTAATGCCTTATAGCACTAAGAAAAGACTCAGGGGTTGAAGCTACAAAACTTGCCAGGATTTTACAATACTCAAGACTCAAGGGTAAACCTGCCACTCCCATGCCATTGTTCACGAATAGAGACTTCAAGGTTAAATGTGTCAAAGGAGAGACCTTTCCAATAAACTAAGGAAGAAAAGTTAGTGAAAGAGATCTAATTTTCTCAATAAATGTGGATTGCCATTTTTCAGAGTTACTTGTGATGATGACACAGGTAGAAGTGGAGAAACCAGGATGACACCTGGCCCCAGGATGACCCTCTGGCCCTAAATACCAGGCTCTTTCCAGTATATCATCCTTTTCAGTAAAAGATGGCTTATTTTATTTATAGCTATTGAAGGATGCAGAGAGTGAAAATAGAGAAGATTGGATTGTTGAAACTTAATTGAACAAGTGCCATGAAAATTGTAGCCTTGTGAAGCTAATCGAAGAAAGAAAAAACATAGCAAATAACACCAACTGATCTGAAAGTACCTTGTTTCTTCAAGACTCCATCCACGTCTTATTTCTTCTTTCTTTATTTCCTGTTTATTGCTCTATTGTAGGAATGCGTGTTCAATTTATAAGACAGTTCACAGTACACATGATTCTGGGGTTGGGGCCTGATAAGATTCCCTAATGCATTTTAAATGTAATTTGTTTACACACAACATTTCAGGAGCCCGTATATTATGTCCAGGGTGATATATCTGAATTGGAAATAGAGACGAATAGGTCTGACAGAACATTCCAGAAAAACAGGAAAGAAGGGAGAAAAGCATAAGGGGATCTTTGTTAAGAAAAATGCTAAAGAGGGCATAAAGCGGGAAAGGAGAAAACACCCTAAAATATAAAAAAAAAAGAGAGAGAGGGACCCAAACTTCAGAAGTCTCCTGAATTCAAGCAAGAGAAGAAAGTTCCTGTAAATGAGTAAAATTAGGACTACAAATGCTAACCAGTGAGATGAGAGAAAGTTCAAGAGAGCCTCAGCAGCTGCATAAGAAAGGAAAACAGGTGTGCGTCCAATTCGGCTCATGTAATGGGGGTTGGAACTGTTGGCTAGAAAGAAGAAAAAGCAGAAGGGGTTGATGTGGTTACTTTCCTTCCCCTTTAAGCCATCTGACATGACATTATGAGGGGGGTGATTTGATGATTTGAGGCTGGCAGGCCAGGGTTTGTCCGTGTTATGGCTTGTTAGATTTTTCAACAAATGGTAGACTCAGAAGCAAAAAGGAGATGATGCTTTGGTCAGGAAACTCTTCTTTTTCATGACATAGCCCATGGAAAGGTATGGGGAAGAGAAAGTTGGCTCCAGTGGCTGAGTTGCAAGTTAGCTACTTGGTGGACTTGATTTTCCTCTTCCATCCTCAGAGTGGAATAGATCATTAGAGATGGTTACATATTGTACACTGGGTTTTATTGTTTGATTTTCTTTTGAGGGAGGTGGGTGATTCAACCTTCTGAAAACTAAAGCATTAGTCATTGTAAGTGCTTTACTAGATGGGTATCATAAAGATTGTAATGTACATCAAACATAATAAGAGATCAACAAACTGTAGCATTAGTATTAAGGGCGGTGTTAATATTAGTGTTATTTCTAGTTTTATGCTGCTACTGTTGCAACTGATCAGAAGCAATCTTACCTGCTAGAAGTAATCTTGGATTAGAAATTGGGACACCTCCATTCTGATCTGGATTCTGCTATTAATGTGACCTTTGGCAAGTCCCTTGTTTTCTCTAGGGCTCAGTTTATCTGTCTGTAAAATGAGGAATGTAGAATACATGACCTCCAAAGTGTTGTCTCTATACTGATCTGCCACCAGTAAGATATGTCTGTCAGTAGCTTTGGTGGCAGAAGAGAATGATTTTGTACCCTGGCTCATTGAGTCAACTGGGTAATTAACGGCATGTATTTATAAGGCAGACAGCCTTAATGCACATTCAGAACAATCACTTGGTTGTTCTGTGGTGGCCCAGACTCAAATGTCAGCTTTTGGGAGGGGAAAGGAGCAGTAGGGCATGGTAATTATTGGCTAACCTTTGAGGTTCCTTCCTCCTCTGAGGTATTAAATTCTTTGATAGCCAGGGTTAAGGTTGCCTAACATATGACCTTTTACCTAGTCTAACAAAACATACAATTCTAATACTGTTGATGAAAGTCGTAAACGATTTAGAAAAGAGATACAAAAGCTGGACCCAGAAGGGAAAATGGGAGCTAGCCTCAGTGGAGTGCCTGCCCTGTGCTAGGTATTCTCATGGGTCCATGACACTGGCATATTCATCCTCCTAGTAACTTTGTCTAGGTAGGTATTCCTGTACTCATTGCATGAATGAGAAAATGGCACCCTGACAGTTAACAGCACACAGTAGAACTGAGATTCACTAGCCTTTTTCTTTTCCACAATACCATGCTGCCCCTTGAGCTTACTATGGTGCTACAGAAGAAAAGTGATGTGGAAGTAGGAAGAGTTCCTGCCTACATGAAATTACCACCTGTGGTAAGGGTTTTTCCTAGCCTAGTCAAATATGATTTTAGCTGCTTATTTTGTGCTTCTTCTTGGAGCAGTGGGGAAAGAGAGGCTCACTGAGGGGGAATTGTCTCTGCCCTCCTGCCAGTTGTTTTATTTCTGGCTGGTCCCCGCCCCCCTCATTGAGATGTTGTTTTCACTGTCTGGAAATTGTCACCACTTGAGTGATGAGTCAGTGACATAGCACACTCTTTGATTTTCTGATTCAAGACAGAGTTGTAGTTTTAATATTGACCCTCCAGGCAGGCTGTATGAAGGATGTTTACAGTTGATAGGAGGTTTCATTTTATTGGAAGATACCTCATTTACTTGAAGGTCTTTGGGGCTCTGAGTTTCTTATAAATGAAGCAGCTATTTTACCTGGTCATTCAGAGAAAATGAGCATGTTTGTGTCTGAATCAATGTGCTATATAAACTCAAATTTATCCTCTATTTTGCCTATTTCATATATAGGTGTGTGTATATATCTATCATATATATACATATTTCACATATATACATTTTTTAAATTCTTATAATAACCAAGTAATGTTTTACTATTGAATATTTTACTATTTGGAGAATATTATCACTTCATAAGTTGCAAGGCACATTGAAAGATACCCTGTAGATACCCTTTGCAGTTAAGAAGCAGAAACCTGTTTAATCCCTATATATCTGTTCATTCAGTTATCTTCTAATTCAATCCATAATTTCCTTTATGCCAAACTATTCCAAGGCTTAATGAAAACTAATGAATTTTAAACTAAACTAAGGTAGCTACAATAAAAAATGACTTATTAATTATGTCGAGCACCATGTAGCAGAATGAAATTTAATGTACTTTTAATGTATTGTAGTTATATTAAACTAAACCAGAAGTAAAAAACAGAAAAACCATTTAAGTTTCATTCAGTTCAGCACATGCTTTTTATGTGCCACAGATTGTGGCCTCTGCCCATGAGGAACTTGCAAGCTAATGGAGGAGACAAGCAGATACCAAAAGAAATTAGGCCTATTTAATACAGCAGGTGCTAAGATAGGAGGATGCCAGGGTGCTATGAAGATACTAGTAGGAGGCTTCAGTCTACCTGAAGACATCAATAAGGCTAAGATCTGGCTACTTCTTTCCATCTCTACTGCTATCACTGTGGTCCACATCATCATCATTTCCTACCTGGGCCTCCCCAGTTGCTTCCCAACTGGTCTGCTTGCTTCTACTCCAGCCTCCATACACAGAGCCAAGACTAGTTTTTCTGTTTGTTTGCTTTTGTATTTGTGTGTGTGTTTAATGTAATTCATATCTTGTGATACCCTAGTTAAAACCCAGTTAAATAAATAAATAAAACCTCTAATGATATACCAATGGTTTCCCATAGATTGGAGAGTAAAATCCAGGCTCCCTTCCATGGCAAACAAGCCCATTGAAGATCTGGCTCCTACCTTCTTCTCAAATTTCATTTCATACCATTTTCCCCAGAGTCACTTTCCCCAGCTACCCTGACCTTATTTCTATGCCTCAACCACAGCAAGCTTGTTCCTTTGCCTCCAGGCTTTGCACTCAACATTTATTCTGTCAGGAAAAGTCTTTCTGAGTCTTCTTCTGGCCTGTGCCAATCTCAGCTCAAGTTTCACCTCCTAGAAACACCTTCATTGACTGGCTTCTCTCCTCCCCAGGTTCTCTTTCCCCTTAGCCTCTCTTATTCTTTCGTCTTTATCTGAAGGTATCTGTTTGTTATTTATTTGTCTTTTGTCTACCTACTCCAGAATATTGGTTCCATGAGACCTAAAACATTGTCCGTCTTTTTCTCCACCCTCTCCCAAGTCCTTGGCACATAGCAACAGCTAAATACATATTTGTTGAATAAATGACTGAATAAAAGGTGCCTGAGCTGAGTTGGGATGGATGAGTAAGACTTAGCCAATCTGGGGCTTCCCTGGTGGCGCAGTGGTTAAGAATCCGCCTGCCAATGCAGGGGACACGGGTTCAAGCCCTAGTTCGGGAAGATCCCACATGCCGCGGAGCAACTAAGCCCGTGCGCCACACTACTGAGCCTGCGCTCTAGAGCCCGCACATCTAGAGCCCGTGCTCCACAACAAGAGAAGCCACCGCAATGAGAAGCCCACGCACCGCAGCAAAGAGTAGTCCCTGCTCACCTCAAGTAGAGAAAAGCCCGGGTGCAGCAACAAAGACCCAACACAGCCAAAAATAAAATAAATATATTTTTTTTAAAAAACCATTCACTTAAAAAGAAAAAGACTTAGCCAGTCTAAGAACAGTGAAAAGGTAAGAGAATAGCATGAACAAAGACACAGAAGCAGGTATTGGCATGGGATGTGCAGCTCAGTGTTACTAGACAATAATGTCAGCAGTGGTGGTTGTGGCTGGTGATGAAGACAGGAATTAGCTCACAGAAGCCACTGTGTGCCATGACTTGGGCCTTCATGATTTAGAGAGAGCGAAACTGTCAGATTTCAGTTTAGATCAGTGTTTCTCAAACATTTTAAACCAAGACCCAGAGAATACATTTTACAGTATCTGTGAGCTAAGGGTCATCTCCAGATTTCAGAGGCACCACCTTCCTTGGCCCATAACCCCCTCCCTCCATCTTCAAAGACAGCAGCACAGTCCTCGCTCCACAGCTCTCTGACCGACCCTTCTGCCTCCCTCACCCACTTTTAGGGACCTGCATAATTAGATCAGGCCCATCTGGGTGTCCAGGATAATCGCCTCCCCTCAAGGTCCCTAACTTTAGTCACATCTCCAAAGTCCCTTTGTCGTGCAACATAATATATTCACAGGTTCTGGGGATTAGGGCATGGACATCTTTTGTGGGCCATTATGCTGCCTACCACAGGGACGTTTATAGGGAATTTTCTATAGCCCCTCCATCCCTCCTTCCCTTCTCTCGTTCAATAAAGACTTATTGAGTACTCTTTCCCAATGCCAAGTGCTCGCATACGGCAGTGAGCAAGACAGTCAGTGTTCCTGCTCTCATGGTGGCTTAAATTCTAGCACAAAGATAGATGACAAACAAGACAATCAAATAAACAAGCTAGTTACAGATTGTATCATGAAGTAAATAAGGTAATGAGTAGAAAGGAGATGGCCAAGACCACTTTGGCTGAGTGGTCAGGGAGGGGCTCTCTGAGGAAGTGACACATGATCTGAGGTCTGAAAGATGGAAGCCAGTCAGCCACTAAGAGCCAGGGGAAGAGGATTCTAGCAGAGGAAATGGAAAGTGCAGAGTCCCCGGAGCAGCAAAGGGCATGTCTTGTTCAAGGAACAGTCTGAAGGCCAGTGTGAATGAAGCAGAGCTGGCAAGGCAAAAACGTAGAGCAAATGATGGTGGCAAGATAGGAGACATGAAGCCATGCAGTGGCTGAGAGAGTCATGTATGGTAAGGACTTGGGATTTTTTTTCTAACAGCAATGGGGACCTGTTGACAGGTTTTATGTTTTCAAAAGGTAGTCAGCTATGTGAAAATGACTTAGAAAGGGGCAAAGATGGATGGAGAGACACATTAAGAAGCTACTGCAGTCATCTAGGGGAGAGAGGACAGTGGTTTGGACTGGGGTGAGGGTGGTAGAAATGGAGAGAAGTGGACTGATCTGTGATGTATTCAGGAGAAAAAATTGACAGGACTTAGTGATGGTTTGGCTGTGGGGCATGAGAGAGAGGGTGGAATCAAGGATGACGTCTAGGTGTTTGAACAATTCAGGGGATAAAAATGTTATTCACGGAGGTAGAAAAGGCTGGAGGAAGAACCAGTTTGGAGGAGGGAGACCAAAAATTCAACTTGAACATGTTAATATTGAGCAGTCTCTTAGATGTCCAAGAAGTGATGCCAAGGAGACATACGTGTGAGACTAGAGCTCAGAGCAATGTCTGAGTTGAAGATAAGCATCGGAGAGTCTTTAGCATACAGATGGTATCTAGAGCCAAGTGACCAGATGAGATCCCTCGGGAGAGAGTAGAAATAGAGACAAAAATGTCGAGTACACTGAGGTCCTCCAAGACTTAACAGTCAGGAGGAGGAGGAAGAGCCACCAGAAAAGACTATTGAAAAGATGCTGATATTATCTGGGGGCTTCCCTGAGTGATGACTGGGTTAGAGGCAGAGGAGTCAAAAGAGCAAGTGGACACTTTCTAGAAGCCCACAGGGCAGGACTGTTGTATCTCTAGCACTTAACACGGTGCCTGGCAGATGAAAGGTAGCCATCACTGTTGAATGAATAAGTGAATTTTTCTGAGGCTCTCCAGTACGTTCTGGCCCATTTCTAGGTATGGGAATACGAGGTGAACATTTGCATTGGCTGGTTGCCAGTGGCCCAACATCACACAACTTTTCAGCCTGCTTCATGAATTTCTGGCCCACCTTTAATAGAATTTAGGGAATTTGCTAAAGCCATTCCTTAAGTTTAAACTTGGAAACAAACAGAGATCACCAGCTTGCATTTTCCAAATCATTCAAGATAAAAATACTCAGTAAAATAAATAAATAATGAATAAACAAGCAAACAAACAAAATTGAACTTCTACAGAAAACCCAAACAGCCCCCTAAGAACCCTTGGAATTCTTTTCTTACTGCCAAAGAGATCAATCTTTTACTAAATTCTTGGTGGGTCGGGGGGTTGTGTGGTTATGAGCCACTTTTTAATCTCCTGTTACTTCCAGAAACACATAACTAGATCAGAAATTCTTACTACTGGAGCTTCCCTGGTGGTCCAGTGGCTAACACTTCGCCTTCCAATGCAGGGGGTGTGGGTTCCATCCCTGGTCAGGGAGCTAAGATCCCACATGCCTTGCGGCCAAAAAACCAAAACATAAAACAGAAGAAATATTGTAACAAATTCAGTAAAAGAGTTTAAATTTTAAAAATTAAAAAAAAAAAGAAAAATTCTCAGTACTCTTGGAATTTAATACTGCTGTGTTTGACTATGATGATGCAGCCCTGTTTGGAAGAAAAAAGTTTTGTGTGAGACTGAAGCTCAGAAGGTTAATTAAATTGCCCAATAGTCTCAAAGTATTTAAACCAGTTCTAAAGGACTCCAAAGGCCAGATCTCTTCCCCCACCCTTTGCTGACCCCAAGAAGCTTAAATGACATGGGGGTTAGAGGTGGCTAAGATTTTCAGTTTACTAGTTTTAAAGGTAAACTTCATTAAAAAAAAAACTTAACAATGTGAAGAAAATTAAAGGGGCATTTTAAGCCCTCTGAATAGTATTGGTTCTGGTATTTTCTGAATGCATTTAACATGAATGAATTTGTCTTCTTTTACAAGGAAAAATACAGAGGTGTATTCCAGAGTTGACTGTTCATGGCACATACAGTTAACGGGTGCTCATTGGCACTTATTTTTATCATCATGTGGCTGTTAGTTAAAGCAAAAATAGGTAAGATATTTCTGTAATCTAATCTGTGGAGGGATTTTTGGTTTAAATTCTCAGTTATAGATGAAATATGCGTTTGTGGTAAATGTTCTGGTAGTTGGTCTTTTGTAGTCAATCTTCTGTCAAGTTTAAGTGGATAAGTCTGGTTCTATGTCTGTTACTAATATGTATTTTATTTCATTAATACTAATGATTAAGAGTCCAATGATATCTTTTCCTCTTAACGAAATGACTAGGTATCAAGCTAGGCATCATGAATGAATGTTTTACATTATAGTGCATTTTAACAGAGGGTATTCATGGATGGATTCAGCTCTGCTAAAAAAAATAATGGCTGGCATTTTCTTTGCTGTTTTTATTGGCATCTTATTTTTCACTTTCTGGCCCATTAGGATCAAAGAAGCAGAAAACAAAAATATAAGTAAGATAAGAGAGAGAAAGAGACTTAGTTCTGAAAATAAAAATGGAAACTTTTCAGAATTCAGTATTTCCTTTATTTGATTTGAATAACTTTTTTACCAATTTGTTTATGGTAGTTGATCCAAGCAATTTTATAATTACCAAAAAAGGCTTTCAGTGGAGGCTTTATATCACACCTGAAAATTTAAGGTGAGTGTATAATTCTAAGGGTTTTTTCTTTTTTTCATCAGCAGTACTGAGTACTACCCAAAACTGCTAATTTCTGATTAGTTGTTGTATTTACATATACAAAAAGGCCCTATCCTGGAGAGTAAGAATGACCTCTCTTTAAGAGTTTATTGTCGGACCTGGCATATAGAAAATAATATGGAGAACTCTTTAAAAGAAGAATACATTCATGTGATTTCGTATTAGCTGTATTGGGCAATGGTTCATCCTACCTAGGGTCTTACATCTTGAAGGAATACCGTGGTAAGACCTAATTTCTATCCTTGATGCAAACTACACATACAGAGCACCTAAATATTTTCTCTTTGTTATAAAATAATAGATTACACATACTTTATACCTCTAAAATAGCAAGATAAGGAATTATTCCCAAATCTGCCCTTTAACATTTGTAATAGCCTTTTAAACATTTCTAATAGCTTGTTAATCATTTTGGTATGAGTATTGAAGTAAGTGTTATAAATCATAAATGGGGATGGAAACAAATGTGATTTATTCTGGGAAGTAATTTTTAGTAGTCTGTTGAATAATTTGCATATAAGAGAGATTGGTTTTTCCTAGAACTGTGCTCCTGAATGTTCTTCCAACCCTATTTTCTCACCACTTTCCTATATATTGTTCTGGTTATAGTATTACTGTTTTGAGAAGGATGTATATTTTAATTCAAATACAGTTAGACTTTAATACGGTTGCCTTCTCTCCTCATTGTGCTTCACCAATACAGCCAGAGCAATGTAGCTTATGTATATTTCCATCATTTGACAGGGTTAGTTTTATCCAGCTTTGGGGAATTACACAAACCCTCCATCTTGCAATGGGTTTCTTATATGCCATCTTAGGTCTTTTGCATTTGTGTCTTATTGCAGATGTGTGCAAGAGAGGGGATGTGACTGTGCAGCCTTCCCATGTAATTTCACTTGGGTCAGCTGTCAACATTTCGTGCTCTTTGAAGACCAAACAAGGCTGCCTGCAATTCTCCAGTTTTAACAAGTTAATCCTCTACAAGTTTGACAGAAGAATCTATTTTCAGCATGGTCGCTCCCTCAGCTCGCAAGTCACAGGTCTCCCCCTGGGTACAACCCTGTTTGTCTGCAAACTGGCCTGTAGCAGTAATGACGAGATTCGAATATGTGGGGCAGAGATCTCCGTTGGTGGTGAGCATTCCATCCTGAGTTCCTAAAAATTGGTGATCTTCTGGTATTTGTCATGATTAAGCAGAAATCCAAGTAGAAGACAGTGTTCTTTCTTCTCCCACCACAAGGATATATTTAATCTTTTTTTAAAATATGAATTTATTTATTTATTTATTTATGGCTGCATTGGGTCTTTGTTGCTGCGCGCGGGCTTTCTCTAGTTGTGGCGAGTGGGGGCTACTCTTCGTTGTGGTGCGTGGGCTTCTCATTGCGGTGGCTTCTCTTGTTGTGGAGCACGGGCTCTAGGCACGTGGGCTTCAGTAATTGTGGCACATGGGCTCAGTAGTTGTGGCACACGGGCTTAGTTGCTCCATGGCATGTGAGATCTTCCCGGACCAGGGCTCAAACCCATGTCCCCTGCATTGGCAGGCAGATTCTTAACCACTGCGCCACCAGGGAAGTCCCGGATATATTTAATCTTGATGGTAACATGAGCACCTCAATGTAAGAAGTCCAGAAATCAGTAGAACTGGGATCACATTTAGTAAGTCTCTTCTTCCTTCTCCTCTTCTCTCTTTTCCACCCCTCTCCTCCCCTCTCTCTTCCTCTCCTCTTTTTGGCCATTAAGACCATTTACCTATTGCCCGTGGGCTCCAATGGCTCTCCACAGCTGAGTCTTCATGCCTTCTTGACTTATGAGAATTGTTCAAAGCCACTGCCCCCTAAAAAGAAGAGAGATGTCTCTTTTGACTTATGCAGCCCAGGCTGATACCCAAGGCTGAGCACTTCTCCTCTCTCTGACTTAATGCACAAAAAATAGTTCTTCCATCCACCTCACTCCTGACCACTGGTTATCAGACTTAGCAGAGGTTAAGAGAGAACTATCATCATACTTAGTATCTTTTCCTGGGTTTTCTAGAAAACTGCCTGAGACAAAACTGACGTGCTAAGACTTCATGGGGGGAGGGGAGTTGTACAATTCTAGAGAAGCAAGAGTGAGGGAGTGAACTAGGAAAGGAGCAGAGCAAACATGAGGTGGTTAAGTTACTGAGCTGGCCTTGGCATCAACAGAAGATACAGCTGGTTTCTTGGTCACTAGCGACATCCCCAGAAAGAACATATGGAAATAGAGGGACAGGTGAAAGAATTAACAGTCTGCCATCGGTCAAAGTTCACCCACAGAGCACCAACTCCCCGGCACTGCTGGCTTGCACTGTGGGTCCCTCCACGCAGCCGTGGGGAGTAAGAACTAAGATGTCAGAGTTGGTGTCTGCAGCTTGAGCCACAGTGCTCAGGGTGAGCCAACAGCACGCCTTCCTGCAGCCTGCAGCCTGCAGCCTTAAAGGCTCAGCCCAGCAAGCCAGTGAGCATACATAGGCCCTGAGCAATCCCACGGCACTCTGTGCCTCTGTAGATCCAGGGAAGCTCCGAAGGGGCAGGTGAGAGGCGTAAGAAGAGTGGGAGGAATTGCTGCAGCAGGCTGACTGACCAAGATGCAAGGACAGGGTCCCTCTCATAAAGAGAGTGATATAGAGCTCAATGAGACTCTTCAGGATGGAAAGAGTCTCTTTCCCTCTTCTAGGGAAGAGGCTTCCATCCTCTTCTCTGTGACCTATAAGGAGGTGGTCGGTGCCAGGCGGTCTTCCTGGAAGTCAACCACAAGCATTGAGCAGAACACCAAGCAAATGTCTAAGCAAATCATTTGTGGGTACGGAGGCATAAACTAGGTCCTGTACTCCTCTTCCAGCTCAGGGGCTCCTGTTCACACCACTTATGGGTCACGTACTCTCAGCTCTGATAGCCTGTGGTGTAGTAAAAGGTGCCTGGGCTTTGAATCTCAACACTGCCACTAGCAGTGGACTCTTAGACAATTTCAATTCTCTGAGCCTCAGTTTCTCCATCTGTGTGATGAAGATACTAACACCGACCTCATAAGATGGTTGTAGTGATTAGATGACACCTTGTATGCAAAGTGCTTAATCTAGTACCGGTCACATAGGAGGCACTTAAGTGATGAGCGCTAGGGTTGCAGTTCCATCGGTTTTACTCTTTTCTTCATGTGTGCAGCATGCCGAGCGGCTGGGCATGTTTTGCTTGAAAGGAAGTATAAGCATTGGTTATAGACAAAATGAAAATTTTTTCTTAAAAACACCATTAGTCCTCACCTCCCTTGTCCTCAGAACACCTGAATATTTCATCCAGGTAATTCACCATCTTACAGAGCAACACACCATATTGGTATCAGACATTCTCAGCCCTGTGATGTCAGTTCCAGGTGTCCACAGTGCTGCAGGTGTTTTCTTCTTTATTAGGGGGCTAACAATGGCCTTGAAAGTCAGTATCTTTGCAGATGTCCTTAAGCCATTCCATTCCATTTCCTATCTTTGCTCAGGTGCATGAGAGTGATGCAACCCCTTTTCATCTGTTTACTTTTCCATCCAGAGATTGTGGATGCATCTGTGACAGTTGGCAGCATCAGGAGATCTAGGGAGATGGTGAGGAGTATCTGCCCCAGTGCAGCTCAGTTGGGCGACGCTGCTGGAATGTTGCTTGTGCAGCGTGCTCAGGTGGTAACCACACTATCAAATGGCTGCTCTTTGAACAAGTTTAGCACCTTTGAGGTGAAGGACTGACTGGAAGCAACACCTTTTTCTGAGTATGGCTAGTCATTCCAAGAAAAGACACAATGAACGTTGGTTTCACCCAGTGTAGTAAGCTTAAACCTATCTAGTGAGGGAGTGAGCAGCCCATTTTCTTCTTTGTGATAAGCGGTAGCCCATAGTGCCATTGCATACCCTGAGTGGGCCTGTCATAAAGTTGACTGGTTCTTCAGAACTGGAAATGGGTAAATGGCCTTTAAGCCTTCTCTTTCTGGCCCTTTCTTGGGCTTGTGCTGCTCTGCTGCCCGGAGCTCATCCAAATTGTGCGGTAACTAAACAACCAGTGCTCTACGTAACCTCAGAGGATTGGGCCACAAACTATTTGGACAATCAAGGAAATAAATGAAAGACAATAGATCCTTGCTTAGTTGTTTTCAATATATGTTTAGCTGTTGATATTTCTGAAAGCTGTTTTTCTAAGACTTTTTATTTCACATAGTAAGTAAGGCTTTTAAAAATAATAACAAGCATAATACATGTAACAATTCATTACATGGTAAACCATTTTAATTTTCAGAGACTTTGATTTCTGACCTTTCCTTAGCATCGGCTATTATATATTTGTATTGAAGAGAATCACATCTGGTTTCTCCTGGGACAGACAGTCTCTGCCCAAACCAAGTCCTGGGCTGAAGTAGACACCTTGATTTCATGGTCCAGGGAACTCACACCGAGAAAGTTGACTTGATTTGTGGGTAAGAGTTGTGGTCTTTAAAATGAGATGCTCTGCAAACTTTTAGGAGTAAAGGTGAGGGTGAGACTAACTTTTTCATTAAGCAAAAGTGCCAGGTACTTTATCTCATTTGGTCATCAAAAGACCGTATGAAGCGTTAGGGTAATGATGGTGGTTTGAACACATGCATTTACTTTCATTCCTTGTGAAATAAAGCCAAGATGCAGTAAAAAAAAATTTTTCTAGAGGCACAAACCCTAAAGGGCAAAAGGAATGGGCAGGGAGACACAGCAACAAAGTTTTGGAAGCTGGAAAACAGGTGGGCCAGTGATAATTGGCTTAGCCTACAGCTGGCAGTGAGAAACTTCAAGATGCAACCTGATTTAATGCAGAAGCTCCCACCCCAGACAGATAGAAATTGGTGATACCATATACTGCTGGGAGTGAGGGTAGCAGTGGGGATGAAAATGGGAGATTTTGATTGAAAAATCTATTTAAAAAGCAGATTCTCAGATTCCCTTCCCAATTTCATGTATCCAGTTACTTGCTGCTTTTCTACACTGGCATAGCCCTGGACGCCTGGTATCAGAGGGCCACTGAGCTAGTTTCAGCCCATTCAGTTGAGATTGGTAGTATGTACTGAAAAACAGAGGGATGAAAAGGACATTGGCATATGGCTCCCTTCAGACCTGTACCCTCCTCCTGGCAGATTAGAAAATCCTTTTCTGGAAATCAGACCAGGCTAAGAGGAAACGCCTAAAATTATTTGCAATAGAGGTTCCTAAGACACCCTAGTCAGATCACCCTGGAGTGAAACCCAGAGTCAACAAATGTCCCTGAACTGACATACCTGCAGAGCTCCAATCTATAATGTAGCGTTCCCCCTCCTATATATGAGTAAAAATACAAGCATCCGGGAATTCCCTGGCGGCCCAGTGGTTAGGACTCAGCGCTTTCACTGCCAAGGGCCTGGGTTCAATCCCTGGTTGGGGAACTAAGATCGCACAAGCCACACAGGGTGGCCAAAAAGAAAAAAATAAAACAAAACAAAAAAAACAAGGATCTGAGGAAAATGCCTAACATGGAGAACAGAAACCAAAACAAACATGTGGAACAAAGCATAGAAGCAAAGTGGAAGAAACAGATTTATTCAGGGAGAAGAAATGTTAAGAAACAAAATCTATCTTTGATACACTTAGGAATTAAGAGCAAATATTGCATGTAGAACAAAAATAGGATGCTATACGAAGGAAATATTCAGAGAATAAAAAACATCCCCCCCCCCAAAAAGAATAAGTGAAAATGAAAAACTAATAGGAGGGAAGAAAAGTAAACTGAGGAGGGTTTTTTCCTCATGTTAGAGCAAAAGGATCAAGAGTTTTAAAATATAGGAGATAAAATACAAAATTAGAGAGGAAGGTCCAACCTATGAAACTAGGGATTTTTAGAAAGAAAAAACAGATAAGAATTATCAGAGAAATAACTCAAAAATGTTTCCCAAAATAAAAAAGTTCCCAGAAGTTATGAACTCTTTGAGAATCCATAAGAATGAAAGAAAAGAGACCCCATTAAGCACAGTCTATACTCAGCCAAAGTATCAGTCAAGTGTGAGGGTAGAATAATGACATTTTTAGCCATGTTCAAAATATTTCCTCTCTTGCAACCTTTCCCAGGGAACTACTGGAGGATATACTCCACCAACACAAGTAATTAAATCAAGAAAGAAGAAAGCATTAGATCTAAGAAACAGGAGATCCAACACAGGGAAAAAAAAGAGAAGGAATTTCCAGGACACTGAGGGCTGGCAGTTCCAGAAAGATAGCTGTGTACAGGCATAAAGGCAAACCCATCTTACTGGAAAGTTCACAAGGCTCCAGGAAACTGGTCTCCAAGCAGATGAAACTAATAGAATTCTCAGTGCTTCTGAGTATGTTGAACAGTGATTCAGATAATTGACTTGAAAGTTTGGAATTATATTAATAATAAGGAAACTAAACAAATGGAAAAACAAGAAAATGACTACCTCCAAGATAAACAAGAAATTGTACATAAAATGAAAAGTTAACATAGTATTAGTCATAAGTGGTTGTATATACAGATGTATAAAGTATACATACAAACGTATACATGTATATATGTATATCTATATATACACATATGAGTCTATTATCCTAGGAAAAGAAAGAGTTTATTATTCCATTAAACAAAACTCTATGAGCTACATATTGTTATACTCACTTTATAGATGAAGAAACTGAAGCTCTGAGAAGCTCATCTGGGCAAGATCACACAGTGGGTAGTCCCCAGATCTGTCCCCAGATCTATGGTGTGTGCTAAGGACAAAAAAAACTTTTATTCTATCAATTACAGCTTTTTTTTTTTTCTGAGCAGACAGTGTCTAGGGCTTCGGTGGTACCCTTGTTTTATCTCACCCAAAGGAAGCCTCTGTCTACATCTGGGTCTCAGTAGTAGGGTAGAATGAGATGACCCAGTAACAGAGTATTTTCTCTTATCTCCATTAAATCTGAGAAACTCCTAGCTTTGAGTTCTGTCTTTGACTATAAAATGGCTTCATTTAAAAATACACACCTTATGATAGAAGGAACTATGCCTGCCTTGTTCACCTCTGCATTTCCACAGCTAACACTGCCTAGCCCGTGGAAGGTTCTCAGTGTCTGTGTACATAAAGAATTAATTTATGCATGTTCATTAAGTGCTCAAAGTGATGCTGCAGAAATTAGATTTAGGTGGTACAGCCCAGGAAGACATGACTAAGGGCCAGTGGGTAAAAGTGCCTTGGCAACAAATCTCAGGTCAATGGAGAAAGAAAGCCCCTCAGTTTTAAAGGTTTCTAATATTTGAATGGGCTTCATTCTAAAAAAGTAAACTCATCATCACCTGGGGTAATGGAGCTAGCACTGGATGTTCATCTGTCAGGGAGAACAGTAAAATATGGTGGTGAAAGGCTTGGATTCAAGTCAGCCACTCCTGGGCTAGAGACCTGATTCTGCCACTTCATCGTTTTGTAATCTTGGGCAAGATACTTCATCTCTAAGTCTTAGTTTCTTCTTTGATAAAATGAGGATAATAATAGTAGGTACTTGATGTAGCTGCTATGATTTCCAGTTGAGAAAAACCACACAGAAAACACTGAGCATAGGACTTGGCATATAGTAATTGTTTGATCCATATTCACTATTATTGCCATTGTTATTAGAAGAAATTCATGCCTAGGAGGCAAATTTGAACTTCATGGGATCTGAAATAGCTCCCAGCTCCTCTGGGTATAGGAGACATAGGGGGAGTATTGTTATCTTGTTGGCAAATAATAACAATGTAATTGAAGTATCACCTGTGTGCTATTTAAAATAGGTGGTTTTGTTATTTATTTTTAAAGTTGTTCCAGAACAGCCTCAAAACTTATCTTGTATACAGAAGGGAGAACGTGGGACCGTGGGCTGCACCTGGGATAGAGGACAAGACACCCACCTGTATACTGCCTATACTTTACAGTGAGTGAGACTGAATTTTTGCAGCTTTTTTGATAGGTCTTCTCTTAGATGACATTTAGAAGTATCGAACAGTTCTAGTTTTACCAGAGAGAAGAAGCAATAAACACCTCTAGATAATTAGATGCTTAAAGAAAAATTCTAGTGTTCATCAAGTAAAACTGGTTTATTCATCTAAAGTGTGACTAACTCAGAGTTCTCTTCAGGGCATCCAAGGCCCACGTTGTAGACGTTCTTCCCTGCTCTATAGGATTAAACTGGCTGCATTATATCCCTTCCCTTTTCTGCAGTTGTGGACTCTTAGGGTCATGGTATAGACTCTTAGAGTCTATAAATAGACTCTTTTTTGTGGTAGCTTTCCATTAGTCTTGGAGGAGTTTCTTTTTAAAGCACCTTTGCCTGACCTGAGAGTTCACAAAAAGAGAGAGTCTGGGTGATTCTTTTCCTTGGAGTTGATTCTGTAATCCTCTCCAAAGATCCCGCTGGTAGCACTATGCCTAAGTGAGTAGGAGATAAGGAAAAGGCAGTGGGGCTCAGGGTTCTGGTCTGTACTAACATCTGGCATTTCTGTGCAGTAAATGCCAAGGTGGCCATGGATCCTTTGGATGATTGGATCTGTCCTGAGGAGCTAAGATGTCAGCCAGGGTTTTGGGAATTCAGGCAGTGTAGAGATGGTTACTCATCCATACGAATGTCAAAAAGTCTCAGTCCTACCAAAAAAAAAGAGAGGGGTGAAGTATGGTCCTATTTACGACCACAGAATACAAATATTCCCATTGTGTATCCCCTAGTAGTAAAACTGACCTTAAAAATGTGAGGAATTTTAAATATATGAACATTTTGTTCCTTTGTGCTAAGAAGGCAACAGCACATAAAGTATCTTGCTAAACACAATTGTCTTTCATTTACAGGTTAAATGGACCAAAAAATTTAACTTGGCAGAAACAATGTAATGATCACTATTGTGATCATTTGGACCTTGGAATTAACCTAACCCCTGAATCACCTGAATCTAGTTACACAGCCAAGGTTACTGCTATCAATAGTCTTGGGAGTGCTTCTTCATTTCCATCCTCATTCACATTGTTGGACATAGGTATGTATTATTTCACTTTTTGTAGGTGTCAATCTTTAGCACGTGAATATTATTTTTAAAATCACTTGAATGTTCTATGTGTGATTGTTTCAAAAGGGACAGTGGTTCATGGAAAGTGGCCAGTAGGCATAGGCAAAGGATAGATGTTTCTTTGATGCAAGCAAAAGGATGTATGTCTCTAGAGCTATAGAGAGATGTTCAAAATGGGATATTCAACATTATTCTCTCTGTTGGAGAAATAAGAGTCCCCTGGCCTCAAATCCCATGAAGGCACTGGCTGCCAGTGATACCATCTGACTGAGGCAAGGGTCATGTGAGGTTATTCAGGAAGCGCAGTGTAAGCCCTTCCTGGTGGAGGTGTCTTTTCACCCCCATGGCTACTCCATTGTTCTGAGATAGGCTGCAGGTGGGCCTGCAGGGCTAGAGCAGCCAAGTGCCACCTGTAAAGAAAGTGTATCATTGTACCAATCCATCTTCCTCAGAGAATACCTACCTCCACCCCTCTCATCAGCTTGGGAGCTGGAGTGAGCCAGTCCCAGCACATTTCTGAGCAAATGTAATTGGCCCAGTTGAATCAGAGGCCAATCCCAGGCATTCCCAAGGTCTGAACATCCCATGTAGGACTGGGCTTCAGGCCTGCCTGAAGTTCTGGCCTCATACTATGTGTCTCTCTTCTCTCTTCCCAAAGCACCTCTTTGCACACATACTGCTAACTGTGAGTCTGAACACTGGTATCTACTCTACATTTTCCTGTCAAAGTTCTGCCCATTCTACCTTCCATCTCTTTACATTGATCATCTCTAGCCACCTTCTTTCCCTCTTATTCTTCTCTTTTATTCCTCTGTTGCTCTCTTTCCTATGGCTTTTCCTACCAATATTTCTTCTCCTTCTGAGGTGATCACCACTAGCCACACCTCTACCTTCTCAGCCACTGGAACTCCTGGGTTTTGGCACATTGGTTTTCTTTAAATCATTGAATTAAATGGAATCGAGATTATTACTGATGTTCATCGTAGTTTATTTAGTAAAAATGAGGGTAGATTAAAGGGAATTACTTTAATGATTTAGAAGTGAATCCAACTTTTTCTTCTTTCTAAAAGCCAGGGACTACTCTCTTGTCTATTTCACCAAGTTTAGTGGCCATGCATCTTAGAAATGAGATTTGTTCAACTCTTTATAAGCCCATGTCAATACGTAAGACAATTTCCAATTATGGAGCCTGAATCACACTTTTTTTTTGTCCTGGTTACCAGTGAAGCCTCTTCCTCCGTGGGACATCAGAATCAAATTTGTAAACGCTTCCGTGAGCAGGTGTACCCTTCAGTGGAGAGATGAGGGGCTGGTGCTGCTTAATCGACTCAGATATCGGCCCATTCACAGCAGGTCCTGGAATATGGTAATGGTCTCTAGAGTGAAGGGGAAACCAGGGAGGGGTTCTTAGTAGCAACGCCCAGATCTCTCTTTTCATACCAGCAAAATATGGAGTTTAAGAATATTTAGCCCAAAAGTACACATACACATTTGAGACATACCAGTCACTTACACTTCTGTTTATTAAGAAATATCTTAAAATTTGATCACTGATTCCGAAATTTTTTAAGCCACAGGCTTCTGTAAATCCACATTAATTTTCTACAGTTTATTTCTAGTGAGTCATTTTTCCGTGTTATTTTACCCCCCTACCCCATTATTACTTCCATTATTACTTTTTAGTAATTTTTTTAACATATTGGAAAGAGAAATATTAGGGAATGTTCAAAGAGGGGCTTATCTGAATTGAATATTCCAAAGATAAAGCTTCACACTTTGATGTAATAGTAAACATTAATTTTTTTTTTTTTTTTTTGCCATGCCACGTGGCTTGTGAGATCTTAGTTCCCCTACCAGGGATTGAGCCCAGGCCCTCGGCAGTGAAAGCACGGAGTCCTAACCACTGGACCACCAGGGATTTCCCTAAACATTAAATTTTTTACAATAAAAAATGTAAGATTATAATTCCTTCCAGTATTTTTGTAAAATATAATGGCTTCTAATAATAACAAAGGATCAGTTCCACATGTAGAGAGGTATAATAATTAAATTTTTCACTTATAATTTTTCCTATATAATTTTCTTATATACTTAAATTTTTCTGTTTGGAACCAGTTTTATGTCTGTGTTAAAACATTCATCACCTTCTAGTTGTAACCAAATAAAGAATAATCTCTAGTGTAGAAACAAGCTTCTTCAAGGCCCTTTTGAAAACTGGTAGTTTTCAATCTTGTTTTTCAGCTGGTTTCGGGATCCCCCTTGGAATCCATATAGATGGATTCTTAGACCCAGGAGTTTTTTGTTTTATTAATGAGAAGCTATTGTTTCAGATTAACATCACGTGTATTCAGTAACCCAGTCATTGATATTTCTTCTTATTGAATGACAGATTTGAAAAGTAAAAAGCGTTATCTGGTCTGGTTTTCCTACCTTTATTTAAATTAATTTAGTATTAACAGGCACTTTTTAAAATCTTGTTGGATTCAAGGTTAATGCCACAAATGCCAAAGGAAGACATGATTTGCTGGATCTGAAACCCTTTACAGAATATGAATTTCAGGTTTCCTCTAAGTTACATCTTTATAAAGGTAGTTGGAGTGATTGGAGTGAATCATTGAGAACACAAACACCAGAAGAAGGTATGTGTCTAAAAAAAAAAACGGAGGGGAGGGAGGTGGATAGAGCGGAAGAAAGACAGGAGAGTGAGAGGAAGATGTAATGATTTCCTTGGAATAGAATCTCTAAAGTACTGATACTGAATCAAAGAGTATGAGTGCATGAATTAACAAGCTCATTTTGACGTTGACTTAAGTATTGAAGCTGTCCAGGGAGATATGTTTATATTGCTAAAAATTTTTTAACATTAGGTAAGTCCTACTCCTGTTTGCCACACGTTATCACGTTGGTTACAAGTTTATGCCTCAGTAATGTTTGATTATATCTCTTATTTCTATTTCACTTACTTTCTCAGTTACTTTCTCTTATTCCACAAAGCTGCAACCAGTAATTAATTTCATTCCTTTATCATTAAACGTTGATACATTTTACCCTTTGGATTCTATGAAAATTAATATGGCTTTATAAGCCATACTAAAAGCTTGAGAAAAGGTAGACTCTGGAGACAACATTTTAAAATAAAGTTTAACATCTGGCAATCTTCTCTCCTCCCAATGTTACAGCACTGCACTTCTTCAAACCTTTGATACTCACTGCTCACATGAGTACCAGTAGACTGCCCATGGCTATAAAGAGGAGATCAAATATATTTTTAAGTCTGATGGACTTTTCTTTTTGGTAATTATTGGGAAGACAATTTTATTGAAGTATAATTGAAAAAGCAAAAATGCTTATATGAACTTTATGACAATACTAAATCTTTGGAGACATAAGAAATAGCCATCTGAATATTAGTTTTCAAAAGCACTCAGTTAGTGATACAGTATACAGCTTCATAATTTATGTAAATTTGTTTCAGAGGAAAAATAATTGACATATAATCCGTTGCTTTATTATCTGGAGATTTTGAAGCATTAATGTCAGAAAAGCTAAATCCTTATTTGTGAAACTTATAGATATGTGTGCATGTAAACTAGCCTAATGATGAAGTTACATTCATTTTCTGTGAGCTACTAGTGATTTTTGGTAACTGATGACACTTATCAGTGATACTCCAGTGACTTTCAAGGATGTAAACTATTAATAAAATAAATAATATATAAATTGTAGAATAATTGTATACTCTTCCTTTCTTCTGACAATAATTGCATTTCGCTATTTTAAAAAAATATTTTTAAATGAATTCATTCAGCAAATTATAATTTATTCCTCTCATTTTATGATAAAAATTTCTTAAATTAATGTTGAGCCACTTTTTCTCTGTTTAAATATGTGTCATTTTTATAATCCGGAGCTTACTCTTATTATCCTTTTATTACAATGTCAAAGTAATGCATTTTTAAAATACCTCATAGATTTTTAGACTTTATTTATACATAGTACAGATAAAATTCTTGGAAATAGGCCATATTTTATGTCCAAGTCCAAGGTAGTAAATAGGCTGAAAATTTTTAAGTTATATCACATTAAGCTAAAGTATAAACTAGGGAAACTCTGGGCTTGTAAATTCTTGTCATTTTTACTCACACTTGATAATGACCCATTTAGAGATGTGTGAAAAGGTTTTTCTTTCTTTCTTTTTTTTCAAGTGTTTATCTGTTGCATTAAAAACCCATCAAGGCAGGATGGTAACTTTCTCATATCCTATAAAATAAACCACCATCATAACAATGAGTGCAGCAACTTGTTACAGTTATGAACTCGTGGATGGTTATGAATTGAACCAAGGAAGCTGGCTTATTCAGAGTAATTGCAAACATTCATAAAGAGAGAAACCCATTCTCTGAGATACACCACGCTACCAAGCTCTGCTGGTTTCCTTTCAGTGTCTGAATGTCCCTTTTTTGTGTTTGATCTTTCTGCGGGTTGTTGTAGGATCTCTTTTCTCTTACTCTAAGCTTCACGGTTTTCACCTCTTACCGCTGTTCCTGTCATCAGTTTCTGTCTGAAACACCAACTGATGTAAACTTAAAAGGTGTGAATTTTTTTTTAACACTTCTTCCTTTTAACCCCTGAGATGTGTATGCATATATAACTTGGCATTTAAAAAAAAATACTAGTAAGCTTTTTTCTTTTTTTTTTTTAGTTACTGTCTAAAACTGAATGATCTTATGATAGAGCTTTTTCTTTGCAGCCTTGGCTACTCAAAATAGAGCAATATGTTATCTCCTGGTGGATTGGGCACCGTTATTTATAGCACTCCAGCAGAGAATGAGGGTATTATTCACTCCATATGGCCCTTTCCCATGTCATTAAATTCAACTCTTGTCATGGTCCTCCATGAAAAACACTTTTAAAATGACCACTAAGTAAGGGGTGGAAGGAAAGAGATTACTTTCTTATGTTTAGGAGGACAGTCCAGCAATCAGTAACCATCAGTGGGCCTGATACTGGGAAACAAGCAATCATATTTTACTTCTAGTGGGAAACAGTCTGAATTTGGGCTGCATAGTGTCCAAACATGCCTGAGAATATGCCCAGGTGTTGGGGGGAAGGCACTCCCTCATCATTTTGAACGCCCAGGAGGAGACTCCAAAATAAAGATGAATGAGCTATCCCTTAGAGTTGTATTATCAGTTAGATGTTTCTGTCTGTTCATTCACCATTTTTCAGTCTTATTTATATGTTTGGTCTTGCTAAATGTGACTGTGGACAATTAATAAAGGAAGTGTTAAATGCTCATACTAGTGCCAGAGCAGCAAAGGAGGAGTCCTCCCCCACTGTGGTGATGGCACAGGTGATTGGTGAGAGATCCCAAAGAGGGAGAAAATGCAGGGCTATCAGCTGCAGCCACCCATCTTCACATTAAGAAGCTAGACAATTATTCATTCATTTGTGATTTTGAACTATTGCTAGGATAGGTTAGGTGTGAACAATTAAATACTAGAGGTTATTTTACCATCTTAGTTAGCAAGCAAGATGGTAAGTCTAGCTTAGGAGTCAGCAAACATTTTCTATAAAGGTCCATATAGTAAATATTTTCAGCTTTGCAGACCATATGATCTTTGTCACAACTACTAAAATCTACTGTTATCACAGGCAAGCAGCCATTGACAGTATACAAATACATAGACAAAGCTGTGTCCAAAATTTTATTTTTGCACACTGAAAATTGAATTTTATAAAATTTTCATGTCACTAAAAATGATTCTTCTTTTGACTTGTTTTCAACCATTTAAAAATGTGAAAACCATTATTATTAGTTCACTGGCTATACCAAAACAGGGAATCAGGAATCAGCCAGATTTGGTCCATGGGCCATAGTTTGCTGACTCCTAAACTAGCTAAACTTGAAACTATTATACTTGCATCTTTTTGCCTAAGGCTTCAGGAAATGAGAATGAATGGTTCTTTACCTTCTAAAGGGATTTACCTACAAACATTTTCATTAGAGGGAAAATGTTATGTTTTAGATCCAGTGAGTGTCCCTACCCTTTTTTCTTCTTCTTGTGGTCTCTTCTAAGCCCAACACCTATCCTGGAAGAAGTAAGTGCCTGAGCTTAACTATTTGACAAGGTAGTGATCACCCAAATGGGAAGAACTGTTTTCCATGAAGCCCTCCAAAAGAAGCCACTGGGGGAAAAAAATACTTCTCTGGATGATCTGTGAGGAATGTGTGTATATCAGGAACTATGCCAGGTGCTCAGACATAATGGTAACCAGTCAGATCCTCAGACTCAAGAGCTTATAGTCTATCTTGGAACATCAGGGAAAGATTCCTGGAAGAGATGACACCAAGAAAAACCTGCAAAGTCCAAAGGGAATCTTGTGGCCCTCCTCCTTCTGGAACATGTGGTCTCCAAGGTTATTGCAGTAGAAGAAAAGAGCTATTTCCTCCTGGAAGTACTTGATTCTCTTGAATTCTGTGAAATCCCTCATTCCTGGTTTTTACGCTACCATGTTGGTCAGTTCTTCTTGGTCTCTTTTGCTGGCCATCTTTCTGTTTTTAATCTCCATCTGTAGGGCTTTATATTGGACCCCCTTCTTTTCCCAGCTGACCTCATTCAGTCTCATGGCTCTAAAACTAGATAGGTAGGTAAAGAGAGAGAGAGAAAGATAGAACATAGTTTCTGTCCTGGACTCTTTCCAGAACTTCAGGTTTGTGTTCCAATCACCTATTCCATATCTTCACTTAGATGTCAACAGACATTCTAAACCTCACATAGCCTAAACAGACACTTTTATTTTTTTCTCCAAAGCAAAATGTTTCCAAAATGCCTCTGTTTCAATCTTTCCTATCATGGTAATTGACACCACCATCTTCCTAGCTACTCAAGTCAAAAATGCAGAAATCATCCTTAACTTCTCCTTTTCTCCTATCCCCTCATACCAGCAGTTGACTCTTCTAAAACATATTCAAAATGCATTCATTCTTTACATTGCTACTGTGACTATCCTAGTTTAAGCTACTTTCTCATACAAAGCGTAACAATAAAATGAACACTTAGAAACCCACCATTCAGCTTAAATGCTATAAAATTACCAATATATTCTTACCGTGTCACGCTTCCCTATACGTAACCACTATTCTGGACTGTGTGTTTATATCATCCTCATACTTTTTCTCGTAGCTTTCAGAAATGTATGTATTTCTGAGCAGTGATTAGTTTTGCTTATTTTTGAGCTTAATCAAAGTTATATGTGTATGTAATCTTTTGCAACTCACTTTTTTCCCTTGGCACTCTAACGTGAGGCCTCCATTGACTTTAGTATGGATGCAACGTTTCTGCTTCTATTAAGAAACAAGCTCTTCACTTGTGATCTGGATGTTGAAAGGTTATGTTTCTTTAAAAAAAAAAAAGATGGTGGAGTATTCAGCTATGTCGAATGCTGCCAATAAATCCAATGAAATGAGAATAGAGAAGCGATCGTTAGATTTGGCAAAGTAGCATTCATTGCCGACCAGGAGCAGCAGCAGTAGTGTGATGGGGACAGAATCCGTTGGCATTGCTTGAGAGTGACTGTTAGGTGAGGGAATAAAGACAGTGACAATTCACAACTCTTCAAGAAGTTCTGTGAAGGAGGGCGGAGATGTTGGGCAGTAGCTGGAGCAGGATGTGGTATTAAGAAATTCCCTATTTGTTTTTGCTTTTAGGATCACAGATAATGCAGTATATTTGCAAGGTGATGACAAGGGCCCAGCAGAGAGGGAGACATTAATGATACAGGAAGGAGGATAATGGTGGGAGAGAGATCCTTGATGAAGCAAGAGGATGGGATCCAGAACTCAAGGGGTTGGTCTTTGATGGAAGTGGGGATGCTTCATCCACAGTAAAATCAGTAGGGGTGCTGTGTTAGGGAATTGATGGGGAAGTTTGAAAGTTTCCAGGGTGGAAAGATTAGGGAATCCCTGTCTGCTTGCTTCCTTTTGCTCAGTGAAGAAGTTGAGAGAATCAGATCATTGGAAGTGAGCAGGTGGAGGGAGGGACAGTACCAGCCATTGGGAAGGAACACCAGGGTGGATGATGAACCACCAAAAATAGTGACAGAAAGGAGTGGAAAGAGAGTGAACCAAGTGTTGAAAGTTATCAAAGAGGAGGAAGGGCAGGGGCATCTGTGTAGGGCTTCCCATGGAGACATAGCAGGTGGTAACATATAAAGGCAAGAGTATACCACTAAAAAATTGTTTAATCAAATGGGTGTTTGTAAATCTGTTTGAGTTATTTGAAACTAGATTTTAGAGAAATGTATCACAGCCCAAAGAGTGGACATGGAGGAACCAAGATGGCAAATGACTTATCTCTATCTTGTCCTGCTTGGAGCACGGTTTGGACCAAAATATTCTCATGGGTTCAATTTAGCCCACTACCTGAAATCTCTCAAGATATTCCTTTTTCATATTTGCTTTGTGTTAAATTCTCCATTTTCACTGTTCTTAGAGATCTTTCTACTCCACTCCACTGCCTGCTAAAATCTCTGTGGAGGGATCACTTTCCACTTGCAATTCAGTTGCTCTTGTTCACGCCCTTGCACTTGCCTTGGCTTCAGAGACAGATGCTAACCTCAGAAGCAGCACATGGCTTGGCCCTGATTTACTTACCACATGTACTGTTTCATAGAATCCTAGAATCTTGGGATTTAGAGTTGAAAGAACCCTCGAGGTCAGTTAGGTCAGTTAAGCTGATCTTCTGCTTAATTTAGGATGTCCTCCTTTATTCATATTGGTGATTCCCTCCTCTTTAACCTTATGGTTTTTTCCTTTACCGTGAAGGTACATTCATCTCAGGAGAACTGACTTCCATTTCTCAATATTCATATTTTTAATCATTTGTACCCATCTTTTTTTGGTCACTTGGACATATGGGCCTTTGACTTTCCTTTTCTCGTCTACCCATAAAAGTTTTATCTGTCTTTTGTTAGATAACACTGAGGTTAGGACTTTAAGTGATTTTATGACAGTTGAATGTCAAAGATTCTCTCTAATATTAGCCCTTAGGTTGCTCTAAGCAGCAGTGGTTTGACATTCCTGGTCATGAAATTTTACACTTGACACTCATACAGATTTGGCTAATGATCTCTCTCCCATAGAAGCTCACACTGCAAGTGGGCACCATTAAAATTTCAGCTTCACTTGCAATTTATCCTTTGAAGAAAATATGACTCTAGAATTTGATTCTTAGCTCTGTAATAATCTGGTAGGTTGTAGAAGCAATGAGTGACAATGAGAGGTGATGAGGCAATGAGTATTCCCTTTAAATTTCTTACCAATATGTAATTTACTGAAGACATTTAGCACCATGGAACACGTCCACTGGCTTTGACACTGAGCACACCCAAGTTTCTAAATCCTGATTATGTAGTCAATGTCTGGATTATATAGTTTGTGGAGTGTTCAGATCTTTGCTCAACACGGTGGACTGTAATGGACGAGCGGGGTCTTTGGAGACATTGAGACCTGGGCTTGGCTCTTAGCTTTGCCATTACCAGCTCCATGGTTTTTGTAAATCACGTAGCATTTGTCAACCTCCTTGTCCTCAGCTGCAAAACGGGTATAATCACATGTACCCTCTGCCTTGTGTGAGGATTAAGTGAGATCATGCATATAAAGTGTCCAAAGATTACCTGGCACATGGTAGGTGGTTAATAAATGTCAGGACCCCTTTCCTTCTGTTGCCTGTGCTTTTTTCCTTTTATGCATCTGGACTAGCAGAAAATAAGTTCTGAGCTTGACTCCTGGGTCCCTGTAATCCTGAACGATTGAGAGCACTTTCAGAATGTCTTCCGTACACATTTCCTACTTCTAATTCCCGGCTGCAAGGGTAAATACTACCACTGGTGAGAAGAGAAGGGGAAGAAAAGAAGTGAATGTATAGAAATAAAAAAAGAGAGACAAAGGCGAGAGAGGCAGGAAGAGGAAGTGACAAAGGAAGAGAATAGAAAGGTGTACCTGATGGAGGATGTAAGTTTTATAGAGAAATCATAAGCCTTCACAGAGCCAGGCAACCGCATGATGCAGAGCAAAGAGCACAGGCTACATGATAAAACAGAGCTGTGTTCAAAGCCTGGCTTCTCCGATGATTAGTTCTGGAACGTTGATCAAGTTCCTTAACTTCTCAGTACTTCACTTCTCAAAGGAAGAAAACACAGCAGCAAAATTTACTGAGTACTTACCATGTGTCAGCACTCTTCCGTTCATTTACATTCTCACAACAGCCCCATCTGATGTGTAGAATTAATGTCCTCATTTGACAGATGAGGAACCTGGCTTGAGGACATGGTAAACATTTGTTCAAGATCACAGAGCTGGGATTTGCCCATAGACGGTCTGGCTCTGGAGCTCACACTTTAACCACTGCACTGAAGCTAGTGCATAACGGGGCTGAGGAGGACGGGAGATGTAATTGAATGGGCCCACAAAGGGCCTGCCCATAGTATGTGCTGGGACATGTGCTCCCTCCCTGTCCTTCTTTCTCTTCTCCCCTCTCTGGCTGTTTGTCTTCTGCTCTCCAGATGGGACTTAGTTTCTGGAAATTTCCATCTGGTTAAATGGAACTTGCTGCTCCAAAAGGAACCCCAAGATAGCCTCACTCTAATACACTCTGAATGTCACTGTTACACAAGCAAGGTTGGTGCAATTGAAGCCTGTTTTCAGGGATTGCTTCTGCTGATTCCACCCCGGCTGTAAATCAAAACAAATCTGACAGTGGGAGAAATAAAACTACTTCACCCATTCATACACACGCGTGCACACACACACACACACACACACACACACACACTCTTAGACACAGGAGTTGATTATTCAGTTTGTTTTCAAGTATGTTCGATTGACTTTCTCAAATTAAATTAGGTAATACTTGACCATCGTCTTATGGATTGGTGGTTATTTCTTCTATGAGTTCAGCCTGTGTTTCAGCATCAAGTAGATAATATTGCCTGGTTTGTTCATTTGCTTATTCATCATTTAACAAAGAGTAATTGGGAGTCTGTTACATTCTAAGCACTGTGCTAGGTATGAGGAGTATTAAGATGAATGAGATAGGCTTCCTTACAAATAGATTATTGTCTAGTGATCATAAAACCAAATAATTATACTCCAGCATAAGTTCAGGAACGGAGATGAACACAAAGTTCATCATTTGTATTTTGTATTTTTATGGGATCAAAAAAATGTTTCCCTTATGATTTATGTTTATTTTTCTGTTGAGAATTCTTTCTGCATTCCAATAAAAAAGAATTAACCACACGTACTTTCTTTGAGTTGTTTTACTAATACATTTTTTTTTTTTTTTTTTTTACTAATACATGTTTTAAGAGTAAGTTAAGAATCTAATTTCCTCGTCGTTTTTTAAAATTTGTCTTCAAGGTAGCCTTGTTTTTTCTGACTTCTGTAGTCAAAGATATATACATGTTCATTGTGTAACAACAGAAAAAGGAAGATACTGGGACACAAAGAAAACTGAAATTATCCTATAATCCTACTCCCCCAGAATTATTTTATGAATAACCAATTGACTTCTAAAGTCTTCATGTTGTATAGATATATATGTATATATGAAACTGGTTTTTTCCCCTTCAAAACAGAGCCTACTGGAACATTAGATGTCTGGTACATGAGACAGCACATTGACTACAATAGACAACAGATTTCTCTTTTCTGGAAGGTAAGTTTGCAGTGTCCACTTAAAATTCAGGAGAATTATAGATTTGGGCTTTTTGTTTTGTTTTTATTGAGATATAATTGACATATGAAGAGAATTACATATTTGAATGATAAGTTTCAAGGCCAGAAAAAGACCTTCTGTTTCCATAGTGGCTTTGGTATGAGCCTTCAGAGTCTGTGTTGGAGCTCATTTTCTTAGCCAGATCCTCATGATACTTGATTCTGTGTCATTTATTTTTCCCAAACAAGGGTGAGAACTCTGACTTCCTGCCTCCACACAATCACATCTTCCCGTCACCCACTTCCAGTCGGATCAAGGTTCCCTCCCATCCCCGAGCATGTCCACCCTTTGACCCCACTCACTACACCTTCTCTTCTAATTCATACAATATGCCCAACAGTGACCATGCAACCTCACTTATTCATCTGGGGGGAAATTAAAGCTGTGGATGTTTAAGAATATGGTTTATTGCAAATCAAAACTACAATGAGGTATCACCTCACACCAGTCAGAATGGCCATCATCAAAAAATCTACAAACAATAAATGCTGGAGAGGGTGTGGGGAAAAGGGAACCCTCTTGCACTGTTGGTGGGAATGTAAATTAATACAGCCACTATGGAGAACAGTATGGAGGTTCCTTAAAAAACTAAAAATAGAATTACCATATGACCCAGCAATCCCACTACTGGGCATATACCCTGAGAAAACCATAATTCAAAAAGAGTCACGTACCACAGTGTTCATTGCAGCCCAGGACATGGAAGCAACCTAAGTGTCCATCAACACTTAGATGAATGGATAAAGAAGATGTGGTACATATATACAATGGAATATTACTCAGCCATAAAAAGAAACGAAATTGAGTTATTTGTAGTGAGGTGGATGGACCTAGAGTCTGTCATACAGAGTGAAGTTAAGTCAGAAAGAGAAAAACAAATACCGTATGCTAACATATATATATGGAATCTAAAAAAAAAAGGTTCTGAAGAACCTAGGGGCAGAACAGGAATAAAGACGCAGACATAGAGAATGGACTTGAGGACACGAGGAGGGGGAAGGGTAAGCTGGGACGAAGTGAGAGAGTGGCATGGACATATATACACTACCAAATGTAAAATAGATAGCTAGTGGGAAGCAGCCGCATAGCACAGGGAGATCAACTCGGTGCTTTGTGACCACCTAGAGGGGTGGGATAGCGAGGATGGGAGGGAGACACAAGAGGGAGGATATATGGGGATATATGTATATGTATAGCTGATTCACTTTGTTATGAAGCAGAAACTAACACACCATTGTAAAGCAATTATACTCCAATAACGATGTTAAAAAAAAAATCAAATGGAAAAGAATATGTTTTCTATGGTCATTGAAAAGGGAAAGGATGGAAAAAAAGCTGCTCTACCTCAGGAATACTAATAATAGTAGAAAATAATAGGAATAGGAAAAGAAAGCAGCCCTTACGAATAGTAGTAAAACAGTAGTAAACTGAACAACCTTCCAGAAAACAATGAGGCCTAATGTTATTACAAAATGTAAAAGTTTTACAGAGTACTGAAAGCTGGCATTATCATTTCACTTAATCCTTACAAAAACTCTAAGAGGTACATACTAGTATCCCCACTAACACATGAAAAAACTGAGTCCAAGAAAGGAGGTTCTTCTCAAAGTCACCCACCTACTAAGTGCAGAGCTGGGACTGAAATCCATCCAGAGCTCTTTCTGCTACAGCATGACTCATCTTTGTCCAAAAAAATACTATTTGAATTGAGCTACTGATTGGCATGTTCATAAGAAGAGGTTTTATTTCCCAAAACCTACATCCCTTTTATGACAGTTCTTCTAGTTAAGGGTAAATGAAGAGTTTTGGAATTATGAAGCTGATGAGCATGAAACCAGAAGTCAGAGTAATAAAGTCCTCTGATGGGGTTAGCTTGATAGATTTCGATAATTGCAATCTTCTTCGGTTTTAAGAAATGAGCTCTTTCTCCCTCTTTCCCTTTCTCTCTCTCACACACAATGTCTGGCATAAGAGGAGTCTACTATAAATAGCTTGGTGAGTCATAATCAAGTTCTTCTCTTTGAAACTAAAACTGCAGCTTAAAATTTATCTTAAAGTAAAGCATTGTTAATAGCAAGATTATTCCTAAAGCAAGGCATTTAGAGCAGCCATAATTTGTAAATAGTATAGAAGAACCCAGCTCAATTCCTGGCTATTGGTTTTCGTTTTCAGAAGTAAGCAACTGGTTAAAACCAATATTCTTCCTCCCATAAAGATCCCTCCTCCCAAAATGTACTTTACAGTTATCTGAAAAGATGCTCTATTCTGGTCCCATTTCACTCCTCTCTACTCTAGGGTTTCTCTCGGTAGAATGAGGGTAATGATCCTGGTACCTGCAGAGCTGACAAGGCCATCGTAGGGCCCAGTAAATGAGAAGACACAAACCCAGAAAAATCACGGGGGCCACCAAGGAAAAATTAAATGGTACTGCATCATGATTTTTATCCTAACAGTGTAAGCAACATGCCTGGTGCTATATCTGTGTATACTGTCACAAAGAGAATTTAGAACAGGCATGAGCAGGGTACCCTGAAGCCAGCGTAAGAGCAAAGTCAGAATAACTATTTGTTAGCCAACAGGTAATGTTTAGCAAGCTTGCATATGCAAATTCCTCTCTGCAGCTCATCTTGATCCTGTCCCTATTCCTCACAAAGCTTGGATCCTAAAATGAAGTCTTGAAGTTCAAAGAGGCTTTAAAGCTCTTCTAGTCTACCCTTTCTCTCATAAACATTGCTCCCAGCCCAGTCAGGACAGACAGATGTCTGGGACCTTCTGGGACAGGGAGAATCGCTTTGGAGGAAGCCCATGCCTTGATGGCATCTCTTATTGATAAGTTAGAAAATCTTTCCTTTTGTGGAGCCAGAAATGTGGGCCCAAGAAGGATGCTTTGGACTGGAATCGATTTGAATAAGAAACCAAAAATGTAAATACTAGAAGCTTCTATAACTTTGTGCCAGATGGTAGTTGTGACAGGGCACCTTCAAAACCTTCAGTGATTGTCCAGCCTGAGAAAGGAAAGTTGGACCCAGTCTTCAGTTTTATAGGGTCATTACAGGATTTAGTCCTTCTCTGTCGAATCCTGGGCTTCTTCAATTGCCTCTGCACCCACCTGGGAGAGGCAATTAAACCCCGACTGGAGTTGCTGAGATGAGCAGTCCCGCTCTGGACCTCAGAACCACGAATCCCAGACCTCTAGAGCCAAAGGGCATCTAAGCAGCATGCAGTTCCTACACTCGTTTTACAAACATGGAAACTGAGGTCTAGGGAGGGGAAGTGATTTCCCATGAGAGGATTCCATGATGTGGTGCTTGTGCTGGAAGCCTTTCCTGGGCGGAAATACTGCCCTCTGGAAGCACCCCTCTCCCACTCATCCGCCTGGGGATTCCTCTTGCCCCCCTTAGGCAGGCTTGGGAGCCTCAGGCACGGGGCTGTACTAAGACACAAGGAACTCATCTAAACCCCAGGCTAGAAAGAAACACTGTAGCCAGATCAAGTGCTTTGTGGTGGGGCCTCAGTCAGAGGCTTTCCCACACTGGGGAAAGGAAGCAAAGACATGCGTGTGGTGGGTGATTTTTCTTTTTTCACTTTGATCAATACTGGGAAACCAGATAAGGGGGACACCCCGCCACTGCAATGGGGAATTTGGGGCTTTGGCACCAAAGGAAGCCCCAAGTAAAACCCCATCAGCCGGTGAACACAGAGAGAACACGTTTCTCTTGCAGATAGGGAAAAGTGAGATGACCTTTCGTTTTTGTAGGATGTTTACACTAGGGGAGAACAGCTTGGTGCTGAATGGGTACAGCCCCGGTGCGTGTGGAGGGAGTTGAAGATGTGTGCAGGTGCGTGTCTGGAGTGGTGTGTGTGCATGTGTGTTGTATACGTGAGTGAGTGCACATGTGTGTGAATGCGTGTGAGTTTTGTATGCGTGGGAGGGAGGTGAGTGTGGGGGTGTGTGTATGTGAGTACGTGTGTGAGTGCGCGGGCATGTATGTTGTGCATGTATGTGAGTGTCTTAGTATAATAAAATACCATAGACTGGGGGCTTATAAATAACAGAGATCAATTTCTCACAGTTCTGGAGGCTGGAAGTCTGAGATCCAGCTGCCAGCATGGTTGGGTGAGGTCCCTCTTCTGTGTCGCAGACTTCCGTTGTACCCTCACGTGGTGGAAGGGGCTAGACGGCATTCTGGGGTCTCTTAGGGAGTGCTGATCCCACCCATGGGGGCTCCACCCTCACGGCCTAATCAACTCGCAGAGGCCCCACCTCCTGACACCATCACATTAGGTGTTAAATTCCAACATGCGAATCACCCTCCATAGTGAGTGAGTGTGAAGGTGTGAGTGTGTGGATACATGTGGGTATGAGTGTGGGTGTATATGTGTGGGTGTGTGAGTGTGAATGTGTATGAATGTATCTATATGCATGTGTATTTATGAAGGTGGGTGTGGGAATATGTTGAGGGTAAAGGAGACCTTTGATGTTCTGGTTCCCACATAGTTATACATGTTCCCACACCTTGGTTTCTCCAAAAAACTCCATTTCCTCAAAAATATCCTGTACTATTTTTTGCCATAGTTGCTTTTTAAAAATTTTTTATTTTTAAATTTTTGGCCACACCACGTAGCTTGCAGGATCTTAGTTCCCCAACCAGGGATCGAACCCGCGCCCCTGGCAGTGCAAGTGCAGGGTCCTAACCACAGGACCGCCAGGGAGGTCCCCATGGTTGCTTTTAAGAGAAAAAATACTTTCTATGTTGAAGCCAAAAAGTAGAACCTAATCTATGAATCAAGCAAAAACACCTGGGTGTTGTTAAAACAGTAAATGCAATAACAGGTAGAAACTGTTGCTGTGTTACCAACAGCCCCAGTGTTGGGTTAGAGCCCTTTAAGGGGGGGGGGGGAGGAGTGTCACCGATTCTTTCCCTCAGATTCCCTCTATCATCTCCTTCTGCACAAACTTTCATACCGTTTCCTTTGCTTTGACAAAGCATTTCAATCCGTGATTCCAGCACACTTTTCCTTCAGTTAATACAGCTTCTATCCTTTAAGAAGGAAGTCACCTCGAATATATATGGGGATGACATATGAAAAGATATGACGGTGGGTTAAAGCCACATTAACCTTTCCAATTTCCTCTGTAAATTTCTTCAGCGTCCTCTCACTGTCTCGATCATAGCAAGTCACAAACTTTCTGGTGGTTTGGGCCATGGGTCTGGAAGAGAAATACCTGTGTGCAGATGGAGCTGAATTCACTCCTTCATTCACTCATTCATTTATTCATTCAAGCAAACAAATACATTAAAACCCCTCTTTAGGCCTAGAGCCCGAGCTGCATGTGGGGATATGGAAGTGAACAAGCCAGGTCCAGGCTCCATGTTCTTGAGTTCACAGTCCAGCAGGAGGACAGAAATAGCAAGGGGATGGTGAGGGCCCTCAGGTGTTAAGGAGGGGTTCAAGGTTCGGCTGGGGGGGATGATGGCTAGGCAGGGGAAGGGGTGAGGAGTCAGAGAGGACCTTTCAGAATGTAGTACTGCAGATTTCAGCATCTTCCACTCTCTATGCAGCTGACTAACTTTGTGAACCACAGAACAAAGTGGAGCTCAGGCAATGAGTGAGTCACTGCAGTTAAGAGATGGAACATCAGGAGGACAGAGGGGATAGGAGAGTCTGCACATCGAAAGATAGGCCTGGCAGTCAGAATCCTACGGGAGTTTCTGCTTTTTAGTTTCTTAATTGGTTGGAAGGATTTCCAGGTGTGGGTAAAGTGAGTCCACAGTCGAGTTGCTGAGGGTTAAATAGGGTGAAGTTTTTGTTTGCTTGTTTGTTTAAACTGAATTTTAAGGATAAAATCTTTTGGAATATTTAAAATCTTAGAAAATATCATGTATAAACTTCCCCTTAAATTGTTAGTATTGATTCTGTCCAGGTGTTATTAAAGTTTTCTGACCCTAAAAAAAAAAAAAGAAGTTAATACTGGAGCTCCCCAGAAGAACAAGTTAGTCAGGACAAGGGTGGGAGAACATTTGACAGGAGACCCCCTGGGGACACGACTTTGGCTTAAAGGATCACATTAGTGAAGCGCTATCCCATAGAAATATAAAGCAGACCACAGATGCAAGCCACATGCATAATTTAAAACTTTCTTTTAGCCATATTTTAGAAAATAAAAAGAAACAGGTGGACAATTCTAATAATATATTTTACTTACAGATATATCTGGAATGTTATCGTTTCAACATGTAATTGATTTAAAAAATATTAATGAGCTATTTTACATTCTTTTTTTCCTACTATGTCTTTGACAACTGGTGTGTCTACTAAGTGCCAGTATGGCACAGTGGCCAGGGGCTCACCCTCCAGATAGCAGCCCGTCTCGGGTCAGGATAGCCCCATTTTGAAGGCTGCATAGCTCCCTCCTGTAGTGGACGACAGCGAGTCTCCTGAGCCTTAACAAGCAAGACAGAAGAGAGATAGGGAGACGTCTGGTTCCAAAGGTGGGGAAAAGACTGGGTGTTTTATATTCACTTGTTCAATGAAGTAATTCATTTGAATAAACAGCTACCCTCAAACCATAGAAGTCAAGAAGAAAGAGAAAAGAGCCAGCCCCATACACCAGTTTACAGCACAGCCTCAGCCTGTTGAGACCAGGAGCGGCTTATTCAGTACATTCACTTGGTCTCTTTCTCCCTGTCTTTGTCTTCGGTGAAAGAAGAATATTCCAACCTGTATCACATTGCACTGAAGGGGTGAAATATGAAAGGGATTCAGTAAAAATAGAAAGTATTATTTGTAACCTGGTTTATATTGATGGAGGACAAAGGTCTATTGTAAATCCCCGGGGAAGATTGCCTGCCAGGAGCCTGAGGCCCTTATATAATTATAGGAGTTATCCAACCTCAGAATCAATGTTTAAATACAAAAGCAGCAGATGGGAAGATTAGTTTTGCTGCAGTATTCAACTCTCTCTCCTTCCCTTTCCCAACCCTGTCTCATCACAGGCTGGCACAGCATTTCTGGAGATATTTTCAGACAGAACAGGTTGCTTTCCCTTGCTTACTAGTCACACATACTGTACCAGATGCAACGCAGGGAATTTGGGTTGGGTAGCAGAATGCGGTCAGTGACAAAGGTAAGAATAATTAGCAGAGAATTAACAGAAGATAATAGCTTAGCTCATTGAATCCTCCAATAAGCCTATGCTGCATATAGAATTATCCTCATTTTACAGATGAGGAAATTGAGGCTCAGAGAGGTGAAATAACTTGCCCAAGGTCATGTGGCTGATAGGTGGTGGAGCAGAAAAGCAAAAGATCTTCCCGAATAACAAGAACCAAGTCAGCAGTGTTCCAAAACTAAAAAAAAACAAAAAAGTCTTCACAGATAAAGCTGTGACTAATAAGTGTTCAAACTGCCCAGCTTTCCAAGGGATCTTGATTACAGACTCTCTTCTCTGATACAGGCTAAGCTCTAACAGTTTTTTAAAAGTTATTATTTGCATCAGGGGAAGTAAAATATTGCTTTATTATAAGTACAGTAGTTTTTTTGAAGTCCTAAGAGGAAATGATTTATCAATTCACAGAAACACCTTTCCTATAATATACTTCAAAACACAAATGGGGCACGCATTCACAAATGCATCAGACTTTTGTCCTTTCTTGGATTACATTCACCAAGTTATTTTTGATGCTGAAAGCCTTTTCAGACAGCAGAATTCTTATAATGGTTTATGAGGGAGCTGTTCACTCTTTGCTTCTCAGACAAAGCGAAGTCAGAAAGGCTACATTCACTAAGTTTAGATCATTTTCCACAGGACAGAGCAGAAAGAAGACTGAAGGGAGAGAGGCAGTGGACAGCTTTTCCTTTTTAGTGTATTCTTACCAGTAGGAGAGGGTGACAACAGCAGGACCACTGGCTTGAAACCCACTCTCAGCACTGCCCAAGAAGGGACAAGAAGTACCCTGTCTTTGAGATGCTCCCAGGGACCCCAGACTCCGTCTGGGTATCGCCCTCCTCTCTCACATCCACCAGGGGGCGCACTAAAATCTCACATTACTTTTCTGTAGGGACTTTTTTTTTAATTTATTTTTTTAAACATCTTTATTGGAGTATAATTGCTTTACAATGGTGTGTTAGTTTCTGCTTTATAACAAAGTGAATCAGTTATACATATACATATGTCCCCATATCCCCTCCCTCTTGCGTCTCCCTCCCACCCTCCCTATCCCACCCCTCTAGGTGGTCAAAAAGCACCGAGCTGATCTCCCTGTGCTATGTGGCTGCTTCCCACTAGCTATCTGTTTTACATTTGGTAGTGTATATATGTCCATGCCACTCTCTCACTTCGTCCCAGCTTACCCTTCCCCCTCCCCGTGTCCTCAAGTCCGTTCTCTAAGTCTGCGTCTTTATTCCTGTCCTGCCCCTAGGTTCTTCAGAACCTTTTTTTTTTTGTAAAGGTTTTTTTTTTTTTAAATTATGTGTAACAGACAAAGTTATTTAAGTCAATAAATTTTTAAGGAATTTCACATGTTCTGATTCTTTCCACTGCCAATCACCTTAGTTCCTCCAAACTCATAGTCTTCAAGATAAAATAGCCCTTTCAGAAAGAAGTTATCATGTGAGTCAGCCCACAGTTCTTTTAGTTAGGCTTCTTTGATCTCCAGTGAAATATGGACACACTTCAAAATTCCCCACCTGTAACCTTTGGGATCCAATTTCCTCAAGCGATTTACTTTAGGACCATGTTCAGGAGATGGATCTACCTGCAGAACCTTTTTTTTTTTTTTTTAGATTTGTAGGGACTTCTTGAGTCAGTTTCTTAACCTCTCTAAGCTTTAGCACCCTCATCAGAATGGGGAGTTATAAGGAATAAATGTGACAATAGATGTAGAGCTCCTGACTCATGGTATGGCCCAATAAATGATAGATTCCCCCTTCTCACCAACCCAAATAAACAAACACTAGAGTAAAAATAAATTTATCTGAGAAGACCCAGCTGGCTCCTCAGGCCAAGGTTTTTTTCGGTTCAGAGCTTCTCTCCTTCTGACTCAGGGCTCGTTGGCTCTGGGAAAAAAGAATTCTGGATCTCTACCCTCCCCAAATTGCTGACCTCACGCCCACTGTTGATGTTCCAGGTGCTTTGCAGCTCTGGGCCAGAAGGGTGAATGGGGATCCAACTATGCAACATGGCGCTCATACTCACCAGTTCATTGTCTCAGGCTTGCCGATAGAGGGAGCAGTGAGTCAGAGTGGAGGGGTCACGAATCCAGAAGTCAGGAGCCCTGGATTCCACTCTCAGCCCCTCTGTCTGTCCCTTGAGTGGCCTTAAGCAAGTCATCTCTTGTCCCCAGAGCTTAGTTTCCCCATTGATAAAATGAAACACTGAATTAATTGTTTATCTGTAGAATCCCTTCCTGTTCTGGGATGATATTCCATTCCGTCAGGGCCAGGTGTCATCGAGGGGTGATGGATTATATACATGATTTGCAAACTTGATGTTACTGGGTTTTTTTAACCAACCTAATCAAACTCTTTTTAGTTGCTTCAGGAGACTGAGTGCCCCTCCAGCTAAATACCTGTTTTCCCACTGGCTCATTGAACTCATTGAATCTTTTATTCTATGGACCCTGCTGGACAAGTTAGACCCATTTTCCAGTTTGGTTAAGGAGACCAGTTATCTGAGAGATGTTAACCTTTATCACCAAACTGGAGCTTGACATTTTATACAAGCATAACTCAAGGGATACCATATTTATTTGTCTAACTCCTTGGCCCCATCCTCACCTTCTCACTGATACTTGCAACTCAAAAATAATGCAAGGTGGATCCAAGCCCTTCCCTGCCCTCTGGGAACATTTACTCATCTTTCCAACCCACAGGTCTGTTTACTAGATCACTGAGATCAGCTGGATTTCCACAGCGGTCTCTAGGTAGGTTCATTGGATCCAAGAGGACTTGATGTTTCCTCCCTTCTGTCAGCACTCTACACTGCATTGCATGAGATTGCTGAGGTGTCTGTGAAGGACAATGAGCTGGTGGTAATACAGGCTGTTTCCCTATTGTCCCTTGGGTCCCTGGCAAGAATGGGGAGCTTTGTGAGCCCAGTTAACTCTTGGGGAGTGCCTTTGGGTGGGGTGCCTGGGAAGGGGGTGACAGTCCTCCCTCTGGAGCTGCACAAGGGACAGGGAGGGAAGAATGGAGTGAGAGAGAGCTGAGGGAATGGTCTTCCCTAGCCAGCTTTTGCTTTAATTTATCTTGTTTTTTCTCCTATGACAAAGGGCATGTTTATTAATAACAGTTCAGAACATCACAATGTCAAAAGCACTCACTTGTTTTAATCCACACAATGGGCCTATGAGATCAGCTGTGATGGACATTTGCAGTGCTAACTTTCTTGGTTCTTGCCAGGACACAGGATGTCTTCTAGGGAACGGCTGAACATGCACCCAAAAATGCCCCCAACAGCATGGCACTCACCCAGTGTGTTGACCATGGTTTATGATCCAGTCTTAGGCCTTGTGGATACAGAAGGGTACATAGGACATGATCTGCATTATTCAAGCTCCTAGAGCCTGAAATATAAAAAGCTGGATGTTCATGCATTAATTTATAGTGAGAATTGCAGCTGTTGGGCCAACCAGAAGGCTTGAGTCAGCAGATAGGAACATCCTCTCCCAGCATGCTAATTATTTCAGAAGCCAAATTATAATCAGAAGGCCAATTTTTTCACTTTAAGTGAAAGATACAAATTTTAAGTGAACCAGATGTTCATGTTAGCCCAGCCTCTCCTGACACATAAAGGACGATAAATGACATAGGAAACCAAATTATTAAAAGATTGCTTAGGGAGCAGGGAACCAGAGAAAGGGGCATTTGCCAATCCTAAGGTGTGTCTTTCAGTGGCTTGAGGCCACCCCACACCTCGTGGAAGTGAGAGCCTTGTCAAGAAAACTGTGGTGCTTAAGTCTGGTGAGCAATGCCTTTCTCTCCCTGCACTAGGCATCGACAGACACTGCCAGCACAGGCCTTGGCAACTCCCCATTTCCAATGCTTCTGTTTCCCATGGTCCTTGTCCAAACAGGGTTACAGTACAAATAATTAGTTTTCTGCTTATTTTCTGGGGTTGTTCCCAAGCCATCTCAACTGGAATTCTTGCAGTTCCAAAACTTGTTAGTCACACATTTATAAACAGTGTCTTAGTTTCCTAGCACAGATGGCTAATCCAATTCACTAAGTATGGATTTTACTAGTTTAGCTCTTGAAAAGCTTGTTTTTGATTTCAGGAGCAGCATTGCACTTTCTTTATAAAAATACATACGTGTGTGTGTTTCACAAATTTGGAAATGGAGACTCAGAGGGTCTGAATGTCTTGCCCAGGGTCACACAGCTGGTGATTGGTAGAGCTGGAACTCAAACCCAGATCTTCTGAGTTCAGATCCCTCACTTGTTCCATTGAATGTAATTGAGTTTTCTCCTATTAGGAAGTGTCACTTTGAAGCAAGAAAGGAAAATCAATATGTTTTTAAGAATTAGCTTTAAAAAATGTTAACTGATTTTTTTTTCTAAGTGGGGGGGCTGGGTGGAGACATGAAAGTGTGCAGTGGAGGAGATGAGAAGATGTAAATAAAAAGGTCACTCCAATGTAGCCGCCTGCTGCTGGCAGTCATGAGGTCCTAGCATAGAGCATCCAGTGACCTTGTCTGAGAGTACATAGTAAGTAGATGTGTTTTGTTGCAGAATCTGAGTCTATCAGAGGCAAAAGGAAAAATCCTCCACTATCGAGTGACCTTGCAGGAGGTAGCAGCGGGGAAAGCCACACTACAGAACATCACAGAACACACCTCCTGGACCTGGGTCATTCCCAGAACTGGGAACTGGGCTGTGTCTGTGTCTGCAGCTAACTCGAAAGGCAGTTCCCTGCCCACTCATATTAACATAACGGACCTGTGTGGGGCAGGTAAGTACCACATTTTCTTTAATATTACTTGAAGGAAATTGTTTTACTAGTCTCTTATCTCCCTCAGGTCCAGCTCAGGGCCTGGTATGAGTAGCACAGGAGTTTAGAATTTGGAGTCAACAGCCTTCAGAGGCTATCTGAAATTTCCATTTAGCCAGTGAGTGTCCTTGGACAAGTGAATTAACACCTCTGAGCTTCAATTTCCCCCTCTCTAAACTAGGGATTTTATTACCTGAATTGCAGGTCATTGTGAGATTAAATACAGAGACTAATACATAGCAGGTGCTTAATAAATACTAGTTAAGGAAATATTCGTTACATTAAACTGAACACTAATATCTGGCTAATTTTTCCAGAAGCAAGAATAATATGTGGTGTCAAGTTCTAGAAAAAGCATACCTATAGTCAAAATATGTTTTAAAACCAATAGTATTAAAATGAAATTCTGGCTGTTATGGAACTATAGTACAATTTTGCTATAATACAGCTCTTTATTACACAAATTTGGATATGTATCCAATTATCTACACTGAAAACCTCCCAACTAGCTATACACATTTTATAGTTGCATCCCCTGAAAACTAACTTAGGATATAAGCCCGTAATTCATCAAAAAAAATAGATATTAAAGCTATTTCTCAAGATCTGTATAATAAAAGTATTTCAAGTCAAGATCATTGGCCTAACTTTTTCAAAAAATGCCTGATAGAATAAAACTCTGTAATTAGATCCTTCCTTAAAATTCAGTGTAACAGTTTATCCACATGTGAGTCTAGCAATTATCATTTTGAAGAAGCTTCTACCAAAAATGATTATCTTATAGACACTGTCGAATCTTGGTTATATGTCATTTCAGTCATACATCTGTAAACGTAGAGGTAATATAGTAGATAAAAATACAAATAAATATTGATATAACCTTGGGTTGGCATATGAGTTAGGAATCGCTCTTAGGAGTAAGAGTTGCTCTTACCAAAGGCCTGACTACAGTGACTTATTTATTCTCTTGTATAAAAGAAATTTGGAGGTGGACAGCCCAGGGCTAGTGTGACAGCTTCATAACATTGTGAGGACTCCAGGCTCCTTCCTTCTGTACCTGCTGCCAAGTTGACTTCCATCTGCAAGATGGAAGTGGTCCAGGATGGCTGCTGGAGCTCTAGCTGTTTCCTTCTAGGCAACAGAAAAGAAGAAGGGAGAAGCCTCAACTCTCACTCTTGAGGAGTTTTGCCCCAGGTCACACAACTCTTGCAGTCATTGACCCTAACTGGTCACCTGATCACACCCAACTGCAAAGGAGGCTCAGAAATACATTGTTCCCTTGCTAAAGAAGATGAGGAGAGGGTATTTGGTAGGTAACTGGTAATCTCTGCCTCATGTGGGGAAGGCATCTAAGGCAGAAACCTGAAGGAAAAGATGGATTAACTATGGGGAAAAAAAGCTTAAACTTTATGCATAGTAAAGTAAAAAATTTTAAAACACCATAAATAAGGCTTTAAAATGCAAAGAGCAATTTAAGAAAAGTGTATGCTACATTTTTGGCAAAAAGAGGATTGATTATCTATATATATAAGTTTTCAAATAATAAGAGATCATGGGATATGAACAGGCAACTCAAAACATAAATATAAAATAAAAATAATAATAAAGATATGAAAATGTTTAGCCTAGTTAGCAATCAATGAGATGCAAATTTTGAAAAAACATGAGAAATCAAATAAGACCGAGAAAGAGTAAGTAGAATTAGCATAACCTATATTGGTGAGAGTGTGGGGAAAAGATAACCTTGTATACTGCTGGCAGGTGTGTAAATTGGTACAACTTTCTGAAGATAAAGTTGGCAATTTGTAACACTAACAAACTTTAAATATGAACATATCTTTTGATCAAGAAATTTTGCCTTTAGAAATGTGTCCTCGGGACTTCCCTGGTGGCGCAGTGGTTAAGAATCCACACGCCAATGCAGGGGACATGGGTTCGAGCCCTGGTCCAACAAGATCCCACATGCTGCGGAGCAACTAAGCCCGTGCACCACAACTACTGAGTCTGCGTGCCACAACTACTGAACCCCACGTGCCTAGAGCCTGTGCTCCATAACAAGAGAAGCCACCGCAATGAGAAGACCGTGCACCTCAATGAAGAGTAGCCCCCGCTCAATGCAACTAGAGAAAGCCCGTGCACAGCAATGAAAACCCAATGCAACAACAACAACAACAAAAGAAATGTATCCTAGCAAATAATAAGGCATGAGCTTAAAAAAATGTCAGCACAAAAATGTTTGTTGAAATGTTTTTGAAATAATGAAACACCTCAAACAGCCTAAATATTTAATAATAGACGATGGATTGGTTAAATATATCATGACCCTCACCCATCTTAATCCCGCTCCAGCATTAAAGTGATATTGTAGCTATGTTTTTATTGGCGTGGAAAGATGCACATAATAAGTGAAAAAGTAGGCTTTCAAAAGTATACATGGTGTGATGTCATTTAAAATATATATTTACACAAATACACATTTTAGCATCGTAAAAAAAAATCTAGGATAATGTACATGGAAATATTAACAGAAACCATATCTACAATATGGTATTACAGGTGATTTTTATATTTAAAATTTTTTTCTTCAATGAATAAGTACTATGTATATAATTTTTAAAGGGGATTCTGTTGGGGGGAAATTGAGATCTTACCACTGTTTAGTATCCTGCTCTTGTTAAGATGTAGTATGTCAAAATACGTTACTTCTTTAAACCTCACTGCAGATGGGTCTTGAGGATATAAGCCTCTTGAATTTTCTGGGCCCATTCCAGCTTCTTTATTTAGATTTGGAAACAGCTTCTCAAAATGACACATTCATTATTTTAGAGTTGGCCTCTACATTATTGATTCAACAAAAATTTATTGAGATTACTATATAAGGTAACTGGAATTCAGCAAGAGGTAAAAAATACAGTCATGGTCCTACAGTTATATTTTGATATTTTGTCCAGTGGGAGGGGTAGACATATAAACAAGTAAACTGCAGTACAGGATAAGTGTAATATTAGAGGTGTGCACAGGGCACTCTAGGAACAGAGAAAAGCTGAAGCATGGGCTTGGAGACGAGGCTACGTGTGAACAGAAATGGAGAGACAAGATGGTGTTAGCCAGGCGAAGTAGTGCAGGTGTGCGGGCGTGAGGATTTGCTTTAAAGTGAGATCTGAACAGGCATATAAGTTGAAAAGGAGAAGTGGGGTGGGAAAGAGTTGAAGGTAAAGGGGAAAGGGGATCATTAATGGAATGAAGTTCCTGGGGAGCTGAAAGATGATGGGATCCAATAGCAAAAAAGATGTAAGAGACACACTTCTTCCTCTCAGAATGGAAGGTGTTAAGTAAGGGTGAGGCTCAATAAGGAGGAACATGGAGGGGTGGTAAAGTAGGATATTGAAACAGTTCTCTAGAACCGAGCTGTGGCTAAGAGGGTCCTAGTCCCAGAAATCTCAAGAGCCTATTGTCTCTCCTAAGGCCACACCTACACCATCCAATAAGAGTAGTTGTGCACCCCAGCGAGACCTGGAGGACAGATTTGCAAACCACATGGTCCCATCCTGGAGCCCTCTTGTCTTGTGCAAATTCTGCATGATCTGTAGGAATAGTGTACCATGATTTTTGTCTTCCTCTCTTTCAATATATGTTCACACTACTCACATAAATAGCTTTCCTTCTAGGAAGAGAAAAATAATGCCCCAAGAGGCAGAATTATGTTGATTTTGAGAAAGTAGGGACAACTTTGTTGTAAAAGGTATATGCCACAGCATTGCATATCAAGAAGCACTAGAATGATTTTGTTGGTTTATGATGAAAATTGAATGTGTGCTAAACCCACCAGTCAACAAGTAAAACATATTTAATATTTCAGACCAGTCCCTGAGCTCAAGAATTCTTGAAACTATGGCAAGAAACAGAAAGCAGTACAGCCATAAATAGAGGCCCACACAGATGTCAGAGACTGAGGCCCCAGGAGGTGACGTAACTTGGCCAAGATCATATACACAATTAGTGGCAGAGCTGGACTGAAAAACCAAGCCACCTGTCTCTTAGTTGGGCACTTTTTCCAAATACCTTATGACTTCATAACTCTATTTAGAAGTTCTCAGTGAAAATGGAGATGAGAAGTCGAATGATAGAGGCTAAAGGAATAATTTTGGAAGGTGTCAGAGAGGTGAGTTGTTAGCAGAGTTCTAAAGGAGAGAGCATGCCCTGGCTAACACGATGGGGAGGAAATTCAGGCTGGTTCCTGGCAAGTGTGGTGACTCAGAGGCTGGGCAATGCCAGGTTGATTTACTTAGCTAATTGCAAAGAGAGCAGTGGTTAGAAAGGCTCTTTGGCTATTTTAGCCCATCATCTGGCAAAGGGTCTTGCAAACCCTAGTTGCTCAATACATATTACTGAATGAATACATTTTATTCTCCAAAACAAAACAAAACAAAAGCAAACTTGTGACATAGCCAGAAAATAAGATACCAAGGCAAATGAAGATAAAGAACCAGGGCTGGGGAATTCCAGTTCCTGGCAAGGTAGCCAACACACAGGTTCCAGGCTCTCACCACCAAACCCGCCCTGAAGATGCCACAGGAGAGACAGGACAGGATGGCTGAACGCCTGTGGATGGGTAATAGTGATGAAGGGGGAGGGCTGAGGTGGCACTTGCTGGTTGTACTCCTTTTTCTTCCCCTTGTTGCCCCGAGATGTCCATCGCCTGGACATTTTTACTATGGGCAGGAAAGTCTGGAGGGCAGGGCAGAGTAACTGCAAGGAAGCCCTGGAACCTGACAAAGAGTGCCTGAGATTTTCTTCTGCCACCCACCCCATGGCCTGGCAATTATAGAAGAGAATAATAGCCCCACTCCCCCATGAAGAGCAGTGCCATCCACAGAGACATGGGTAGGTTCTGGAGCTGCCAGGTACAGCTACAGGGAACAGGAGACAGGCAGAGCTTAGGGTGAATCACTACAGGCTCCCTGGCTTTCCTCTCTGAAAAGCTCCTCCACCCCACCTAAACTTACCTGGGGGAGCATGAGCTCTGGCTAAACTTTCACTCCTACCCCCACAGAAAAATAAAGGCCAAGGCTGCTGATCAATCCAAGAAAATAAAACATGATCCCAAAGGAGAAAATTAGTAGAAATCTGAGGGGCACAAATTCTGAGAAAGAAAGGAAGCAAATGGGACTACCTGTATCATAGGAAGTATAACCAGCACAAGAGAAAGAGCAAGAGTTTAGAATAAGCATAATAAGTATCCTTAGAAAGATAAGAGAGGATGCTAGGAACATAAATCAGAAATAGGTGGTTGTGGAAAAGGCCCAAATAAAGAGATTCAGCATGGAAAGTTCAGTTGTTGACATAATGAACTCACCTAATGGGTTGGATTGCAGAAAGGACTCATCTGAAGATTGAAAGAGTATGTGGAAGATTGGATGAGAAACTCTTTGAAAAGTCATCAAAAGGGGAAAAGAATCTGAAAAATGAGAAGACTTAAAACACTGAAAGAATAAAAAGAGAAGTAATGACAACCATCTAAAAGGAGTCCCAATAAGAGAAACAAAGTAAATGAAAGGGGAAAAGTATTCTAAAATATTTATCAAGAATCTTATAGAATGTACTATTCTGATGCAGGATGTCAATAGTGGGGGAAGCGATGTGTGTATGGAGGCAGGGGTGTATGGAGGCAGGGGTGTGTGGAAAATCTCTGTGCCTCCCACTCAATTTTGCCGTGAACTTAAAACAGCTTTAAAAAATAAAGTCTATTAAAAAAGAAAGAAATAAGAAAAGAAAGGAATATGAGTGCAGAATGATCAAGCAGGTGTTGCTCCCAAAAATACAAAGATAGATCAGTATCAGAAAAATGCATCAATGTAATTCATTACTTTAATACTGAAAGAGAAAAAAAAGGATATGTTCTTAACAGATGTAGAAAAGTATTCAGTAAAACAAAGTTTTTAGTAAATAAATAGTATTTTATAAAAATCTATTTGAAAGCTATGAATAAAAGAAAACTTTTTAGCTTTGCTAAGACTTTCTACCAAAAATATGCAGCAAGCATCATCGTAATAAAGATATGTAGGAACATTCTCTTTAAAATTACAAGATAAAAGCAAAAAAAAAAAAGGAATAAGATGCAATTCAAAGATTGAAAAGAGAAGATATTTTAAGTGTACAGCTAATAAGATTATTATGAAATTTTAACAAAGGCAATAGACAAATTATTAGAACTAATTAGAGAGTTCAGCAGGTCTGCCAGAATAAGAATAACACACACAAATTAATACTGGAAAAAGCAGTAGAAAATAAGATGCCATTTAAGTAGCAAACTAATAGTATAAAGTGTCTAGAAATTAACCTAAAAAAGAATGCATTAAAACTTTAAGGAGGAATTTTTGAAACTCCATTAAAAGATATAAAAGGAGACCTAAATAATTTCAAATAGACAGCATACTTATAAATGGGACAATTTAACATTGTCTAAATTGAGCTATAAATTTAATATAATTCCAATAAAAGTACGAGCTGAAATTTTTGAGGACTCTGATAAACTGATTCTAAAAGCTATACGGAAGAATAAAGTTTCTTGAATACCCAAGACCACTTTGAAAAAAGGAGAGCAAAATGAGGAGGGACTTTACCCACCAGATAGTCAGGTGTCACAGAGCCTCGTAATGTAACCAGTGTGTTCTGGTGAAGAAGCTGACCTAGACACAAACCCATGAATGTGTGGAACTTGGTGTGGGACAGGGATGAAACCCCATTTGGAAAAATTGACTCACTGTGTGGAAAAAATAATAAAGTTTATTCCCTTAAAAAAAAAAACCATTTAGCTAGATTTGAATTAAAAACCTGAATGTGAAAGGTAAGACCAAAAGCCAATGGGCGGAAATGTAGTTTAGTATCTTTGTGACCCCAGAATGGAAGGATTTCATAAACAAGACTCAAAATACGCAAACTGTGGATAAATTTACCCACATCAAAGTATGTATGTGCAACAAACACATCAGAGATTGAAAGACTGGAGTGAGATATATTTAGTGTTGAAAACTAACAAGTGATTAATATCTAGAATATAAAAGCTATTTCTGCAAATCAGGAAGAAGACAGGAAACACAATAGAAAAAAATGAGTGAAGTATGAGAAGGGGAAAGTCAGACAGTTAGTAATATGGGAAGAAAAGCTCAGCCTCATAAGAAATCAGAAAATAAAAATAAAACCACAATTAAATACCACCTTACATGTACCAGATTGGCAAAATGAGAAAGTCAGAAAATACCAAGTGTTGGTGGAGAAATGAGAATTTCTTATGCTTTTCTTGTTGGAGTGTCAAATGATTGACTATTTTAGAGATCGACCTGGCTGTATTTAGTGAAATAGGTGAATTTAGTCTATAATCAAGAAATTCTGTGCATTTAGAGAGAGAGAGAGAGGCTTTTTTTTCTTTAATTGGAGTATAAAATAAATGCAGAGGAAATAGGCAAACTACCTGAAAAAGAATTCAGAGTAATGATAGTAAAGATGATCCAAAATCTTGGAAATAGAATAGAGACAATACAAGAAACATTTAACAAGGACCTAGAAGAACTAAAGAGCAAACAAACAGTAATGAACAACACAATAACTAAAATTAAAAACACTCTAGAAGGAATCAATAGCAGAATAACTGAGGCAGAAGAACGGATAAGTGAGCTGGAAGATAGAATGGTGGAAATAACTGCCACAGAGCAGAATAAAGAAAAAAGAATGAAAAGAATGGAGGACAGTCTCAGAGACCGCTGGGACAATACTAAGCACACCAATATTCGAATAATAGGCATCCCAGAAGACGAAGAAAAAAAGAAAGGTCTGAGAAAATATTTGAAGAGATTATAGTTGAAAACTTCCCCAACATGGGAAAGGAAATAGTCCATCAAGTCCAGGAAGCGCAGAGAGTCCCATACAGGATAAACCCAGGGAGAAACATGCCGAGACACATATTAATCAAACTAACAAAAATTGAACACAAAGAAAACATATTAAAAGCAGCAAGGGAAAAGCAACAAGTAACATACAAGGGAATCCCCATAAGGTTAACAGCTGATCTTTCAACAGAAGTTCTACAGGCCAGAAGGAAGTGGCAAAATATATTTAAAGTGATGAAAGGGAAAAACCTACAACCAAGATTACTCTACCCAGCAAGGATGTCATTCAGATTCGACAGAGAAATCAAAAGCTTTACAGACAAGCAAAAGTTAAGAGAATTCAGCACCACCAAACCAACTTTACAACAAATGCTAAAGGAACTTCTCTAGGCAGGAAACACAAGAGAAGGAAAAGACTTGCAAAAACAAACCCAAAACAAGAAAATGGTAATAGTAACATACATATCAATAGTTACCTTAAGTGTAAATAGATTAAATGCTGCAAACAAAAGACAGAGACTGGCTGAATGGATACAAAAACAAGACCCATATATGTGCTGTCTACAAAAGACCCACTTCAGACCTAGAGACACATACAGACTGAAAGTGAGGGGATGGAAAAAGATATTCCATGCAAATGGAAATCAAAAGAAAGCTGCAGTAGCAATACTTATATCAGACAAAATAGACTTTAAAATAAAGACTATCACAAGAGACAAGGAAGGACAATATATAATGATCAATGGATCAATCCAAAAGAAGATATAATAATTGTAAATATCTATGCATCCAACATAGGAGCACCTCAATACATAAGGCAAATGCTAACAGCCATAAAAGGGGAAATCGACAGTAACACAATCATAGTAGGGGACTTTAACACCCCACTTACACCAATGGACAGATCATCCAAACAGAAATAAATAAGGAAACACAAGCTTTAAATGACACATTATACCAGATGGACTTAATTGATATTTATAGGACAGTCCACCCAAAAACAACAGAATACACTTTCTTCTCAAGTGCACACAGAACATTCTCCAGGATAGATCACATCTTGTGTCACAAATCAAGCCTTGGTAAATTTAAGAAAATTGAAATTGTATCAAGCATCTGTTCCGACCACAACGCTATGAGACTAGGTATCAATTACAGGAATAAAAACTTTAAAAATGCAAACTCATGGAAGCTAAACAATATGCTACTAAACAACCAAGAGATCACTGAAGAAATCAAAGAGGAAATCAAAAAATACTGAGAAACAAGTGACAATGAAAACACGACAACCCAAAACCTATGGAATGCAGCAAAAGTAGTACTAAGAGGGAAGTTTATAGCAATACAATCCTACCTCAAGAAACAAGAAAAATCTCAAACAACCTAACCTTATACCTAAAGCAATTAGAGAAAGAAGAAGAACAACAACAAAAAACCCCAAAGTTAGTAGAAGGAAAGAAATCATAAAGATCAGATCAGAAATAAATGAAAAACAAATGAAGGACACAATAGCAAAGATCAAGAAAACTAAAAGCTGGTTCTTTGAGAAGATAAACAAAATTGATAAACCATTAGCCAGACTCATCAAGAGAAAAAGGGAGAAGACTCAAATTGACAGAATTAGAAGTGAAAAAGGAGAAGTAACAACTGACACTGCAGAAATACAAAGGATCATGAGAGATTACTACAAACAAATATATGCCAATAAAATGGACAACCTGGAAGAAATGGACAAATTCTTAGACAAGCACAACCTTCTGAGACTGAACCAGGAAGAAATAGAAAATATGAACAGACCACTCACAAGCACTGAAATTGAAACTGTGATTTAAAATCTTCCAACAACAAAAGCCCAGGACCAGATGGCTTCACAGGTGAATTCTATCAAACATTTAGAGAAGAGCTAACACCCATCCTTCTCAAACTCTTCCAAAATATAGCAGAGGAAGGAACACTCCCCAACTAATTCTACGAGGCCACCATCACCCTGATACCAAAACCAGACGAAGATGTCACAAAAAAAGAAAACTACAGGCCAATATCTCTGATGAACATAGATGCAAAAATCCTCAACAAAATACTAGCAAACAGAATCCAACAGCACATTAAAAGGATCATACACCATGATCAAGTGGGGTTTATCCCAGGAATGCAAGAATTCTTCAATATACACAAATCAATCAATGTGATACACCATATTAACAAATTGAAGGATAAAAACCATATGATAATCTCAATAGATGCAGAAAAAGCTTTCGACAAAATTCAACACCCATTTATGATAAAAACTCTCCAGAAAGTGGGCATAGAGGGAACTTACCTCAACATAATAAAGGCCATATATGACAAACCCACAGCCAACATTGTTCTCAATGGTGAAAAACTGAAACCACTTCCACTAAGATCAGGAACAAGACAAGGTTGCCCACTCTCACCACCATTATTCAACATAGTTTTGGAAGTCCTAGCCACAGCAATCAGAGAAGAAAAAGAAATAAAAGGAATCCAAATTGGAAAAGAAGAAGTAAAACTGTCACTGTTTGCAGATGACATGATACTATACATAAAGAACCCTAAAGATCCTACCAGAAAACTACTAGAGCTAATCAATGAATTTGGTAAAGTAGCAGGATACAAAGTTAATGCACAGAAATCTCTTGCATTCTTATACACCAATGATGAAAAATCTGAAAGAGAAATTAAGGAAACACTGCCATTGACAATTGCAACAAAAAGAATAAAATACCTAGGAATAAACCTACCTAAGGAGACAAAAGACCTGTATGCAGAAAACTATAAGACACTGATGAAAGAAATTAAAGATGATACAAACAGATGGAGAGATATACCATGTACTTGGATTGGAAGAATCAACATTGTGAAAATGACTATACTACCCAAAGCAATCTACAGATTCAATGCAATCCCTATCAGACTACCAATGATATTTTTCACAGAACTAGAACAAAAAATTTCACAATTTGTATGGAAACACAAAAGACCCCGAATAGCCAGAGCAATCTTGAGAAAGAAAAACGGAGCTGGAGGAATCAGGCTCCCTGACTTCAGACTCTACTACAAAGCTACAGTAATCAAGACAGTATGGTACTGGCACAAAAACAGAAATATAGATCTTTGGAACAGGATAGAAAGCCCAGAGATAAACCCATGCACATATGGTCACCTTATCTTTGACAAAGGAGGCAAGAATATACAATGGAGAAAAGAGAGCCTCTTCAATAAGTGGAGCTGGGAAACCTGGACAGCTACATGTAAAAGAATGAAATTAGAACACTCCCTAACACCATACACAAAAATAAACTCCAAATGGATTAAAGACCTAAATGTAAGGCCAGACACTATAAAACTCTTAGAGGAAAACATAGGCAGAACACTCTTTGACATAAATCACAGCAAGATCTTTTTTGACCCACCTCCTAGAGTAATGGGAATAAAATAAAAAATAAACAAATGGGACCTAATGAAACTTAAAAGCTTTTGTACAGCAAAGGAAACCATAAACAAGACGAAAAGACAACCCTCAGAATAGGAGAAAATATCTGCAAACAAAGCAACTGACAAAGGATTAATCTCCAAAATATACAAGCAGCTCATGCAGCTCAATATCAAAACAACAAACAACCCAATCTAAAAATGGGCAGAAGACCTAAATAGACGTTTCTCCAAAGAAGACATACAGATGCCAACCAACACGTGAAAAGATGCTCAACATCACTAATCATTAGAGAAATGCAAATCAAAACCACAATGAGGTATCACCTGACACCAGTCAGAATGGCCATCATCAAAAAGTCTACAAACAATAAATGCTGGAGAGGTTGTAGAGAAAAGGGAACCCTCCTGCACTGTTGGTGAGAATATAAATTGATACAGCCACTATGGAGAACAGTATGGAGGTTCCTTAAAAAACTAAAAATGGAACTATTATATGACCCAGCAATCCCACTACTGGGCATATAGCCTGAGAAAACCGTAATTCAAAAAGAGTCATGGACCACAATGTCATTGCAGCACTATTTACAATAACAAGGACATGGAAGCAACCTAAGTGTCTATAAACAGATGAATGGATAAAGAACATGTGGCACATATATACAATGGAATATTACTCAGCCATAAAAAGAAACGAAATTGAGTTATTTGTAGTGAGGTGGATGGACCTAGAGTCTGTCATACAGAGTGAAGTCAGAAAGAGAAAAACAAATACCGTATGCTAACGCACATATATGGAATCTAAAAAAGTAGTACTGATGAACCTAGTGGCAGCGCAGGAATAAAGACACAGACGTAGAGAACGGACTTGAGGACTCATGGGGGGAAGGGGAAGGTGGGACGAAGTGAGAGAGTAGCACTGGCATCTATACACTACCAAATGTAAAGTGGATGGCTAGTGGGAAGCAGCCACATAGCACAGGGAGATCAGCTCGGTGCTTTGTGACCACCTAGAGGGGTGGGATAGGGAGGGTGGGAGGGAGGGAGATGCAAGAGGGAAGAGATATGGGAACATATGTATATGTATAACTGATTCACTTTGTTGTACAACAGAAACTAACGCAACATTGTAAAGCAATTATACTCCAATAAAGATATTAAAAAGAATTTTTTTAATAAATTGGAGTATTGTTGCTTTACAGTATTGTGTTAGTTTCTCCTGTACAGCAAAGTGAGTCAGTTGTACATATACATATATGCACTCTTTTTTAGATTTCCTTCCCATTTAGGTCACCACAGAGCACTGAGTAGAGTTCCCTGTGCTATACAGCAGATTCTCATTAGTTATCTATTTTATGTATAGTAGTGTATATATGTCAATCCCAATCTCCCAGTTCATCCCACCTTTCCCTTCCCTCCTTGACAAACCATAAGTTTGTTTTCTAATCTGTGACTCAATTTCTGCCTTGCAGATAAATTCATCTGGACCATTTTTCTAGATTCCATATATAAATGATATATGATATTTGTCTTTCTCTTTCTGACTTAACTTCCTCTATATGACAATCTCTAGGTCCATCCACGTTGCTGCAAATGGCATTATTTCATTCCTTTTTATGGCTGAGTAATATTCCATTGTATTAATATATATGTACCACATCTTCTTTATCCGTTCCTCTGTCAATGGACATTTGGGTTGCTTCCATGTCCTGGCTATTGTAAACAGTGCTGCAATGAATATCGGGGTGCATGCATCCTTTCAAATCATGGTTTTCTCTGGATATATGCCCAGGAGTGGGATTGCTGGGTCACATGGTAGCTCTATTTTTAGTTTTTTAACAAACCTCCATACTGTTCTCCATAGTGACTTTACCAATTTACATTCCCATCAACAGTATAGGAGGGTGAGAGAGACACTCTTGCACAGGCACACACGAGGACATGCAAGAGAATGTTCATTGCATCCTTGTTTGTGTTGGCAAAAATTTGGAAGGAAGCTACTGCTTGTCACTTGGAGACTGGACAAAGACAGGGTTGAGGCAGCAGTCTGAAGGAATGAGCTGGATTTTCATATAGCAGCAGGATGGATGTATCCTGGAAACATAATGTTGGGTGAAATAAAAAGTTAGGAAATGCATTAGATATACTCCAAACATGTTTCATGAAAATGCAACACACCAGCACAAAGCAACACTAATTCTCAAGGACACATATATATGTAAATAAACATATGGGAGGTGGATTAGAAGGATGCATATTATATTCACTAGAGCAGGTACCTTTGGGGACACAGAAATGGGAAGTGAAATGGAAGATGAAGGGGAAAATAATTTCATAAATAACACTACATAGGGTCCTGGCACCGATGCCAGTTCTCCAAGATCTGAGAAGCTGGATGAACAAAATCTGTGAACCTGAAGTTCTTTACAAGAAATCGGTTCTTGCTACAACTTTGCTGGGTTGAGTTGTTGTTTTTTATGTCTTTATCCACTGTGATTTTATTTTTATCCTTCCCCCTCTTTCCCCATAAAGGGTTGCTGGCTCCTCAACAGGTCTCAGCAAACTCAGAGGGCGTGGACAACCTCGTGGTGACATGGACACCTCCGGGGAAAGCTGCCGCTGCTGTGCAGGAGTATGTGGTGGAATGGAGGGAACTCCATCCGGGGGCCAGCACGCAGCCCCCTCTAGGCTGGTTGCGGAGTCCCCCCTACAACCTGTCTGCTCTGATTTCAGGTACTTAATTATTCACCTTCCTTCTAGAGAGTTTCTAAGTTCACCTTTTTTGAGGAAATTGCAGGCGGGAACCCAGAGTCATGCCTTCAGTTACAGGCAGCTGCATGAGAAGAAGGATAGTGATGACCTAGAGCCCATCAGGATGCACCACTGCAGCCATAGAATATACTCACAGATTGACTAAAAACTCTAGAATTTATGGAAAACTCATGTGCCTGATACAGTGCCGTATAAGATGACTGAATAATGAACCCAACAAGTATGGCTGAGAGCTAAGTAGTAACCAGTCAGTGTGATGGACACCTTGAATTTGGGAGTTCATTTAATTTTGAGAACAGTCATGTGTAGCAAGACTTATTATACCCATTGTACAGATGAGGAAACCAGAAGATCTTTCATTTCCAATTCTGCTACTTATTATTTGTGTGATAACAAATCCAGAATTATCTATATGATAATTGGTGTCTCTAGTCCTCAAATTCTGAATCTGTCAGTGGTTAAAATCAAGTGATAGAAAGTGTCAGAAAATATATTCAAATAATTGGACAGAAGTTAATCAATGTCTTTTCTTTTTTTTTTTTACAATTTCATTTTACCCTTGGAGCACATCCTAAATTTCTGTATCATACAATATGAATTTAAACTAAAAAGAAATCTCACAAATAGTCAACCATTCAATCCTGAGCATAAACAACATTGGACAATGGGAAAACAAGGTAGCCAAAGGCTCGTTTCATCATTTTTATAAATGATTGCTGTGGTGCACATCTTCCTCCCATCAGAGTCTGACACTTGCCCTTTAGCTTTCATCACAGCAATCCCTAAATGGGGCTTGCTATTCCTCACCAGTGAAAAGAATCCTTAACCTCTTCTCTCAGAGGAGAGATCTAGTCCTAGTCACGCTGCAGGCAGTTGACATTTGCCAAGCAAACATTAAAAAGCAAGGTCTCAGGTTTATTTTTTTTCAAGTTCTTAATTCACGAACTCTGAAGTCTTACTCTGTCTGTTAGCCACAGTCAGCTTCTTCTTTTTTTTTAAAATTTATTTTATTTATTTTTATTTTTGGCTGTGTTGGGTCTTCATTGCTGCACACCGGCTTTCTCTAGTTGTGGTGAGCGGGGGCTACTCTTCGTTGCGGTACGCGGGCTTCACGTTGCGGTGGCTTCTCTTGTTGTGGAGCACGGGCTCTAGGCGTGTGGGCTTCAGTAGTTGCAGCACTGGAGCTCAGTAGTTGTGACTCGCGAGCTCTAGAGCGCAGGCTCAGTAGTTGTGGTGCACAGGCTTAGTTGCTCTGTGGCATGTGGGATCTTCCCGGACCAGGGCTCAAACCCGTGTCCCCTGCCTTGGCAGGTGGATTCTTAACCACTGCGCCACCAGGGAAGCCCCACAGTCAGCTTCTAAGATTGTTTTGTGTTTGAAGTACTCAGAGGCCTCCCTTACTTACCGATGAATATGTTACCAAAAACCTATTAGTAGAAATTTCTTCTTATTTTAATTTTCCCAGAGAGAAATGATATTATTTGCATATCAAAGTTAGGTTAGTTAGATGGTCAGTTGCTTGAAAATCTTCTTCCAGGATGAATTTCAATGAACAAGGCATGGGTACATGTGTGCATGTGTGTGTGTGTGTGCTGAAACATTCAGAACATTCAGAAGCCGAAACTACAGTATTGTGCTCCTTCTATTTTTCTCCTAACTGTTGTTCTATAATAATTCAAAATCATCATAAGATAATTAACGCTAATCAGCAGTATCACCCCAAATTAAAATGTTGATAAATGTATCTTCTGTATGGCAATGGACGTGTTAATTTAATGTGTTAAAAATGTCAATGTGATTTTTAAAGTATAAGTTCAGCATAGAGGTTAAAAGTTTTGCAGCCAGACTATCTGGGTTTGAGTCCTGGCTCTGTCACTTACTAAATTGTATGATCCAGGGCAAATTGCTTAACTTCTCTGTGCCTTGGTTTCCTAATCTGTAAAATGGGGGTAGTATCACCTACCTCACTGGATTACTGTGAAGACTAACTGAAAGAGAAAACGTTTTGAACAGTACCTAGCACATTTTAAGTGCTTAATAATTTAGCTATCATTATTATTATTATTATATGTGATGGAGCTAAGATTTTAATAGGTTTTCAAGCTCTAAATCCCATATTTTCATTACACCATGACAACTATTACACCTGACCAAAGGATACACACACCCTGCTTAAGGAGACAAGACTTCCACAAATGAAATAAACAGAGGGCGCTGCATGATAATACACGAGCCAGTCCTTAACTGTGTGCCTCTTTTAGAGTCTAGCTACTCAGACTTCTAGTGGGTTGTATTCAGTTTTAATCCCTGTACTTAAAAAGAGTGCTGCCTGGATAACCCAGTGAACATCAGAGGAAAGTGAGTAAGCCATTAGGGTTCTGGAACTTTTAATGTGGAAACCACTTAGCCCATAGAAGAGAATTCTGGATTGGGGCAGTGGGGGGTGGTTGACGGCCGTTACTGGCTTCGACATGTATATAAGAAAGAGTATGTGTCCTTTGTTGTTTTGGAGAGCATAACGAAGGCCCCCTGCATAAAAATTATAAGAAGACAGATGTCAGCTCAATTTTGAGAAAGAACTTTCCTTATACTTGATGGTCTCTAATAGGACAGTTGATTGCCCCTCAAGGCAGTGTGTTCTCTGTCCCTAGAGTTGTTGCAGTAGAACCATTTTTCCTTTAGGGCTGTTATGCCCATCAAATCAGATGAAACAGCGGATAGAAAAGGCATTTACTGAACTCTAAACTGCTATATAATTGTAAACACTTATTATAAACTGTATTAGGATTTACCCCTTTCGGATAGTTTCAACTATATAGTCCCTACAGTTCTTTCCTCTTAGAAATTCTATATTCTACACACAATGCATAAAATAGATGACAAGAGAGAATGTTTTCCATACTTAGGAAGCTAAAATGTTTCCTAAGTATGACATATTCATTTGAAGAAAATGAATAACACTGGGGAAGATAACTATTAATTCAAGTTGTTCTCCCACTTGAAAACACTTGATCAACTATGAGTCTGTGTTGAGGTTATGTTCTGGAAATAAACACTTAAAACTTAACTCATACTTATCGTGAATTCAACGTAACCCTCTCCAATAAGTAAGATGACTCATTGTCATCAGATCCTTACCAGTCTTTTCCCAGCATCTGGCTGGGGCCGAGTTGGGTGTTTTGGAGCAGACGACAGTAAAGTCCACCTCCTGGATTATAAGTTGGTGGGGTCTAGGCTAGAAACAGTCAGTCCCGTCTTGTCTTGCTGAAAACAGTTCTGACCTTATAGAGACACTCCTTTTACAAATATGTAGACATCACAGTGCCTAGAAAACCTTCCCTGATGCCTAGCTACTTGGGCCCCTCTTCCGTATGGTCCCATCATACTTGCTCTGTGATTACTCCTCATTGCTGATCATTTAATGTTTGCCTTCTCCCAGACTTAATAGGTGAATTTAGCTTTCTGCAGAAAAACCACCTAAGAGGTGGTTTATAAATGTGAAGACAGAGCCTTTGCCCAAGGGTGCCAGGTATATGTGTATGCATGGGGGTTTCAAGATATAAGCCTGGAAGTTGGGGCCAGACTGTAGAAAGAAATGAAAATGTTAAGAGTATGGGCTTCATCCACCAGTAGCAAAGGCTAAGGAATTTTTGAGGTAGGGAGCAGGCAATGATTAGGGGGTGTTCATGTAAGAATTAGCCAGTAAAACAGGAATTCTTAAGGTCAGAACTGGGGAACAAGCTTGCTAGGGCTCTGCTCTTCATAGAAAGGAAAATGTCAGCTAAGTTATGGAGCCACATTTTCCTCCCTCCTCCACTAAGGGTAGGCTGTTCATAAGAAGGAACCCACAGCTTCTGATGCAGCAGTTCCCCAAGGCCTCTGCCCTGAACTCACACTTTGCATGGCAAAATGCAATGAAACCATTTGCCTAATGAGCTCATCTGGAGCTCCCACATGGCACGGTGGTTGGTGGGTCCCTTCCAGAACTAGCGACAGAGCAGCCAGGAACCAGCCCCTCCCAAATGAAATGATTCTATATATTCCGTGTTGCCCTTTGAGCTTCTGGGTCTGGAGGCTACCCACAAAGCATCTTTGGATTACAGGACTAAGCTGATTGCAGCCTTGCTCCATTTCACTTGGTTCATGAATACGAGTTGGAACTCACCCATGGCATGAGTTTTGATTTCCTCATGGTCCCTTCTGACAGTACTGGTTGCACGTCTGAGCTTCATGTACTACCTACTTGCTGGAATATTTAAGGGACAATGGATTTTTATCTAACACACACACTAGTAAATTATTTTGTGATGTAAAATTCTTCTTCCCAAAAAAGAAAATGTTAAACCCTAATCAATTGTCAGTGTAGGGGACCAGACCTACCTATGGCAGGGCATTGAACAATATGGGAGAGAGTCCTTACCCTGACCACATGAGACTGTTAGGTACAGTTAGGTACCTAACAGAAATAGTCTTTTTCCTTTAAACTTTGATTGGGAGTTTAAAGATATGTCATGGGCAGTATCTATGAGAGGGGCCTTTTCTTTACAGGAAGTAGAAATCTGAGATTCATGGACATAGGGAGTTTGGGAAGGGAAGAGTGACTTGCCAATAAACTTCATGACTGACAGAAAACTGCCAAGTGTGGCACTGTAAAAGCTAGGAAGGAGTATTAACATTCCCAGGTATCTTCCTAATCTTCCAAGCTGTGAAGCAACTGAGATCTGAGTGGAACATGGCGCGAGGAGGGGGGGAAGGGGGGGAACAAGGGGGTAGATTGCACTGAGCGCGCCTTGATTAGTCACGCCTGAATGTGTCATCCCATGCTGCCCTGTCAGAGCCTAATAAGCATCTAGGGAATTAGAAGAGCCGTTCAGGTGCTATGCCTGCAAAACACCACGCTTACTTTTCTGTAAACAGCAAATAATTTATTTGTAAAAGTCAAAGTTTCTCCTTGAAGGTGAGTTTCGTTTCAAAAGCTGTCTGTGTGGTGTTCTTTAAATCCTTGTTTCACCTGGAATAGCGTCTGTCTTTATGTCTTGCAGAAAACATAAAACCCTACATCTGTTATGAAATCCACGTGCATGCACTTTCAGGGGACCAGGGAGGATGCAACTCCATCCGGGGTAACTCTAAGCACAAAGGTGAGTCTTGGGACCTTTTGCCCAATTTTGCTGTAGTTTAATGGTCTGGATTTGGAGGGTGACAAAAGCCTCCTGTGTTCTACTTCACAGCACCATTGAGTGGCCCCCACATTAATGCCATCTCAGAGGAAAAGGGGAGCATTTTAATTTCATGGAACGAGATTCCAGCCCAGGAGCAAATGGGCTGCATCCTCCATTACAGGATATATTGGAAGGAACGGGACTCCGATTCCCAGCCTCAGCTTTGCGGTATGTGTGAGAAACAAAGGCAGCAGGGTCTTTCTTGTTTAGATGTTGGGAAAACACAAGTGTGTGCAAGTGCTAGCACCATACCTGGCACTTAGTAGGTGCTCCATAAATATATGTGAAATTAATTGCATGAAGGAAAATAGACATCTAAACACACACACACACTCACACACACAAAGTTACTGAATATGTGTTACGTGCCAAGCAAATTGAAGAAATGAAGTTAATGGACGAGGCTCTCAAGGAGCTTACTCATATGGGGAGATAGCATTTCAAAAAGCAATAAGCGTACTTTGATACTATTATATAGACCCTTGAGGCTTGCAGGAAATGCATTTGGAGAATCTTCGAATCCCCACATTTGCAAATACCATCATAGCATATTATTTTCTCCTTAAATGGATAAAATACAATTTAAGTAACTCCTTATGACCCGTGATTATGCTGTAAGACTAAAGCAATTAAATTCTGGCTAGAGCATTATCTCAAATGATTTCATCACTCGTTCACCGAGCAGTTCCAAGTCACTTGCCAGATTTAATGTTCTAATCTTTGATTTACTCAGTTTTGTTTTGTTTTTCCTGGCTTGAGCTTCCCTTTAGTATTTCATAGGCAGCTGGCTTTCTTTCAGGAGCATTTATCATAAATAAGCAACCATTTTATTCCTTCATGAGAACTATTAGGTCCAAGAAGAATGTAACAAAGCCAGCCTGAGATGTAGGTGTCAGAGAGCTGCCTGCAGAGTGATTTTTACCTGGGAAACTTGAGGAATTGGTCCTCTCTCTTGACCTTAGATCTGCAGTACTGCTTTTCTAAAAGTTATGACTTTTAAAGCTAATTAATTTCTTATTATATAAATAATACTTGTATATAGTAAAAGCATTCAAATAGTTCAAAAAGATATAAAGTGGAAATTATCCCTTCCTCCATACTTAGGCTGTTAGCAGTTCTTCGTGTGTTCGTCCAGAAAAAAACTTAATGCATACACTAGCATATATTTGGGATAGCCATCTATATTCTGATCTGCACCTTACTTTTGCCTCTCAATAATACATACTGAGATCTTTCCACATCAATCCATGTGGACTTGTCTCTTTCTTTTTTTTAACAGCTTTATAGTATTCCACTATAAGATCTTACAATAATCAGCTTAATAATCCACCATTGTTAAATACAGCGGATCACTGAACAGAACTGCTCCCCACTGTCGGGGTAAGTCAGTTCTGAAATGCACCCCCAAAGGTGATGAATCAATTGATCTCGTCATGAGCCATTTGGAATACTTCATATGAAATTTGCTGCCCCCCAATTTTTCATTTTGACAGAATTTAAACCAAGATGCTTATTTACAACAAGATCAGCATGGTTAGATGATTCTTAAATCTGCTCTTGTAGATGTTGAAGAAATTACCTACCTTTTTTGCACCAAATCTGATGAATCTAAAGTCTGTGTAAGGGTATTTTAAAATAAGTTTAAAGGGGAGCAGGTGCAGATTCAAAGCCCTGTTTTGTACCAGCTTAGATGGTTTCCCTTTTAGCACTTATAGATGAACAAAGACCTGTTCCCTATCTTCAGAGAGCTCACAGTGCACCCAGGGAGATGGAAAAGTACACAAAAGTGATATGTAAGTGCTGTAATCAAGGACTGACACCTACCTATTGCATTTGGCAACCAGAAATCATTGGCAAATCTACAAGTGCCATTTCTAGAGAGTGGTAGAGGGCAGTAGGTTGAGGAGGAGGGAAAAAGAAAGCAGAAAAAGAAAGCTCCACATCAGCAAAAGGAGGATGGAGTTCCGAGGCGTCTTCTGTCACGGCCCCTAACAGCACAAGCAGGGTGCAGTAGGAACACTTCGCCTGCCTGGGCAGGAGAGCAGGGTAGCCCTGGGGCGGGGCATCTGCATTCCCCAGGTGATTTGGGTACACAGCCACTCCTCTGGAAGTTTGTTGATACCGCCATGTGCACTGCTCTACGGGCACACACATTCTACTTAATCACTTGGGTGTTTTTGCCAACATGAGGGCAGAAGCCATGGCAGTTAGCTCACCACTGTCTCCCCCTTACCTATAATACAGCCAAGCACCCAGTAGGTGCTTAATAAAAATAGTATTTTTTGAATAACAAATGGGTGAATACTGCCCTGGGCTTTGTCAAACCAATGCAGGTGTTTAGATAAAAGCTGATTTCCAGGAGCCATGCAGCTGTTTTGCCTGGTACCACTTGACCTTCTTACTGGTGACCTTTCAGATGATTGGCAACCATCACATCTCCCTAAACTGGTGCCTTTGTCATTTAACCACCTTAAACCTAAAGTTTCAGATCCAAGAACTGAATGGCCTCCTTTATCTCTGCCGGAGATCACAGCCCAGACAAGGCAGCAGAACCAGTATTTCCTGCATGACTTCTTTCTTCCTTTACTCAACTCAACCTATTTGTCAACCAAACTTCTGACACTATCACCCTCCTCTTGGCTTCCTCCATAGTTTCTATTTTTATTCTTCAAATATACACATGTGCATGTATCTGTGTTTGCGTGTAAACTTTTTTGGCCCAGCAAATCATTCAAACTCCTTCCCTTGTGTTCCAACGGCTCATTCACTCCTGGAGTTAAGGATGCCCTAATACAGTTGGACAACTGACTCCCTGATGCTCGCCTATGCTTTGCTGCAGCAAGATGAGCAGAAAGTCTCTCCCAAATTATTTTTTTAGTCCCCTGCCTTGGGAATAAGAGACATTTTAGTGTAATCATATAGCTGAAGTCTGTGCAAGCAATTTCATCAGGTTAAAGTAGGCTTGGGAATTTTCCACATGGTACTTTTTCTCAAAAGGATGTAAAATATAGAAATTGCTCTGATAGTCACAGCTGTTAAATGATCTGCTCAGGCCTCAGCTCCTTTGGGTGGAGTGGATGCAATAATACAGGGTTCCATCTTGCTGGTCACACATAGTAAGTAGGGGTGAGTGAGTGTAAGGGGTCTGTTTTCCCTACTAGATGGTGAACTCTTTGAGGCAGATTCTGTGCCTTGGTGCCTTGTCCAGGGCAGACACTCAATAAATATGTGTGACTGTTGAAATAAATTCAGCAAACAGGGTCAAAATCTGACTTGCCCTGGGGTTTGTGAGACAGTAAATAATGTTGAGGCACAAAGTGCTGAGTTCTAGTTTCCACTTTGATCACCAGCACACACACAAGTCTGCTGAGCAAACCAGTAGGCTACACCTGTAGAAGTTCTTGCCTCAATTTTACAGCCCCCCTCAGTTTTTGAGAGGTCACACCCAGCAGATCCCTGGAGGAGGAGACTGCCTATTTACTAAAGGCTACCGATATTCATATCTCTTGGAGGAAAAAAACAGCATAAACACATTGCTCAAAAACCAAAATCTTACCTGCTGAGAACCTGCAGGGGTGTTAAAAGCATAAAGAACTGACAGTCTAGCCTTAAACTACCAAAATAAATCTAAGTACCATTGCTCTCATTTTTTAGATTTTATGTCAAATTGAAGCAGATCAGTGATCAAACCCACTAAGACCAGTACCCAGAACTTACCAAAAAATAAAAAAGGAAGTCAGAATTAATAAATGTTATTAAATGTCTATTTCATTAATTGCTAAACTTAGCTTTCTTAAAAATTCCATTGAAAACAATTTGTACATTTAATTTCCTCCCCAGGAGTTCTCAAATATACCTGATAAATGTCAGAAACATTATAGTCGTAGGAAATAAAAGAAGTTACTACAGCTAAATAGTTTCAAAAGCAAAATAATAAAAATTCTTTGAAAAGATTTTACCACAGAAAAAAATGTAATTCTTCTGATAATGCTGTGAAGTGGTGCCTTCATAAATGACAGTGCCTAGGGCCTTTTAAAGTATTAAGTATTAATGAATTAGGACTACTTTAAAACAGCAATGTGCTTTTCTCTTTCAAATTAAATGAAGCATTAACAAATAAAAATGAGTAAGAGCCCACATTCAGATATTTCCTTTAATTTGTGCCTTAACCTTTATATTTATCTTCCTTTCAGAAATTCCCTATAGGGTCTCCCCAAATTCACATCCCATAGACAGCCTGCGGCCCAGAGTGACATACATTCTATGGATGACAGCTCTGACAGCTGCTGGTGAAAGCCCCCAAGGAAATGAAAGAGAATTCTGTCTGCAAGGTAAGAACCACCCTTAGAGAGGGCAAGTCCACTGTGAATTCCTATATAGGAGTATACTCCCACTACTTGATATGGAGATTATCAGATTTTCTGTAATTCACTAATTACTTTCTTGCTGCTATACCTTTGCACTTGCTATTTCCTCTAACCAGAGTGCCCTACCATTACATTGTCTGCTTGGAGACAGTGTCTACTCGTTTTTCTAAACTCAGCAAAAATGTTGCCCCCTCCAGAAAGCCTTCCCAAATGCACATCCATATTTCCTTCATAATGCGCTATACTTGACCCCTATTCAAAACTCTGAATCCAATAGGCAGGGACTAGTATCTGTTTAATCTCTACATCAAGGTCTAGAACGGCACCCAGCACATAGTACTTGTTAAATAAATATCTGTTCAATGAATGATGAGAATAATCCCAAAAATAATACAGCTACTGCATATCAGATAGTTATGTGCCAGGCATTGTGTTAAGCTCTTTGAATACTGTATTAGTTTGCTGGGGCTCTTGTAACAAAGTACCACAAACTGAGTGGCTTAAACAACAGAAATTCATTTCCTCACAGTTCTGGAGGCTGGAAGTCTGAGATCAAGGTGTCAACAGAGTTGGCTTCTTCCAAGGGCTGTGAGAGAATCTGTTCCACGCCTCTCACCTCGCGACTGGGGGCAATCTTTGGCATTCCTTGGTTTTGAGATCTCTACCTTCATCTCACTTAGAGTTTTCCTTGTGTGTTTCTCTTTGTTCAAAATTCCCCTTTTTACAAGGATACCAGTCATATCAGACTAGGGGCCACCCTACCCCAGCCTGACCTGTCTTAACTAATTACCTCTGCAATGACCCTATTTACAAATAAGGTCACTTTCTGAGGTACTGAAAGTTAGAACTTCAATATGTGAATTTTGGGGGTGGGAGGACACAGTTCAACACATGTAACACATACGTTTACTTGTTTAATCCTGACCACAACCTGACCAGCATGTAATGTGCATGCTTTACACGCCTGTACCTGGCCATACTACCAGGCACTCAATATGAAATGAATAAAAGAATGAGAGATTATGATGCCTTTTTACAGGTGTGAGGTACAAAAAGATTACCCAAGGTCTTAGAGGTGGCAAGTGGCAGAACTACAAATCAGACACAGATTTGAGTTTCTTCAGTTAAGTTTGAGTATGTGAAGAAGTGACCCAGCTAACATGGGTTTCTCTCCACTGGCTAAATTATGCTGTTCTCTCTGGCAGCGCCCGTTTGCATCTGCTCTAAGCATAAAACAAGCCGTTCTTGCTTTGTGACATGGAGTATCAAGTTAATCATTCAGGACTTTGTTGTTCTATGCCAGATACTCCTCCACTGGGAAAAGTGACAAGCCCTCTTCTCAAGCACTCCCATGAAAGTTAACTTGTGAGCAATTAATTGGACTAAGGACTCAGCATCTTTCTACTCCAGACTTGTCCCATCTGCCCAGAAAGAAAGGCAGATGCTAAAAAAAAATGTCAGATTGTGCCGATTGTGTGGGGTGGTAACAAGGTTTCCTGCATTAACTCCCCTGTTCAGCCCTGGGAAAAGCCCCTCTCACAGGGGCTAGCAGGTCTCTGGCTGCTAGTGGCCCCTGGTCACCCTCCCTCCCACCCTGTTCTTCACTCTATCAGAAGAAGAATCTTTCTACAAGATCCCTGTTGCTGACATTCTACCTCCTGTTGCAACCCATCAGTGGTTCCCCACGGGCTTTCAAGCTAGAACTTAAACTGCTTTGTTACCAAGCCCTGCACGACCTGGTCCTGTTCATCCATCTAGCTTTGTCGTCTGCCGCACACTCATCATTCGTACTGGAAAGCAAGAGCAGACTATTTGTGGTTGCTGAAGCACTCGCTCTTTCCTCCTTCCGTGCTTGCTGTCTGTCTAGTCTGCACTTCCCTAACTTGTCCACTTAGCCAACTCCTAGCCATCCGACTCTAAACTTTTGACATCTTGCCTTTTGGGAAACCTTCCTGAGCTGCTCATGAAGCCATTTCCCATGCTGTTCTCTGTGACACTGCCTTGTTGTACATGCTGTTTTTATATGTATCCCGTGGCATCATGGTTTACTGTTTACATGTTTACACATGTCTCCTGGACTATCTTCAGAGCCCATGTCCCATTCATCTGTGTATTACAGCACCTAACCTGGCCTGTTACATGGTTTACACTCAATAAATGTTGGATGAATTAATGAAAAATTCCAACACATAGTGAAATATTTACATGTTTATAGGAAGGAATCAGAACAATTTCAAAGACCCTAGGTAGACAGAGGGCTTATCCAATGGTTTGGTAAAATTAATAGCTACCATTTCTTGAGGCCTCCTCTGTTCAGATACATGGCTGTGCCCTTTAAATACACCATCTCTAATGTTCACAACAACCTGCAAGGTAGATGTCATCGTTCACCTTTTATAGATCAAGAATCTGAGGTCCACACATCAGTCAGCGGCAGCGTTAGGACTAGAATCCAGGGCTCCCAGTTCACAACCAGTGCTTTGTATACCACACTCCCTTTCTTTCTGCACCTGTTAGAGGAAGAAGTTCTTGTAGGGCTGGAGCTCCTTCCTTGGAACCATAGTATTGGCCCCTTTGGGCCCTTTCTTCCTTCCTGAATGGGCAAAAGAGAGTTGGCCTTGTTCCTGAGTCCAGCTACCCAGGAGCTGTGGGTAAAGCCCAGCGGGTTCACACAACAGTCAGTATTTAGAAATGTTCATTGACGATAACTCAGTCACAGGGTTTGCTAACTTTTTGTTTCAGGTAAAGCCAATTGGAGCACCTATGTGGCACCAAGCATTTGCATGGGTGTCATCATGGTGGGCGTTCTCTCAGTGCGTTGCTTCCGGCAAAAGTAAGTTCATTACACCTGCCAACTTTGGTAAATTTTTTTTTTTTTTTCATATAATAGCTGTTGCTGCTGTGGGTCAAACAAATGGATACTCTCCTACATCGCTGGTAGCACACTAAATATATTCACCTTTTTGGGGTGACAGTATATGTTTAATTTGTAAAAATATTAAACATCTCACCTAGCAATTCCCAACTAGATTTATTCTAAGTATATCATAGGTATATACAGATATTTAGTGGCAACTATGTTCACTGAAGTATCATTCATAGAAGGAAAACAATTTGAAGCAACCTAAATGCCTAGCGATATGGGATTGGTTAAATAAATCACAGTATATTTCATGCTATACAGCATACTATGCATTCATTAAAGATGTAGAAGAAAATTAAATGATATGAATATTTGCTATATTGCATTTTAAAAAGCAGGTTGCAAAACATGTACTTTCATTTTTTAAAAATAGTGCATACACACTTGCACACAGACACGCAAGATATATTAGTTAGCATTAAATTTGGTTGTATGTAACATAAAAATAATATGACAAGTGAGCTAAGTTTCTCACCCAGGTAAAGTAAGTAAACTCAGGTAACGGCTGGTGTAGGAGCTCCGCAGTCGTCAGAGACCTAGGCTCCTTCTTTTTCTGCTTCACTATCCCGACACTGGCTTTCATCATCAAGTTCACCTGATGGTCCAACGGCTGCAGGAACTATGGCCATCATGCCTGCATTCTACAACTACAGGAAGAAGGGAGGTGCCCACACCCACCTTTTCAAGACACATGAAGAAGTCACACATGGCACTTTAGGTTACCTCTCATTGGCCAGAATTTGGTGAGGCAAGGGAGGCTTAAAACTGTGGCCCTTTAGCTGGGCTCATTGTTGTCCCAGTAAATCAGGGTCCCCTTTCTAAGAAAGAGGGGAAAATGGGTATTGGATGGCAGTTAATACTCTCTGCTCCAAGGACATACACTAAAATATTAATGGTGGTTATAACAGCGGATAGAATCATAGCGCTTTTAGTTCTTTTTAACTGTATTTCCTAAAATTTCTTTAAACATGTATTATTTGGTAAAGAGAATTTTTAAAATGAGTTAGTTATTCAATAGTTTTCTTCAGATGTTGTGTAATGTAGGCGAAAAGGTCAAAATAAAACTAGCTCAAAGTCATTCTACTAGTCATTGAACCTGTCTGAAAGGTTTTCCATTTATTGAAGCTCTCCCATATGTGATAGATACTTCAAAGCAGAGCTCTCTTTAGGTAAGACTTTGAAAAAGTTGAACTCAAAGAGTCAACTAGGATCACATGCATCCTCTTCAGGGAAATAGTATCAGTTAGGGTGGAGGCTTCTGCTGTTAAAGAAAAAAAAAGAGCCCCCAAATATAGTGGCTTTAATAAAATAGCTCATTTTTCTCCCGTATAATAGTTCTAAGGTATGTCATCCAGATTGGTTGGCAGCTCTGCTCCACACAGTCATTTAGGGATCCAATTGTCTTCCATTTTATTGGCCCACCATCCCTTGGGTACTTTCCTCGTCTGCATGATCTATACTAGGTCACAGGTACCTCTGCTCACGATTCTTTGGAAAAAACCTAGTCACATGGCCTCATCTCTTGTTTCAAAGGGTTGAACACGTCCCAGAAGCTTACGTTCCTTATTAAACAAAGTGTGTTAAAGCCAAATCTTTAAAAATGCTTCATATTGGTCTTGAATTTTTTTTTTAAAAACAGTCAAAATAGTTAAGTCATATGCATATGAGAAACATTTTTAGGATTTTTTCTTCCACATCATAAATCATTTTAAAATATTTTCAAAAACCCAGAAATGTGGAAAGAAGAAATAAAAAGACCCTCCGATCACCAAATACAACTACTTTTATAGTTTGGATATTTCCATATTGGTATTTTTTTCTTGGCATTTTTTTTTTTTACTTGGTTATGTCCAAGCTGTTTATAACCACCTGTATCCCGTTTTACTCTGTTTTCATTACAAGCTCTTTATAAACATTCTAATTTACTAAATATAAGTAGTAATCTCCCCAAGGGTATTGACCATATCCTCTTGTTTGCTGTTTTATCCCCAGCATGTGGCACTGTGCTGGTCATACATTAAGGATTCAATCAACGTTTGTTGAGTTAGTACTTGGCTGCTTAGTGATAGCTAAACATTACATCGAGCAAAAGTTCCATAGTTTATTTAGCAAACCCTAAGTGGTTGCACCACGAGTCTTTATCATCTATCCAAACTTCATAGAAAACTAGGCCAGACTTGGATGATGCACCATCTTTCTCCTGCAGTGTTTACGTTTTACTCATTTGCATACCCTTACACTGAAGTCACTGCGCTAAGAACCTGTGCTTCCTTGCCACCGTGTGCACACTTAACCAATGCCACTGTTTTCTTTACCTGCAGGGTGTTTGTTCTCCTTTTGGCCCTCAGACCTCAGTGGTGTAGCAAAGAAATTCCAGACCCAGCGAATAGCACTTGGGCCAAGAAATATCCCATTGTGGAGGTAAGGTATAAAGCCTTAGTGGTCAGTCGATGGGGTTCTGGTGATCGGTACATCTAAGTCTTTCGTTGTAGTTACAGGGAAACCTCAGTGTTTAGATCCTATGGATAAGCTGCTTATCACGAGTGCTAGGTTACCATCTGAGTCATCACTCCCATGCACAGGAATTTTCTGAAGCTTATGACCAAGACTAAAAGACCCGTAACTTTTCATTCCTCCTATGCCTTCTGTTCCTCTCCTCACCTCAGCTCACTTCAAAAGAAATTTAAAAAGCAAATATATTTGCCAAGCACTAGTCTGAGCATTGGCTCACCCAAATGGAAGAGCACTGAAGCTTTACTGTGATGTTACCCGTCCTGTGTGAGCACAGAACAGATAAATAGAGCCCAGACTATTTTGGTCTTGGCAGGAAGCCAGTAAGTCATTCCATTGTGCAAGGAAAAGGTTTGAAGGCAGGAGAGGTTGCTCAGCCGGCAGATGAGAGTGCTGGGAGTAAAGGACACGCAGGGAGCTGCTGCCACACAGTCCTAGGAGGGAGGAGCAGCTCACAGCGGGCAGGAGGGTCTGTCTCTGACGGAGGGTCTTGAAGTTGAAGGCATCTGAACGTGGAGCAAGACTGTGCACTGAAGGGGAGCAAAGGGGAGGAGAGGGGTGCCCACCTTCTTCCCATCACCCGGCGCCTCGGCAGCCCCGCACTCTCACATCGTATAGCCCTCCTCCTCCAAGATTCTCCTCTTCAGTCACCCATGCCTCATCCAGAAGCCAGTGGTACCAGCCGCCTCTCAGAGAAAGAGCTGGTCCCAGCCATGTCTGCCTCCGTAGGACGTTAAGTCACCGCAGTTTAATGCCTTTGAAATAAGGCCACCTCTGCCACTTACTATGTCAATGACCCTTGAGCGCTTGCCCGATGACATGAGCCTTAGTTTCATCCTCCGTAAAATAGGAATTGACAATATCTCTCATATATATTGTTGTGAAGACTAAGTAAGATGCCATGTAAAGCACATACAAAGTCATACAAGGCAAAGATCATTCATTTTCTTCCCAGGAAGATTTATACTTGAAGTCTCCTCTCTCTATTGAGGAGTTTTGTTGCTGTTAAGTTGCAGTAGCAAGAACAGTATAATAATAAATATGTATACACGTGTGTATGTCATATATATGATAGATGTTTGATATATATTTGATTATACATGACGTATAATTATATATGATATACAACAGTATTACATAATAATATATTTATGTTTATATATACACATAACATACATTACTTTCTATATGCCAGGCACTTTAAAAAAATTTTTCATGCATTAACACCTAATCTGTACAACAGCTTTATGAGATTGTAATATTATTATCCCCATTTTTCAGATGAGGAAAGTGAGGGACAGAGGAGTCAGTAACTTGCCCAATGTTAGTCAGCTAGTAGGTGGACCCTGGGTTCACATACAAGCAGGATGTGCTGTCCTCCATTATACTATACGTTCTAAAAGATCTTAAGCACAGGGTGAGAGGGGTGTTTCCAGCAGTCAACACCTCTGAGCTGAACAGACTAACTCAACAGGTGTTCACACACTGGGCCCTCACTTGGTGGCAATATTGTGAAGACCTATGGGAAGGCACTCAATAAGGATGCCACTGCTAGTATTAGAGGGGATTCAGGTACCAGGAATTGAATCAACTGAGCTCTAAGATCTCTCTCTTCCAATGCTGAGATTCCACAGTCCCATGTCCTAAAAGCCTGAAATAGCACAGTGAGAAGCAGCTCTGGGTCAGTCGCGGACACCTGGCTCCCAAGCTGGTAGCTGTGGCATCATGGTCTCTATTTGCCACTGCCTGGGCATGAGGGGATACAGAGGCATGCAGAGCCACTGAAGAGCCCATAAAAGCCTAGAAGAGATGCTGAGAAAGACAAAGAGTTAGAGAAAGTAACACATGGAAAAAATAACAGAAATTGCCATACACGTGCCCAAAGTTGTACAGTATGAGTGTGTTTATTGCAGCATTATAAATAGAAGCCATAACGTAACCTGCCACCAGGGGGCCAGGTTAAACATTTGGGTATATCTGTACAACAGGATGTCATGCAACTACTAAAAAAAAAATGAGATCTATATGTGTCTAACATCTCTAATATATTTAAAAGTGAAAAAAAGCAAAGTTTGTAGTAATTGTCTAAAGTGGGTTCTCATTTGTATAAAAAGATGATTTTATACACACACACACAGTCTCCAACATGTGCACAGGATATTTCTGGAAGCCTAAATATGAAACTGATAATGGTGGTTGCCTTTGGGGAGGCAGCTGTAGGCATGAAGCCCACTTAATTTTTATTACAAATTCCCTTTGAACTTAAAAAAAATTTTTTTACAAAACTATGTGCATATATTTCTTTTGCAAAAATAACCAGTAAATTAGAAAATTTAAAAAAAAAATTAAACATGCCATCTATGATGGCCTTGTGGCAGCCTCAGAACCCCATGTCACTTGACCCTTGAAGGGGTAGACTGTTTTTAAAGACCCAAACTGCTCTCCTGGTGACAGGCTGGGGCAGACATCAGAAACACAATAGTCTTTCACCTCCAACAAAATGTGCTTTAAGTTCTCAGACTTTACATCCCCCTACCATTTCTTAAAATGTGGCTAAAAAGCCATGGGTCTTAAAGCTCTAGAGGAGAAGGCGCAATCATAAAGGGGATCACTGGGATGTTATCCATTTTGAGCTTGTAAAAGCTTAAAATAGTTTCCATGATGTACCTGAGTTATTAGTGGTCCAAGACGCCTTGCCCCAGGACTTGTCAGCCAGGGGGGCTGCTTTGTAAAGCTCTGAGGAGCAGCCTCTATTGATACTGCCAAAGCTTTCAAGAAGGCAGAGCCTCGCCCTGTGAAAACAAGGTGATCCTCATCCAGTGAGATCTCTTCCATAGCAGTGGTCGCAGCACTTTGGCAGCTGCCAGTCATGTTCCAAGCCAGACCAATGTGCCAGGGCCAGTTTGCATAGCGATAGGAAAAGAGCAGGCTCCCGAAATAAAAGTACACACGTACCCTCTGGCTGCTCAGGGCCCTTTGCAGAAGTCTACCCTATGACAGCATTGTCATTCACTTTGGGGACAATTGCCATGCTCAAGGCAAGGGTGGGGACATCAGAGGCCAGTCCAGACCAAATCATTCTTGCACAACTTGGCATCTGACAGATGAGTGATCCAAAGGCCAGAGAGGTAGATTGAGTTTTCCCAAGCCGTAGAGTCTCAGAGTTGGGACGAGTCCTCAGGGTTTGCCCTGTCCTAATGCTATTTTCTGTTATCCTCCTCCTCCCTTAAGGCATGGTCCCTACTTGCAGATAGCTTACAGACATGTTAAAAAAAAAAAAAAAAAAGTGACAGTATAAAGCTTCTTGTGCTAAGAACCTAACAGGTGGCTTCTTTGCTGTTGTAGGAATCCAGTGGAGGGAACAGTCACTAGGGGCTTCATGAAAGCAGGCTTCAGAAAGATCTGCTTCAGAAAGATCAAGCAGTCAGCATAAAACATAGTTTCAAGGACGTAAAGAGAGCCCAATAAAGCCTGTAAAAAGAAATGTTAATAAAGTGCTTGAACTTGACTCAGGAATCAGTAATAAGTTTGGAAAGGAAAGATATGACACTGAAGAGCTAGTAACCAATTAGATGTTGAGAAAGACAAAGCAAGAAAAGTAACAGATGAAATTAGCTGTAGGGAAGACAGGATGAACGTCACTTCCAAAAAAGTTATTCCAGAGGGGTCTTTCTTAAGAGCATAACTGACAAGGATATTACCCTGCCAAAAAACCTTCAGTAGTGGTATCAAAGCCCAAACTCTTTAGCATCCCATAAAAGTCCCTTCATCATGTAACCTCCTTCTATTTCTGAAGCCTCAGTGTGCCTGTCCTAAGAAAGAACTAGCAGGTTCCAGAATAGACCAATTCTCCTTGCCCACCACCTCCTTACCTGGAAAATACTATACATCTCTCAGGATTCAGCTCTAGTGTGACCCTTTTAAAGTCTTCCGTGCCTCATCCCCAGACAGATGCAAGCTCAGCCCTTCCTTTGCACCCACCATACCCTCTCTGCTAGAGGAAAAGCAGCTAGGGCAGTTTGACTCACCAGAAACAAGTCTAGTTGAAGGCTGAGCAGGGTAGCGAATCACTCACTGGCTGGGGTTGAGAGGAGTCCACGGCTCCTGGCTGTCTGCCTCCCCAACAATGTTAACTGCTTCTCTTACCTCACAAAGTGAAGGCCCACAGTGTTCTGCCTCGAGCTGACTAGGCAGTGCAGCCTGCCAGGCCTTTTGGAACCGTGCAGAAGTCAGTCGTCAAGGCTACTTACTCAACATAGCCACATGAGCTTTTTCCTCCCCTTTCTCAGGAGAAGACGCAGCTGGCCTTGGATAGGCTCCTGACAGACTGGCCCACTCCCGAGGAACCTGAGCCCCTGGTCATCAACAAAGTCCTTCACCAAGTGAACCCAGCCTTCAGACGTCCCCATCACCCCAACTGGCCAGAAAAGGGACAAGGAGTCCAAGGTCACTATACCTCTGAGGAAGACACAGGATACAGTGCCTCGAGCCCCCCAACTCCGAGAGCTCTCACAGCAGAGATGGGACAAGGCGTGGATCTGTACAAGGTGCTGGGGAGCAAGGGCCCTGACTCAACACCGGGAAACCCAGCCAGCCCCTCGACAGTCCTCCCAGTGGACTACCTTCCTGCCCATGAGGGCTACTTACCCTCCAACATAGATTATCTCCCTTCACATGAGGCTCCCATAACTGACCCTCGGGAAGAACTGCCTCAGCACATCTCTCTTTCCATTTTCCCCTCGAGTTCCCTTCACCCACTCACCTTCTCCTGTGGTGAGAAGTTGACTCTGGATCAGTTAAAGATGGGGTGTGGTTCCCTCATGCTCTGAGTGGCAAAGCTTGAAGTTTGGAAAGTCGATGTGCCTCCAAGTGACACAGCGTGCCCCATCTCCCCAGCCACCTGCTCCAGTGGTCGTTACGTCTGGGTGCTACCATCAGGTCTGGTTGCAGCTAGAGGGCAGGCAAGCCAACTCAGGGTGAATCTCACCTCAAGATACCTCATCTTGACTTCTCCAGAGCCTTAAGATCACATCCTCTGCTGTGTGGACCTAGAGACTCCAATCTGGGTTCCTGCAACTTTCTTGGCTATGTTGGCCAGAAAGGAGAAAGGCAAGAGTGGAAACCAAAACTCTTACCAGCAATGGCAGATAGTCCAGAGGACCATTCATTCAACAACTATTTACTGTTGACCCTGAATAATAATGTGTTTGAGCTGCATGGGTCCACCTATATGCAGATTTTTTTAAATAATAAATTCTACAGTACTGCATGATCCATTGCTGGATGAACCCATGGATGCAGAACCACAGATAAGGAAGGCCAACTAGAAGTTATATGCAGATTCTCAACTGCACAGGGGAGTCGGCATCCCAACCCCCACATTGTTTAAGGGTCAACTTATAAAGCAGCTACTACAAACCAGGTCTTATGTCTAGATCAGTACCGTCCAACAGGCCTGAGATAGAAATGTTCCATGTATAGCTGCCCTGTTTGATCCAACAGATACTAACCACATTGGCCATTGATCACTTAGGGGTGTATCTCTAGTATGACTGAGGAACTGACTTTTTATTGTAATTAAAATAGTCACATATGACACTTGGCCACTGTATTGGAGAGCACAACTCTAAATGATGGACATATTAGTGACAATTACTGGGTACCTTCAAAACAGATAGACCTAGTTTTACATATGCAGGCATAAAGGACCCCGGTGAACGCCAATATAAAAGGGCTCCCAAGATGGTCATGGTTGTCCTTATTTGTAGAAGCCTAAGAATGTACCTTTTCCTTAGTTTTGCTCGTTTGTTTTATTTTGCCTTCACCCTTTTTCAGTGAAAGCAGCTTGATGGTGGAAAGCTACTGCTAAACCCACTGTAGGACCCTGGGCAAGCAGCCTCCCCTCTCTGAAATACAATGTCTTGTAAAAGAGTGGGCCAAAGCTTCTCTGACCCCTTGTGTTTCCTCTTCTTTCTGCTGCAGCTGATACTGCCTTTAGGACCAGGGCTACCTCAGGGTCTAAGACCAAACTGCCAAGATTGCACTCATAAAGTCATCCCTTCTGAAGGCATCCCGCTTTCCTTCCTCAGGAAAACTCTTGAGCTGGTCCTCAGTTCAAGTTGATCATGGAAGATAATTCTCTTTTCCCCAGCATGAACTTGGAAAACTTTAAAGATGTGGCCTCTGGCTTATCATCCTCCCTTCACCCATCACTGCCTCTATCCCTTAACTATAGGCACTTCTGCTAAGCTGACAGAGAAGAATCTTAGTCTAAATGCTAATAGTACTCTTTGCAAACGAATGGGATGAAAGGTCCAGGAACCATTTTCCTGTCAAGCCTGGGTCCTACACCCTACCACCATCCCACCCAAACACTGGAGCTGAGGCGGGTTTGGTTTACCAGATGTCCCTCAGAGCTCTAGAAATTAAAATGAGTATTTGCTCTGCTTGTTCATGTTTAACACTTCATCCATGCCTCCTGCTATTCCAGACTAACACGTTTAGTTCTTCCAAGCTTTATTTGAAAAGCTTAAGCTTCTTCCTTACATCTCCATTCTACTCTATTTAGCTGCTGTGTAGCACCCCCATACCATGGTGCCCTGCACCTCAGCAGCTTCAGTACTGGCTTGTCTGCACCCAGGATGTGGAGCCCCTTGACTGTTTGCAATGGGCCATGACAAAGCTGCCACCTTAGAAGCAGGCCAACCTATCGCCTCTTGACAATAAGAGCCAACTTTTCTTTCTTGCAATACCTGCTTTTCCTATTACTTTCCTTTTGATTACCTGATAGCCATCTTAGTCACTCTTCCCCTACCCCAGGGGTCCCCAACCCCCAGGCCATGGGCCGGTAGCGGCCCATGGCCTGTTAGGAACCGGGTCGCACAGCAGGTGGTGAGCAGGCGGGCAAGCAAGCAAAGCTTCATCTGTATTTACAGCCGCTCCCCATCACTCGCATTACCGCCTGAGCTCCGCCTCCTGTCAGATCAGTGGCAGCATTAGATTCTCATAGGAGCACAAACCCTACTGTGAACTGCGCATGCGAGGGATCTAGGTTGCATGCTCCTTATGAGAATCTAATGCCTGATGATCTGAGGTGGAGCTGAGGCAGTGATGCTAGCTCTGGGGAGCGTCTGCAAATACAGATTATCATTAGCAGAGAGGTTTGACTGCACAGAGACCATAATAAACCAATTGCTTGCAGACTCATATCAAAACCCCATCAGTGAGCGGCAAGTGAAAACAAGCTCTGGGCTCCCATTGATTCTGCATTATGGTGAGCTGTATAATTATTTCATTATTTATTACAATGTAATAATAATAGAAATAAAGTACACAATAAATGTAATGCACTTGAATCATCCCGAAACCATCCCCCCTCCCCGCACCCTACCCCCGTCCATGGAAAAACTGTCTTCCAGGAAACCAGTGCCTGGTGCCAAAAAGGTTGGGGACCGCTGACCTACCCCTTTGGCCTCAACACACAGGTCCCAGTCTCCCTTTTACCCCCTACACCTTTTCCCCTCCCTTAAAGCTCTAGGTGGTACTGCAGTCCTTACTTGCTTTCCTAAAAGGTGAAAAAAAATTTTTTTTTAAAGGGAGAGTTCCTTGACCCCTAAAGGCTCCTTCTAAGGATGCAGAGGCCTCCTCGGTGCTCCCCTAGCATGATGCACTTACTTCCTCTAGTGGACTGTAAATAGCTGGAAAGCAGGAACCATGGCAATCTCCAGCATCATGCCTGGTCCATAGTAGGCTATCAATAAAAAGTAAAAGATGTCTTCTGCTACCACTTCCACCTTGTTCCTTCTATTCCAGAAGCCAGCCCAGCTGTGCCTGCTTCCTCTTTATTGAGACAATTGCATTTGCTTGTAATCTCTTCATTCCCAACCCCCATTCTACCCTACCGTTTATTGACAGCACTACTGTAATACATGTAGCAGTTTCTTATATTAAAAACATATTTGAACATGCCTTTGGCTGCTCACTCTGCCAGATAAAATGTCCTCTTTCCGTGAATGACAGGATGGGTAACCTCATTCTGCCCTTGCCCCAAATAGTTTTTATAATCTCCCTTCCTGCCCACACACAGTCAAATTCCCAAATCAGATTGCCTAGTTTACCAGGACTAGGTAGAGCTCACTAATATTCATATAGCCAGGCTTTCATTCCTCAGGAAAATTAGCAACTCTTTAAATCCTCACTCCTGATATGTATCCAAAACCCAACCCAGAAATCTCTGCTCTATTGAAACACATCAAATTCCTTAATTCTCTGGGACCTAAATACTACAAATAGAGTCCAAGTTCATTCTCAATGAATTCATGGGAATCTCTACCAATTCCTGTGTACAGATCATTACCCTGAATTAAAAGGGCCCTCTTTTCCAGAAGCCAGAAATTCTATTTCCTGGGCCTCTGTTTTCCTTATAGGCAATAGGAAAGCCAAACTGGCGTTATCTGGTTCTTTCCCTTTAGTGCCTTTTCCCCTCCACCCTGTCCCAATTTCTCAGCTTCCATTAATAGCCTACAGCTGCAACTCTCCAATTCCCAGAGGCCAGTGAAAGAAATGCCAAACTAGGCACATTCTATTCTAGTCAACCCCCCGTGTTTGATTCTTGCTTTTCTCCATCAAGCTCTTTTTCTTTCACCTGACGTAGTTGTCATCTGTCCCAGTATCACTGCTCAGGCCCTCCAAAGGAGCCCTGTTTTTCTCTTCCTAGCCTGCAGGACACAAAGACATTCACATTATCCACCCTTATGAAAGGCTGATAGGTGAACCCTCAAATTAATCACTCTCTGGAATAAAAGAGATCAGAAAGGCCTCTTCTTCACCCTAAAAGAAAAAAAAAAAAGATAAGCAATTTAATCAATTGGCCAACTGATGATGGAAAGAAACAAGTCATATTTTTACATCACAGCCTACACGGGAATAAATTTCCAATTAAAACTTTGCAAAACACACACACCAAGTTAGATAAAAGTATTTGCAAGATATGCCAAGATAACTTACTTAATAAGGCACTCTTACAGATCAATATGAAAAAAGCCAACACTTCAAAGAAAAATGGAGTGAGCAACTCATAAAATACATATAAATGTCCAATAAGCATGAAAAAAACTCCAGCTGTAATCAAAGAAATAAAAATTAAGTACCATTTTTCCCTTACCAGATTAGCAACAGTAATGAAAAAATTAGCCACTATTAATCAGAGAACTGCGGTTGGCTACAGGAATGTTAGTTGGCTCTTTTCTGGAGGCACCTGGGCAATATTCAATAAAATTTGACTAGCAATGTAGACTAAAGAACAGTACAAATATCATAAACTCTATAAAAGATTTATCACAGCATTGATTATAATGGGGAGAGGAACCTAAATGCCCTTCAGTAGGGACCTGGTTAAATCACGCATACAATGAAACACTGAATTTCATGGAGTCTAAGACGCCACCAATTTTAGGGGACACCTCATTACTTTGCTATGAATAGGGAAAAAATGCAAATTAAACTGTAATATGCCATTGATTGCTATGGTGCACACTTCCCCGCCCCCTCCACATTTTAACATGCCTGAAATTGGGATGCATCTTAGAATTGATGCAAAGCATACTATGCAGCCTTTTAAAAACCATAAGAATGTTTGACATGGAAGTGGTTAAAATGGCTGAATAGAATCATCTCACTTTTATAAAGCAATGCAAAAAAAATCTAAATATACACCAAAATGCTAACAGTGACTACATCCAGCCACAGGTTTTTAAATTACTTTTGCATTCTTTTCATCACAAAGGCTTATTACTCTCAGAAGTGGGGAGTCAATGAAATATAAAATATTACCAATTTCTTTCCAAAGACCTGAGACAGTGGGTCCTAAAGACAGACACTAACCACTTTCTTTATGGCCCACGTCTCTTTCATCCTCCACCTCCTCTGTCTGGCACTTCCACCCTTAATACTCCTGTCAGAGGGTAGAAAAGACAAAGTAGCTTCCACACTAGGTGAGGGGGGGTGGGGATGTTAGAGTAATAACTGAAGCATGGGATCTTTGAAATACAAAGTTTATATAAAAAGCCAAATTTTGCCTTATTCCCATTCTAACAGGAATTGTTAATAATGATCAATGACCTCTAACACAGTACTTAATACATGCAGTTTTTAAGGGGTGTAAGGCGGTTCTCACCATGACTGGTTTAAGGTAGGTGTTATCTCCACTTTAGAGATGAGGAAACTGTGATACAAGTAACTTAACCAAAGTCACACAATTAGTACCTGATACCAGTCTGGTTTTAGAGCATAATTTTCAACTACTTTCTTTTCTGTGCAAGTGACTGCACAAAAAATTTGTATCGATTGGGGTTCCGACTGTAGTTGACTGTAACTGTGATTCCATAAAAATCTTTGAAGCTGTTACTAGGTAACCAAAACCTGGCATCTCTGTACTTCTAAAGTTCTAGAGCCTTCTTGGTTCTTGAGAAATCTACCCAAAAAGCATATGACACCAGGACAAATCTGGCACTCCTGAATTTGCTAACTTATCTACCCAACTAATCCAAATCCTACAATACAAGGCACACTGTGTAGGCCACAGAAGGGAAATAACACTCCAGAGAAAGTCCATTATTTTAAGGAAATTGGTAAGTATTTAAAACTATGAATCAAAACATTATGCCTTTCAAACAGAAAAGTAACCAGAGCAGTGTGTTCTCTCTTTTAATTAAAATAACTATAACCCCATCCAACTTACCTGATTTTTTCCAAACATGGCTATTTCTTAAGTAAAAAGGAAGTAGGGCTGCATTTGACTCAATTGTGTTGCTTGTATGAATTGCTGAAACATAAATGCCTTTCCTTCATTCTATGGTAATTAGCTCCACATTTTGTTAATGGTCCTTTCTTTTATTTACAAGTGGCAAAACCATTCTTAATTTGGCTCCGAGATTTCAATTGTATCTCCAAGAAACATACAAACCTATTATGTGCTACCTTGGGGTTCCTTTACATCAATTCTGGCCACTTTTCAATTTCCGCAACTGTAAGGAATTCTTCCACAAGAGACCCGGGCCTTGCCTAGGCAAGAGAATGTCAGGTGAGGCCCATAATACCTTCCCTTTTCCAATTTCAGATATTTTGCTACCCATAGGTAATTGGACCCAATGAAATACTATAAAAGCTGTTATGAGATTCTCACAGAGACTAAATTGTTTTCAAAGGCCCTGAATTTTCACCAGAAAGGTAGAACACCCACAAGCCGAACATTTTCACTAGTTCAGAAAACTGCAAAAACATTCTTCTGAAATTGGATAAAAATTGTAACAAAACACACTTGTTCCTTTAGGAAACAAAATCTAATTCACTTACTAAAATGTCAACTATGTATCTCCCTGCACATTAGCTGAGAATGTAGCCTGTGTTAACTAGAGGGTTTTTCCTGTGCTATCCAAAGCAAAGAGCCTGGAGACCCTCATCCCTAGCCAAAAAAATCTCTCAAGGTGAAAATAGGATGTCACAAGAGTTCATTTAGAAGCAGAAATCTTACTCTCCCCCATCACAAAGGGGGTTTGAAGACCATTTGCCTTTTCACAATACTGTAGAAAATACTAGTTTTCTAAGTTTTCTCTCTTTTCACTCCAACAACTGCATATGACTGGATTCCTTTGCATACCTATGAACACTCCCTTTAGACTCCCTCTGGTCTATGGCAGGATAGCTTTCAGAGCAGTTGTATAGATGGTTTTTAAAAGAAAAAAAAAAAAAACCACTTTCGACGTGCTTAAAATAGATAAAATAACTAGAAAGGATAATTCAGTCAGTAATTTCTCCAGCTACAGATACTCCTCAAACTTTTTCCTCTAAAAATCTGCAGTTATTTTTGAAGTTTAATAACTCTTAAGTAGCAAGAAACTGATATCCTGAAAAAAAGGTGGGGGGGGACATCCATGCTTTGCTGTAATTGAGGTGCTGGTTATTTAAGTTCTTCAAGTAAATATTTTCACCTGGCATTATACAGCCTCCAAAGCACTTCTCTATTTCTGTCAACGTGACTTCCAGCTCTACCATTTGACTCAAAATGCGGGCCTGAGTGGGGGTGGGCCAATCCAACTGTTCAACATTAAACACTTTTCATCTACTGGATTTTGTCGATACAGTGCCAAAGTGCCACTCAATCTTCAAGGGATACTGTTATGAACAAAACACAGTGGTCTGAAGCACACACAATATACGTGGCTGGGTATGCTGATTCTCTTCGTATAATTAGTGACCAATGAACACCTGTATTAAAAGTAGTTTTATCCAATCCAGTCTTCCATGGCATATTTAAGAAGCTACTACAACTGTAGCACCTAAGTGAAGCCTTGATAAACAAGTACACAAGATCAAGCTGAAACCAAATTATCTGTAGTTTTTAGGAAAAGGTCTTCCTCTTTTACTGGGAAAAAAAAATGTGGAAGCTTCACTGGAAATTCAGAATTTCCACAGAAAAGACAAACCACTGTATCTCTAAACAGAAAGGTTATCTGTGTTTAGTTCATTTTGCCAGTCATGTAAGCCTAAACATTTTCAGCTATGAAATAGTGTTGGGGGGGTGGGGAGGAATCTACCATCTTCGTTGATGTGTTTAGTCAACCCCTGGCAGCCTGAGCACTTTGACAAAATGTCTAAACATGTGCTCATCTAACTTTTGTCAGTATGGCTGCCAAACAAAGCAACATTTCACTATAGATTATTACACCCAAGATGTGAAACAACGAATTCAACATGTAAAAGTTCCCATAATTTCTGACATTACTCATCAGCTAATAAAAAACTTGAGATCCAATCTGACAAAATTCTGGGCAATGTCAAGAACCAAGTTCAACTGGATCACTTTACACAAAATCTCCATTCTAGGTAGATGAAAACCTGTGCCATTTCTTCAAATTGAAGCTCTTTTTAGGTCCTAAAATCTGTAAGAGAAATCAGCAACAATTGCAATTAAGGTGAGAGTGTAAACTATATACAGTGTATATTATACTATATATTGTATATAGTGTAAACAATACTGTCCAAACTACTTCCCAAATAACTTCTCAGTTCTCCAAATAACAAAATCCTAAATATTCACTAGCCCTTTGCTTTTCACATTTCCATACCAGTAACACTAAAGCAGCTATTTAAGGAATAAAGCCACGGCAAGATCAGTTCAGAGCAATTCTCATCACTTTAGGTACTGTCTGTAAATAGTTTTTAAAAATCCATAATGAACCAGAATTGTCAGATTAGTTATCAGCAAGTATCTCTTTTATGTTTTCCAAGCACAAGACTTAGAATACACATTCAAGTGCACCAGAACTGTCATACCCTCCCCAATGGGCAACAAAAGGGACAAATGTTACTGATTTAACACTACCTATGTAATTAACATCTCCAACAAAAACATAATTTGGTAAATTATTTTCTAACTTGAATAGGCCGTTTCTTACCTTTTCTTTCCTTCCATTTCAAAGCGAACTGACTTCCAGTTATTTTGTAAGACAGAAGCAAACAACTGACTCCCAGTTATTTAAGACAGAAGTAATGGCACAAAAGCTAGATTCTGCCCAGATAACCTCCTGATTTACGCTGAGAAATGCAGTCCTCAGAAGCCATTAATTCCCGCCCCAGTCAACCTATGGAGTTAGACATTGGTTTTCTTACCTATACAAAATATTCATAAGTCTCATCTTACAGAAAAGTCAAAATTAGCACAACAGAAGGATCTTAGCACTAAGTGCCACTAAATGTGAAAAACTATAATCAGGCACTAAATATACTATTTTAGCAAATTTATACTTTCCTTAACAGCTTTCAGAATTTGCAAGCTAAACAATTTTTTAAATAACAAGATTTTCTTTACTAAGAAGCTATCAAGTATCCTGCCCTTATTCTGATTAGAGGTAAGGGGTAAAAAAAAATTTTTTTAAATACTTCTAATTTCACAACTTCCCAGGAGGTAGGGTGATTTAATCTGTACCTGGAAGTAAACTTTTTTTTTTTTTTTAAGAATTTATATGTTGACCTGAGAGTGATGGCTTAGATCAGGGGTCAGCAAACATTTTCTGTAAAGGACCAGATGTTTTAAGCTTTGTGGGCTACACACATCTTTGTAGAATAATTTTTAATCCTTTTAAAATGCAGAAGCCATTCTTAGCTCAGGAGCCATACAAAAACAGGCGACATGCTGAAATCTGTTGACCCCTGGCTTTGACACAGCACTTATTTAAATGATACTCATTACTCATTTCCAATGTAGTAATGATTTCAATAATTTATATCCTAATCTCCTTCTGAAATTAAGCTTATCCTTTAGGTTACCTTTCCCTATATTACTGATCTAATGAATTCCTCTCAGCTTGACTTATTTCAATCACTTCTCCATATTTGTCTAACTTCGATCAAGTAAGATTCTGAAGCTGAGAGAACATGTCATAGGTAAACCCAGGCTGAGCAAAAAATCATTGAGCCCAAATTTCTGAAAGCTGCCACTTAACATACAGCTCAATGATAAAACCTGAAAGTTTTACAATGTTTACAGATTATCTCACTAATTACTAGATCTGAAAATTTGACTAGGGATTTTACTGCCTTGTTACTACTGTAAAGCATTCTAGTCATCATGTTCTGGGCTTTCACCAGTGAACCTGGAGATCTGGCTTGTAAGTGTTCCGACTCCCTAAACATTTATTTACACGTTAATCTCAGCAGAATTACAAATGTCTGCGTTAGAATCTATTTTCTAAGCCTTTATTTACTTTCTTTACAAAGCAGAACTACAGGCATCTGAGAGCCTGAAAATTTGCTTTACCAATCACTTCAACGTTGGGATACAGATGTCCATTAGTATACCTGATATGATCTTACCTTAAAGTCAAAATCATTCCGGTTCTAGTAGCTCCACAATTCTAAGTTTTTTTTAGCCCTTTACTATTTGTTGGTTCTTTCCATATAATGTTAGTGCTCTTAAAGATATATTTTAAAAATCCAATATACCGTATTCAGACTTTCTATGCAACTCCCTAACAGCATAACAAAATTTTTCTATTTCAGGACAACCATCTATAGCAATTCGAAAAATAACACAATCAAAATGAATACTTAATATTCTCCCTCCACACCCACACCAACAAGCCCCAAATGTATTTACGACTCGAGATATGTCCTGCCTCCACTTTTTAAATAAAATTGAGTAAACTTAGACATATAGTGCCTAGCAACACATTTTAAAATTTTTCATAACTCCGCACAGGTCTCAAAACATTATAAAAAAAGAGACCTTATCCCAATCATCAATGCAAACTGGAAACATGTTAATAAAAAATATAAGCTCTGGCATTATTTCCATTTAAAAGCATCAAAAGTTCATTAGAACATTCTATCAGCCACCAAAAAACAAACCCCCTGACATTCAGTATCGTTAACCTTCACACTCAAAAACATGGTTTGCTAAAAAGAAATGCCAATTGTCTTGTCAGTCCTTGAAATTCATTTTACAAGAACTTTCTTATAATAATTAAAATAGGTATCCGTCCCAAATGTTGACAGCCTAGTTTAATAAACACCCCACATAAACAAAACCTAAGTTTAAGGAGGAAAAATGAAATATGAGCATTACCCTTGGGGGTGCACACATAGGTCAGAAAACACATGACGATAAATGGGCTCCTATTGATTGTTTTTATGACTTTTAAGAAGTGAGCATGAAAATAAAATCTTTATTTTCAGTTATTACCCACCAATAAGAGAAAGTTAGGTTCACAGTTTTAGCTCTTGACACAAAGTGAACTAGGAGGCAAATTTACATCCATCAGATACAACTAATGGACCAACTTTTAAAATCCAGGCTATCTTGAAAGCTTGCAACATACCAGATATTGCTGTGTATTCTCTAGTGACAGAATGCCAGCAATGGCTGACAATGAGTAGAACTTGTGATGGGTTTTTAATAGCAGTGTTTTTTTATATGTTGCTAGAAATCAGGAGGTTTATAACACATTCATGTCCAGAAATGAGTTAAGATACTTCAAAGTCTAAACACACTTATGTATGAGTGTGTTTAGGAGTGTGTATGTTGCAATCTCAAGAGGGGTAATAGTCCATATGGACTAAATTAATACTTGCCTCTGGGTAGCAGGTATGTTTGTAAATATAAAATTATGTTAAACATTAGCACCAGTGCAGAACATGCTCAGCATCATAAGATCCAAAACACCAGCACAAGTTTATCCATCATTAAAAAAACACAATTACCTCCTTCCTAAGATGTCAAACTAGTAGGTAACTAGGTTAATAAATCTAATCCCAATGAACAACTCTTGTACTGTACAATTTCTCATTTAGAAGTATAGGGGAGAACTAATCAGCTAAACAGACATTTTATGATTTAAAGTCTTAAATCATAAAGTATTTTAAAAATTGGACATTACCATACATAGATAGAAAATTACTAATAATAGTGACAAAAAGATCTTCAAAACTGTAAATAAAACCCCTTTCCTGTTTATCAATAAATGTTGCAGAACACTTAAAAAAAAAAGATCCTAGAAAGCCTGTTTATTGATTATTCTCTCCATGTATGTTTTAGTCAGTGGTGATGCTCTCGATCAAGAAATCCATTATTAACCTAATTTTCTAACGGAGGAAGAGGTAAAAGATACTTATCACCTTCTGTGGAATCTATCAACTTAAGACCAAAATGAATAGCAATAGAGGAAATTCAGAAACAGTAAAATTTTTGGTTTGTATTTCATGGATGGTGCTGCTGTTCCAACCTTATAAAGTAAAGCTGTCTGCTTTCCAAATTCCAAAAATTAACATACCCCCCCTTACCATACTAACCAGTGCCCTTTGGTTTCTTTAGAACAAGGGTTGAAGGGTTGATTATGGATGTACAATTTTGATTTGGGACCTTTCACACATACAAATCATACTGAGCAGCCACTTACTTTACAGAGCAGTTTAAATATTACGCATTAGCCAAATTAACTTGTTCCACCCACCCTATTGGAGGAGGAAAAACCCAACACCCATAAAACTACTTCACTTGACAGTATGTGTCTATCAACAATAAGTAGCTTAAACAACTTTCACCAGTAAGGTGTCTAGATTGGTTTTTAAAACGGGAAAGTGACATATTTTAAAAGTAAATGTAATTGAAATTGTGAATCAATTATAAATTGAACCTAATGAACCATGCAGGAGCAAGGGTTAATAAATCAATGTGCTTTGAATTTGTTCAAGTACTGATATTTCTGTATATAAAGATTTAGCATATATAACAGCTATCATGAGAAGTGAAAAAAGACCTTATCCCCAGAAATGAAAATATTAAAACTAAGTTAAAATACATAAAGTAGTTAGTATTCCACACAGCATAAAATTTGACAATCAAAGTTTACATGTCCCAGTTGACCATGTGTGAAAATGCAAAGCAGGTATTAAAACTGCTATTATGTCCAATATTTAAAACCAGTTTGTAATAGGGGGAACATCTAAATCCTTAATTAAAAAACACAAATGAAGTGAAAGCTTTAAACTGGTACACACTGTTCACACCTATATTTCAAGTTTGGAAATGCATATTTGCAAGCAGCAATACAAAAGTATTCATGAAGAATGCATAATCTCTGAAAATTATGAAAACATCCCCGCTACCAATACATTTCCTAAATACAAAACTGACTACCATATTGTTACTTCTGTGTAGCAGGAGAAGTTCATTTTCAAAACAGATAAAATTCAGTCTTTAGGTGTGAATGGTATGAATGACAGTCTTTTTTTTTTTTTTTTTTTTTTTAAATTTCTTAGTCGTTTGGGATCCTTAAGCATGCAAGCCTCAAAGAGGAGGGTCCACAAGGAACCAGGGTTGTCTTATGGCATCCAGTTAAGCCAGAGCTGGGAATGCCTCTGGGTCATCCACATCAGGAGCAGAAGCACTTGACTGAAAAAGAAACAGAAGCAAAATTAAAGATTTTCAAATCTTATTAATATATTTCCAGTGTCTACATTTAGACACAGAATTCTAAAAAAAACTTAGTTTTATTACAATAAGTAAAATATGTCAAAGCTTTTACTTTTGAAAGGCAAAATTATGGATCAGAATAGGACTACAGTGGGGGAGAGATTGGGATTGACATATATACACTACTACATATAAAATAGATAACTAATAAGGACCTACTGTATAGCACAGGAAACTCTACTCAATACTCTGTAATGACCTACATGGGAAAAGAATCTAAAAATTAGTGGATATATGTATATGTATAACTGATTCACTTTGCTGTACACCAGAAGCACAACACTGTAAACCAACTATACGCCAATTAAAAAATAATAATAATCATAGGACTACAAATATTTGCAATGAGCCTTGTCCTGAATTTCTATCAAGATCTCAGAAAACTCCCTAGTAACAGCACGGGTTATTTCTCTAATAAATCACACAAGTAGATTCACACAAGGTATGTATATGGATTCTTACTTTGTTGTTCAGTATCCTTTTATTTTCCCCACTTGCTAAATAAGAATGGCATCAATGTGAAAGCAGGCTAAGAAACCAATTACAGTTATTTAAGCAGCACATTCTTGGCTATTTACAGTCAAAATACAAATTTTTACAAAACAAAAAAGTATTGAAAAGATCCATATACACAATGCCTTTAAAAAAGAACCCATGTCACAGAGAAAGAAATAAAAACAAAATATCACTACATTGTTATGGGTGACCATAAAATCTAGGATATTAAGTTACTACTATAATCAAACATTGGCAAACTCAATCAAGCAGATGGGTCCCCCAATTTGCCTATCAGGTGTTGAGAATTCAGGAGGACATTATGATTGTTTCCTAGGTAGACCGTAAGAGACAATAAACTAACCCAAGTTATCTCTAATACTTTAGTAATATCTAGTCATTAAAACCATGGACTTTGGCATCTGACAGATCATTTCAAATCTACCAATTACTAGGGCTTCTATCAAAATATTTCAGAAGAATTTGTTTTTTGTCACACTTAGTGCAAGGCAATGGAGATTACAGAAAATAGGACACAAATGAATCCCAACTTACAGAACAGCTCTCATGAACAAAAAACAATCAGTCAATGCCACAAAATTATACAAAGGACACAAAGGTTTTATTAAGCTGAGCTCTAAAAAGCAGTGAAGATTTGTCAAGGCAAAGTAAGTATTTGGCATTTCAGGCAGACCTTACCAAAGGCCAAGAATTACCTTGGTTCCCTTCACTTGAATTTCATCTTCTGTAAAATGGTGGGGTTTTTGTTTGTTTGTTTTTGTTTTTTTAGCACAGTACCATGACTGGCACCAGATAAGTACTCGATGAAGGGTGGTAAACTTAACTACTGGCAGCACTATTCAGTCATGTAAGTGCTTTAAACAAGAAATATAACCTAGGGCTTCCCTCGTGGCGCAGTGGTTGAGAATCTGCCTGCCAATGCAGGGAACACGGGTTCGAGCCCTGGTCTGGGAAGATCCCACATGCCGCGGAGCAGCTGGGCCCGTAGCCACAACTACTGAGCCTGCGCGTCTGGAGCCTGTGCTCCGCAACAAGAGAGGCTGCGATAGTGAGAGGCCCGCACACCGTGATGAAGAGTGGCCCCCGCTCGCCGCAACTAGAGAAAGCCCTCGCACAGAAACGAAGACCCAACACAGCCAAAAATAAATAAATAAATTTATATATATAAAAAAAATATATAACCTAAAATGCAGTTTCTTAAAGGCATGCATGTCAACCTTTTTCTTCTTCGACTTATGTCCCCAAAAGGACCTAGGGCAGTGATTTGTGGAAAGAGGTCCTCGAATTACTTAAAAGGGTAAAAGAAGCCTTAAAATTACCTTGTCAGTCCTGATGCCACGGTTTGGACGTCCACCACGCCCACGGCCACCTCGTCCTCCCCTGCCACCACGTCCTGGGCGGCCAAGGTCTCCAAAATTGATCTCCAGCTGAGATGTTATATCATTTGCTGGCTTCCGGAAATGGTGATCCATAACCGAGTCTTCAGCATGAGCCTAAAAATTTAAGTGAAAGCCACTGGGTGATTAATAGGAAAGTAATGTTGCACACTTCTAAATAATGAGTTTTCTCCTAAAAAGACCAAAAATGCAACCTGCACTTTGTGTGAAAAAATATAGTAACACCTCTACAGGTAATAAGTAAGCTTTGGGATCAGCTACAGTAATCTAGGAGGAATAACTCCTTTCACATTTCTCTATTTCATATTCCCTTAACTTTAAATTATAGATGATATTAGCAAGTCTTGATTAGAGATATAATCACAACTATTCAAGTGGCTGGGCCCCATCTCAAACCTATTGAATCATCATCTTTAGCAGTGAAGTATGAATAAGTACATTTAAAATATGCCCTGCAGATTAGCATTCCAATGTGAACCTCTGAGGAAGACTTGGATAGATGGTATATATTTCTATTAGAGATATTACTGAATATATAAGTTTTAAAGAGAACTTTTGCTCTATACTCTTCCAACTATGACTTGGGAAAGAAATTATATATAAACTTCTCAAAATGCTTTTCTGTTCATATTTAACTATGTGTTCTTCCATATAAATTGGAGAACTACAAATTCAAGTGAAACACAACATTACGTAAGAAAGGAACCTTGAAAAGCTGTGCACAAATAAAACCATGCCTTAAATTTACCACAGGAACCTTCTTAAAAATGAAGTCATATTTGTGAAACCCAGATCCTAAGCTACATAATGGACTCTGCAAAAAAAGGCCAGAGAATTTTACACTGCTTTATCTCTGATCTCTTTTGTATGCTTGGGGTGAATGGGTTTTAATCTTCTAGTTAGAAACTTCTTATACTAATTTGAAGTATGTTTTAATTTTTCTAAATACATGTATAATCCTCTTTTCTGAAGGGATATTTCACTCTTTCTAAATGGCTTATAATATTACAACTGTTAATAATTACCTTTTAAAGTACAAATAAAATTTGTATTTGTACACAGATTTTCATTCCTTTAATCATCCAATATCCAAATTAAATGTCATCACTTTATGTCTTCCTTTAGGTTAAATTTAAAGGCAATAGAAGATTCTTTTTAAAATATTAATTATAAAGGAGCATAAAACACAAATGCAAACCCACAAAATCACTAGCAAATTAAAGTCAATGATATATACTAAGTCTCTGATTTTAAACGTTAGCTATTGCAAAGCAATGATATCAATTTATCAATTAAAAGCATTTATAGATTTCCAGAGCACAGAAGCAAAAAAACTTAAGTTGATATACTACTGAAAACATCTTGAAGGTTTTACTATAATAATAAAGAGGAAGTCTGGATGTTCAGGTTACATCCCCAACCTTCAAGTTAACTAGTAGGATAAATTTCCAAAGTTTTTTTTTCTAGAGCACTGTATGACAATGAGGAAATAAGAGCTCTGGTCTCAGCTGTCAATAATTCAGTCCTCCATTTCTCAGTTTCTTTCTTTCCCTAACTACTTCATATTTGCTGTGAAGATGAAGGTAAGTAAAAGAGAAAGAGTACTTAAAGCATTGTATACAACAAACTTGAAGACCTATCATACCGATCTTCCTCAAATTACAATGGTGTTGCATCCTGATAAAGCCTGAATATCTTTAAGTCCAAAATACATTTAATACACCTAACTTACCAAACATCACGGCTTGGCCTACCCTACCTTAAATGTGCTCAGGACATTTACATTAGCCTACAGTTGAGCAAAATCATCTAACACAAAACCACAAAGCCTATTTTATAATAAACTGTTAAATATCTCACATAATTTATTAAATGCAGTATTGAAAGTGAAAAACAGAATGGTTTTTAGTGTATCAGTTGTTTACCCTCATGATCAGGAGGCTGACTGGGAACTGCAGCTCGCTGCCGCTGCCCAGCATCACAAAAGAGTAGCGAGTACTGCATATTCAGCCTGGGAGATCAAAATTCAAAACCTGAAGTATGGTTTCTACTATATGTGTATTGTTTTCACACCATTTTAAAATCAAAAAACCAAAAAGTTCTAAGTTGGGGTCAATCTGTATTCAAATGATGAGGCCATATGCCAGTAAGGCTGGATTTCATGTACACACATCACAAAGGCAGCATAACTATAAGGGTCCAAACATATAAAAGTGGCTTGATAATGAAAATGTCCTGATTTCAAGGTTATTCATCACTAATTTCACATTTTATAATTTTCTAAAATTTCTAATTATATACATCACCTTGTGTAATAGTTATTTCTTAAAAGCTCAATATAAAATAATACTTAAAGCTGTGACACCTAACCTGATGTCTAAAAAATGCATGAAGAGGCTTCAGGGTATTAATGATAATAATGATACAATATATCAAAACATTTTATATCTATGTGTCCTATTCTGGAGAAAAGTTCCGTCGGGACCCCAAAAAGGTCATGAATAATTGTCTCAAAGGTGCCAAAGTAAATCTCTTTCACATTAACCTAAACAGTTTAATAATTAGTTCAAATGAACAGTCTCCCCAAAGTGAACTTTCATGGTTCTTTAAATAAAGAATTCTGTTTTACACAGATACACAAAACAACTTTGTCTGCAAGAATTACAAAAAAATAACCAAAAGCATTCTAATGAAGATGTTTTTTCTTCCCTACAGAAACTGACACTTAAGATAATATCCTCATTTATACTACCTTCATGAAGTCAATGTTTAAAAAATCATCTCCAAACCTCTATTTTATTTAAAAATATTTCCAAGTTTGTTTCACAGCTATTTTCTTGTTTAGAAATTTAAAATGTGGATTTTTTTGAATCTTTTTATTACAGGTTGCCTTCATAACATTTCAATTTAACTTTGTGACTAAAATCTCATACTTACACAAACCCTAAAAGGATACAGCAGTGGGATTTTCCTCTAAGAATGTGCCCCAAGGCTTAAATAGAAGCTACCAAACCAAAAGTCACACACGTTTTTCTCAAATATTTTCATTAGTTTCCTTGTTTCCTAAGGAAAGGAAACTCATAAATTAATTCTCTGGTCTTTACAAGACATCACTCCTCAGGTAAAGAAGGATAATACCATTTACTAAAGATTCCTGGATATTATATATGGCATACGCAGACAGTTTCCCACATAAAAATGCCAACCGCCTAACCTAATACAAGTCTTAATGACTCCCAGTTAGGTAAGATTTTAAAAAATATTACACAAATTTGAAAGAATAATTTCTTAGACTATATGATAATGCAGTTTATTTTCCTCTTGGGGCAATTTATCTGCCTCAAATAATCCTATGTAAAACTTTTCTTTTTTATAAACAGATTACCCACGTGAAATTTTAACACAAAAATTGTAAATGCAATTCAAGACATCTGAACGTTTTCAAACACGACAAAACTTCATTTTACCTCTTCACTCTTTGACTTATGAAGAACAAATCCCTTCTTCCACTGCCCATCAGCACCTTCATTTGGTTTTCGGATATTAAATTCTACTTTTGCCCGGTCCTTATTTTGAATAGCCTTCCACTCATCCAAAGTCATTTCTTTTGGGCCTTCTTCCTTTACTTCTTCAACTTCATTCTCCCTGTGTGAAAACGTTTAAGTTTTACACGTGGTAAGGGGGCTTATAAAATCATATAACTTACAATTATAAGTAAGGAAGTTAATCTTGGCTGGTTGGTAGTCTTCTAGATTACCCAAGGACAGGAGAATCACAGTTTTCTTTGTAACCCAGTGGCTAACATGTGACTTGGCAGAGACCAGGAATCCAATGTTTGTTGAATTAGTGAAAGCGTGGATAACTAAGGAACATACAATTCATCTTCATAAACTCTTAAATGATCATCTATCAGTAACACAATCTTGAATAGGCTATATCAAACCTAGAACACATTTTTTAAAACCATACTACTGTTTTTAAAACTTACACTATGTGATTAAAATCGTTGACCTAACTTCTCCTAAAACACATTTTTTAATTTCTATAATTTTCCACAATACATAATTTATAACATATATGAAGGTAATCATCTAGGACATCCATAAGCAACCAAGTTTCATATTCTAGAATATAAAAGAACTGTTCCCCTATCCTTTATTTAACACTTAAGGCAAATCTCTAATTTCTAAAAATCCTAACTTTATATACTCCAACTTTCAAACCAATCGGTATATGAAAAGGGGACTACAGTTTCACTAGTGATGGAACTTTCTACAAAATACTGGTTTCAACGCTTAACACCAAATCAGTTATTTCTAAATATAATTCTCAGGCTATAACTATTACATATTATCCCTTTCCCTTTTTACAGAAACAAAGCATAGGTCTAGGAATCCACTATTTAATCTCAATTTCCAATTGTCACCAAACAAGTTGTTTGCTATTTTGGGAGCACTGCTTCTTTCCAAAGATAGCAGGTGATTCAGTTAGCCTTGCTCAAATATCTCCTGTCTGTGCTACTCTCTACTGTTTGACAAATCCCATCTTAAAACTTCCCAGACCAAGCTTACACTGAATTGATGAGATCTAGACTGTAAAGTCCAACCCTGTCAGTTTACAGATCAGAAAACTAAAGACTGAAAAAAGGTCCTAGCTATGCGTAAGCTGTAACACAGCCAAGAAAAGAACTCAGCATACCTTTATCATATCATGAAACCATGACAACTACCTTCAAGGGTTGTTATAAGGATATCAAATGAGACAAAACAGAAGCTCTAGAACTATACATAAGGGAGCTAATCAAATTCAGCCAAAGCTGTGTTTCTTAAATTTACACCTGCACATGCAAGACATAATACTATGTTCAGATTCTCCCCTATTCTGGAGTAAGACTAGAGGCTGCTCTAATGTCATCATCATGGTCTTTAGACCCAATACCCCCAATTTTAGTCCTGGGAACTGAGCTAAGGATTTGCTTCCAATACCCTATCAATAACATCCTTTCCTTCTGGTAAACAGTTATAATCTTGTCAGATTACTCTTAAAGTGAGTTAAACATGAACTCTTCATTAAGGGAACAACATTTATGTTGAGCTTTGTAAAGTACTTAATGTTACATAAGGTTCATCTATCTCACCTATCACAATTTCATTGTTTACCACACAAAATTAAGACTCCATAGTTTCGTATAAATGAATTTATATTACCAAGTTCAACACATCACTTAACACCATGTATTTTTATCTACTCTCTCCAACAGTAAATTCATTATTATTCCTTATTCAAACAAATCCACAAAATATGATTTTCCAATCATTAATAATGGTTCACTGTAAGAACAATTCTTTCTGGAGAAAAAGAAAAGTTTAGAAAAGCATCGCCTCCCTAAATGATTTGAATATGCCCTGGTTAAGAATTACTGACCTAAATAATCTGTAATGCAAGACTTTAAACCACATACTGAAAGAAATGCCTGGCATATAACTTTTGCTTGTATTGACGGAAACCAGAGGAAGGCATTAAATTATTTCTACTAGCATAACCTGAGTCTTTAAAACTCTCCCACACCCTTGAACAAAAAATTTCAAAACTGTCTTCTAGTGAACTGATAACATATTCTGGTGCTTGCTCTCCTCACACATTTTAAAACAAGCCAATAATGCTATGTTCCAAATTCTATGTTGATGGAAAAAAAAAACTTCAAGGAGATGGAGGAACTAATTTTAAAATGGTCATGTTTTCTCGTTTTAAACTGTATTAGAATAAAATCTGTACAGTTACATAGAGTCCAAAGTACTTTGAACTATGAGTTCCAAATATTTCTCAGGTTAAAACGGCTATTTTTGTGCTTAGGGTTAACAGGATTTACTGAAATACATATCTTTCGTATCTTTTTAAGATAACAATGGTAACTTCAAATAGAAATAACCATTTCTATTTGTCAAACCTTTAGAGACTAACATATACATTTGTAAAGCACTCCTCTAAATACTATTTGAGGGAATGGAGTACAATAAAGTCTCTCCTGTTAAAAAGCAAATAAATAACAGCATTAAGCCTATAGGTTGTTTTCTTGTTAAACCCCAAACATTTCAACGCTCGAGCATTACTGCTACTGTACACACAAATCACTTACTTATTTTCAGTGTCCGCAACTGGATGTTCTTCACCTTCAGGTGTTTCCTCAGTCACATTTGATTGCTCCAAGTCACTGCAATTATAAGATATTGGTTTCTGAATGTATTTGGGGGACTCTCTAAGGAAAGAAAGAAAAAAAAAGGCATCTAGGTCCATTTACATGTAGCTGAAAGTCTTCACAGAAATATTTTAAAATTCTCACATTCCCAATGTCTTTTCCTACTAAATTTACTCCCCAGTAGACCACTGAGAGAAAATAATTTAAAAATGTATACTGATCCAAGTTATAGCTCAAGTACATTACTCAAAAAGTAGTATGACAGCAGTTAGTTCTAAAATAAAGCCTTACTGGCTTTTCAAATTTTTGTCATCACCAAAGGGGTCAATAACTAGAATGAGAACTAGTAAATAAGAAACATACAATAACATAATGCCCAAATAACCTCAAAATAGGATTTCAATAAAAGCTATGTATCCATATGAAAAGAAAAATTAATACCACATATTTTTGAAACGTAGAAAAACTGGTCATTTGATACATTATAACCCAAACATATCCAAAAAAGCATTCATTATCTTATAAGGAAGTAGCTCTGAGATAAGAGCATCCATCCGTGTCCCAGGGACAAGTAAAAGTTTAATGGGCAAACCTCTAGTAAGGTATAAGATCAATTTTATTAGAAGTGTTTATTTAAAAAAAACAGAATACCAACGTTAATTCATCTTTGACAGTTCCCCAGTTGTGAGATCCGCTACCTCCACGCTTGTCCTCATGCTTCAGGCCACTGTAATGTGAAAAAGAACTAACAAAACTGAGTTAACATAATACTCTTTAGTTTTAGAAATTCAAATTTTGTTTTATTAAAGAAGTAGCTTCAAATATAAAAGTATAATAAAAACCAATATAAGACTTACGATCTATCGCTTCCACTATGCCTATCAAATTCACGTTTGCCACGAGAATCAAAGCCATCTCCCCGGCCCATTCCTCGTCCACGACCTCCTCGACCTCTTCCAAGACCACCACGGCCTCGGATAGGCCGGTCAATAATCGGTCTATAACAAATAAAAAAATATTATATACTTCTAAGGTTTCTGGTAAAAGGAAGAAGGGAAATTCAAAGGCTCAAAAATGCAGGAACATATTTACTGGCTCATATCCCAAAGGAAATCAAAACTAGGAAACTCCCCAACATAAGAAAATTACTTGGACATTCTCTAAAACTTTACTACTAATGCATATACTTCTTCATTGTTACTCATTTCACATTATAATCGAGTAAAACTGCTATTCACCAATATACATAAAAATTAAAATAAACACATGTAACCTTCATAACTGAAGTGTTTCATTACAAGAAATCTAAGTTTGAATACTGAAAACTGTTACCAAAATGTCCCAAGAATAACAACACACACTTATATGTTTCGCTAGAAAAACTGATAAAATTAACTAGCCACACTGCTTCCTGGCAATTACGCTCAATTTATCTGTGTTAAGATGTGACTCTGTAAACTGACAAAACATGAAGAGATTAAGAAACAATCTTGCCTATCAACTGAAAATTCTCCTCCTTCACCCTTTTCTTCAAGTGGCTTTTCAAATCGTCTTTCACGAGGTGGTCGCCTTTCTGGTCTCCTATCAATTATCTTCCCTTCACCCTGAAGCTGTTGATCAGGTCTTCTTCCAACGCGTCTTATTCCTAAAATGATTTTAAAAAACCCATGTAAGCAAATTATTTTTTGCAACACAAAAAATTTAGGCCTAGACTGTTAAAAGAAAAAAAAAAAACTACTCTCTAAGTCCACTAACTAGCACTTCCCACTGAAAAAGGCTAACGCTGGGCATCTCTAAAGTGTAACAAAGTACTTCAGAAAAATTCCTATTTAAATAAACTTGTTTCAAACTTCCATTCAGTTTGCCAAATAATTTTTTCCCCCAAAGCATTCTCTATAACTGACCTGGAAGTCATTTGGGTAGCCATTATTTCTCTCACTTTTCAAGATGCCAGTCTCTTAATTTAAAATTCTAAATTTAAAGAAATTTTAAGCAAATGATACATTTTGGTTTTACAGATACCAAAAATAACACCATTAGCCATTCATAAATAATAACCAAGCAAACCAACACAATCACCAGGTAAGGACCCTCAAAAAACCCCAGTGAAGACATTATTTTATTTTATATAATCTGGAGGGGGAAAAAAAGAACAACAGAGTAAAAAGACTGATGATTCTATAAAATTACAAAACTGAAAGGAAAACAAACGGCACTTAAGATTACATCTTTGATGGATAACAAGGTCTTACTGTAGAACATGGGGAACTACTGATATATTCACTATCCTGTGATAAACCATAATGGAAAAGAATATATTAGAAAAAAGAATGTATATATGTATAACCGATGAATCACTTCACTGTACAGCAGAAGTTGACACAACATTGTAAATCAACTATACTTCAATAAAAAATAAATTTTAAAAAATTTTCTCTATAGTTGAAAATAGCTATTTAACAGGAAAAAGGTACCATCTTCCTCTCCTGTTGCAGTCTACATACATATATATGTATACATATACATACATACCACACCTAACTTTTAAAACATACTGTTATGCAACCAACAGGAAATAGTCCACTTATTTTATTATTATGGAGATTTTTCTGGTTTGCCTTTTCAAGTATCTTCGTTTCCAAAGAATCTTTAAAAACCACATACACAAAAGGACCCCTTTTAAGCAAGACACAGAAATAGAAACTTGTGACACTAAGTGATGGCTGAAGCATTTACTGATTTCCCCCTTCATTCATTACTTTTTTCCTGTTAATGTCAGAGGCCAAAAAGGCAACCAATATGCGTTACTGGTAGCCTTAAAGATAGTTAAGTAGATTGATAGTTAAATTCATGACTAATATTTTAGGTATGCTCTAATTCCCAAACCACAATTTCTGACAAAGTCAAAAAGCACCTGAGGAATTGTTTTCACAAGAAATTAAGTTGGTTCACTCTGGTTCTTTCTAAGAAAGTGTAACACCACCAGGATGCCCCCAATTGTTCAGCTGCTTGTAGCCAAAGTCAAACGGTAAATGTCAAACTCTTCAGTGAAATTTTAAGGTCCATTCCACATACTCTCAGGACAGACCAGAAATCTTAGATCTTACACCAAGGCATTTAAAAAAAATTTCATCAGAGGTAGTGTATTAGGGTGGAGCTATGGAACCAGTCCTTATAATATCCAAGCCACACACCCAAATGAACAATGGCTTGCTTCCCCACCCCAATATCCAGTATCAGGCTTACAGAATCTAAAACACTTACAAATAAATCCACCCAATGATTGACATTTAAAAATGCAAGTGTCTCTTGATTTTCACTAGATTCCAGGCTTCTAACATTAAAAAAACAAATGAGTAGGTGGTGTCAATTCTCAAGTTCCTCAAATGGGCAAAAGACAAACTACAAAATTCGAAGAATATAAACATCAAACACACATCTAAGGCACGTCTAGGATTGTGCCAGGACCTCTATTCAAAGGCAAGGAACACATGATCAGGTTAACAATCCATCCCACTACAAGAGGCAGGGACTTTGTTTACAGGTCTATCCTTCCCCAATGCCCAGAACTGACTAAGTAGTAAGGCCTCAAAACGATTTTTTTTCATTCAATATTTTTATAAGCTTGTGTTTTATGCAATTTAAGGTTAAGTGTGCTCTGAAATGCTGACCTAAGGAAAATGTTGATAGCTAATAATGGAAGTTTTCCCAAGGAAAGACTACTGAATGTTGAACTCGGTCCTGGCTATAAATTTATGAAATAAATTTTTAACTTTGTAATTTAAAATACCAGGTTCCCGGTAAGAGCTTATTTCAAAAATGGGCTTTATGATCAAAACATATGAGGGGTTTAAACCATGCTTTATGTTTCGAACATTCAAAATGGGTGAACACACTTCAGATTCCATTTTTTCATGTACTTTCTTTGGATTAGTGTGATGCAGGAGGTAAACTTGAGCACAGTTTAAATAATACACAAGCCAGTGTTCCTTAACATAGAAATTAGATTTATTATTGTGCTACAGATTGCTATAAAACTTAGCTGAATGAATATTTAACCTAAACGATGTATATACATGCTTTCTAATACTCCAACTTGTGCTTCCCTCCCCAACCTGTAATTTTAATGCAACTGTTTTATTTACCAGCTAGGTTCTTCACCCCAAGCCTCACAAACCTCTCTGTATTTTCTAAAAGTTCTAAACCAAAACCTAACACAATTGTTTTGATTTTTTTAATTTAAAATAGTTGAATGTTATCAAATTCGACTAAAGCTAATGAGAACTCCTTTCAGAAGCACGTGGCAAAATTTCAATTTTCAACACATAAAGGAAACCTTTAAGCTTCAAAGCTTAAATCCTACACCTACTTACTACGGATCGTGTACACTTTTTCTAATCCCCCACACTGTTTTGCTTTTTCATCCATCACAAAAGACAAACCAGTAACGAGTGAGAGTGCAAAAACCAAGTTCATAACAATCCTGCGAAGTTTACAGTGACCTGGAAGCAACTACTACCCGCCAATGAAATCCTGACCATGCTTCACGCACATGGGGAGAAAAAGCTGCACTCCAAAAGGCTCTGCGGCGGCTAACGCTGTGACAGCCTCGACACTCTCTGCACCACGAGGCCCAGGCCAGGCCACGCCACATGAAACACTGCATGCGGGGGGCCCGGCCGGGGAAAAAGATCGTGACCCGAGGACAAGTTTCAAGATTTCCTGCCATCACCAATCTTCATTCAGAATTCCCGCTTCTGCTCAATCCAAGGTGGCCAAATTTCTCTCCCTCCCAACAGCTTGACGCACTCCAGCAAGTTATTAAGTTTGCAATAGTTGTGCGGGCGAGGGGATAACGATAAAGCACAGGGAGCACGTAAAAGGGCACCTTACTCCACAACATCCGATAGGCTCGAACGTAGGGGGGGGGGGCGTAGGTGGAAACTCCGACCCCCAGCTTTTCTCGGGGGTACCCCACGCCACCCTGGGACAAGACGGCAGGGCAGGAACCTAAAAGACACAACCGCACCTCAGAGCGGCGGGCTGAGAGAGAGCTCTGAGCAGGAAGAAGCCGCGGAGGCCCCACCATCCCGTTAACAACATAACGCTCCGAGAAGGAGCTCCCTTCCCCGAACCTCGGCCCATGCGCTCGCCCGCCAAGGAATCCGGCGGGAAGACAACAGCCTCCCAGGATCCCGATCACGCTCCTCCGCTCAGAACCTGAGGCGGGAAGGGGTGGCTCCAGGATCCTTGCAGGTGGCGGTTTGAACTTGGGGCTACCACGCTCCCAGCACCTTCGCAGAACCTGGCTTTTGTCAGGCGGGGGAAACGCGGGGAAATCGGCGGCCAAGTCTCCCGCGGACCCTCGGAGCCTCAGAAGCCAGTGGTAGCCGCCAGTACCCTCGTTCATTCCCTCCATCCCGGGTCTCCCCCACCTTCCACCACAGCTTTACCTTCTTTCTTAAGCGCCACGGGCGGCTGCGTCTCCTCCTTCTTGTCAACCACGCCGACGTTGGGGGGCAGCGGGTTCTTGCGCTCTTTCTGGGACTCTTTACGCAGCTGTTTGCCCGCCGCGTTGGAGTTTGTCTGGGCTGCGGCCTGAGCTGCGCTCTTGGCCCCAGGGCCCCCAACGCCGCCCCCGCCGGCTTCTTTTTTCTTGTTCTCTGCTGCCTTCAACACCTCGAAGGGGTCCGATTCGTCGTCAAATAACTGGTCGAATCGGTTGGTGACCACGCAGCCGAAGCCTTCCTGTAAGTGCCCAGGCATGATGGTGGCTCGGCGGCGCGTTCCTCCACGGATTGCAGCGGGCCGCGCCGAGCCAAGAGCGCCTGCTTCAGTTCTTCCCACAAGATGGCCGGGCCGAGAGAGGGGGGCCGTCTTCTCTTCCGGCGCCAGGCACACATCCGGGAGCGGCCAGCGCCGCGCGGCACCATGGGGTGTGTAGGCCGCAGTCGCCTCTCCCGAGGCGGCTCCCAGCGTTAGGACTACAATTCCCAGAACACACGGCGCGACAACTCTTCGCGCGCGCCTCAGAGGCGGGACCTCACCGAGGGAGTGGAGCAGCAAGCTGAGGGAGGAGAAGAGCGGTGGTGGGCGGAGTCCTGCCACCTGCTCTCGCCACCCTTAAATTCTCCGGGTCTCGAGCTGCGCTGAAAACAGGAAAACGTGACGGCGTGTTTTGCTCGGGAAAGTTCTGAGCCTTCGGTTTTACGTCCCGCCTCCGGCCCAGGGCTAACTTTCCCCACCTGTCCGGGAGGTCAAGGTGACTACCAGTCTTACAAGTGGAGACTCACAAACTTCCAGGGCTGGCGGGTTGCTGAGGTGCCGCACTTGCCTCATGAGCGCAGGACCCGCTCTGTGTCAAGTCCCTAGCTGATCAGTTGCTGGAGTCGCCCTCCTGCAGCTCCAATAATGAATTGAGGCTCTTCTGTTTAATGTGAGGCGGAATACGCTTCCTCTCGCGGGGACTGAACTCGAGCAGCAGAATCAACCCAAAAGACAAGTTGAACTATCGTATGTGAGTGTTGCGCTCTTTTCTTGTGTGAGGAATGCCGTGTTGCCACTAGTGCTTTAATTGAAGTAAACTCCTGACACTGCAACACTAGCCAGACGCTGGGCAAGCCTCGAAAAGGCACTGTTTGTAGAAACACTTTCTAGAGTCAATCCAATTGTCCTTTAGTGTCCGGCAAGCCAAGGATTGGGTGTCAGTAAAAAGTGCTCAAGAAATAACACTTTAGAGCATCTGAATGTGTGGTGTGCTGAGAGGTGCAGTGAGGGGAGGAAAATAATATCAGCAAATTAACTGTCATTACTAAAAGCATTGATATTAGTTGAGAATATTAAAGTCCATTAATAGAGTGTCAATGCATATTCAGGCATATTTGGTAACGCTGTAAGTGTAAATGTGTTATCATAATTTTAAAACCTTTTTCCATTAACACAAGCTATAGAAAAAAAATGCATCTCTATGTTCCAGGTGCTATGAATAACCTTAATGTCGACAACAACTTGTTAGGTAAGTGGTTGTCCCATTTCACAGATGAAACCATTTCAGAGGTGAAATGACTTACCACATTCACATCTTTGTAAGTGCTAGTGCCAGGAGTTAACCCAGTCTTCTGACTCCACTCTGAGACTCTTGACATCAACTCTTTAATCCAGACTCTGACTTCTGATAGAAGTCAGTCAATATAAGTTAATTTACAGTATTTAATGAGATTTAAATATTGTTGCATGTCAGGCAGGGTATGTCACATGGCCAAATGTAATCTTATCGATGTCTGAGCAGATTTTAAATCAATTCCTTAACAGGGAAAATCAAAGAGTCGTGTTACAGGCATGTGGCAGCAAGCCTAGTGGTTTTCTTATTTCTAAGTCCAGCCCCCATTTCTCAAAGTCACCTATTTCTCTGTCACCTCAGTCCCTGCCACACACACTCCCATCTCACACAGGGACCCCACCTCCTTCCACGAGCTCTGGCTCCTACCAAGACAAAGGACAAGGAGTGTTTGACTGTACTCTTCATGCCCCTTTGAAAATAGCTCAAGTGCCATTTGGAAGATCTCCCTGCTTTAACAAACTCTTTCTCTTTACCAAGGGCTGTTAATATCTGCATCTTTGAGACATCTGCTACATCTCCTCCTCTTACCCCTTTCTGACCACTGCCACAGCAATGTCAGGAGCTCAAACCTGATATTTTATTAGGTACTTGGTGTACTTTACATGTGTGATCTCATTTAAGCCTCAAGCCAACTCTATGAGAAGGGTATTATTATTGCCTTTTCAAAGGGAGGAAAATGAAGCACAAAGGGACTAGGTAACTTACCCACTCCTACCACAGTCCGGGGGGTGGGGAAGGCCTGTCCTTAGTTGTTTTTCATCCTAGGTACAGGTCTCTGATTTCCTCAGACAGATCTTTATGACCACCAAGCATTCTTACAACAAGAATACTTAAAGATATGCTACACGTAGGGAAATTGTATGGCTATGAATTTTTGAGTTTCAGTCATGCTCCTCAGGGGCTTTATCTATTAATAGAACTTAAAAATATGAATAAACGTTTGGGGAAAATGGGAAAAATTTGTAAGCACTTTCAACTTCCTTCTCTCCCTTTTGTCTCTTCTGGAATTTTGGTTAATCCAGGAACGTTTTAAAGCCCATTTTTAAAGTATACAAATAAAGCTCCAAATGCTAATTCTTTTACATCTCACAATCAATTTTATTTTATATGTAATTATTTTTGCAGATGTTTCCTTTCTTCTGAGAAGTTAAAATAGTCTTTAAAAATATTTAAAAGTTCCTGCTACTCTCAATAGAAAAAATATTGGCCAAATAAACCTCTAGAGAGAAGGAAAAGGAGACTTCTTGCAGACTGTTATTCAAATGAATGGCAGGAGTTGTAAGGTGACAAAGTATAAGATATCACTGATTAGAAATGTAGCCTAAAATATCAGCTCTCTGTAGCGATGCTTGAATCACATATTGTTCTCTGAAAAATACTTATGCAACTTCACAGCCTTATCTATAGCAAGCTCTCTAGAGTTTTCTAGCAGTAAATGCTGAAAACTATCCAAATACCTTGATTAAATATCCAATATAGTTGCCTAATGTTAATGCAACTGAGAAATGGAATATTATACCTCCTTCCGGCCCTCACTTGTTTTTAGGATGCTAATAGTCAGTTATCAACCACATTACAACTTGTTTTTTACCCATTTCTAAATAATCTCAAGCCTCTGTTACTAACTGTTGCTATATTATAATAATAATTACTAACAAGGACTACAGTTTGAGCATTTGCTATGCACTTGACACTGTGCTGAATACCTTGCATGAGTCATTTCCTTTAATTCTCAGAACAGCATTATGGAGTAAATAATATTACTCTACTCCCCTTTTACACATGGGGAAACTGTGGTTAAGTGCCTCTCCCAAATTCACATTGCCTAGAAGAGTCCAGACAGTCTGATCTCACAGCCTGTTATACCTGTGAGTGGCATGATAGAGAGAACAAAGTCTTGCATGGCTACCACCTGTAGCAAAAGAAAACTATTATTCTATTATAACACTTTGGGGACACTGGATACAGGTATCATATAAATGTAAATAAGAGAATCTGATTTTCAGTGTACTCTATATAATACATTTTTAAAACAAAAGCAATAAAGGTGGCTCTTATGAAGAAAAGGGCAAATCCGCCATGTCTGAGTATGGAATGCTAAATATAATATTGCAAGTCTGGGCTCTTGCTAAAGTTAGGATATCAAAGCTAAAAATAGAAATATTACACTCTCTATTTTGTCACCTCAAACTTTCTTTGAAGGTTGATACTCTTGATTTTAAGCTTCCCTTCCTTTTTTCCCCTACATTGTACTCTTAAAAAAAAAAAAAACAGCACAGCTTTATTGAAACATAATTCACACACCATAGAATTCACCCATCTAAAGAGTACTATTCAAAAGTTTTTAGGATATTCACAGAGTTGTGCAGCTATTACCATTATCTAATTTTAGAACATTTTGATCACCCCCAAAAGAAACCCATACTCATTAACTGTCACTCCCCCATCCCCTCCACCCCCAGCCCTGGGCAACCACTAATCTACTTTCTGTCTCATAGATTTGCTTATTCTGGACATTTCATAGAAATGGATTCATGTGGTCTTTTGTGACTGGCTTCTTTTCACTGAGCATAATATTTTCTAACTTCATCCACGTTGTTGCATGTATCAGTACTTCATTCCTTTTTGTGAATAAATAATATTCCATTGTATAGATGGACTGCATTTTATTTATACATTCACCGGTTGATAGACATCTGGGTTACTTCTGCTTTTTGGCTATTATGAATAATGCTGTTATGAATATTTGTTTGCAGACCTTGTATGGACATATGCTTTCATTTCTTTTGGATATATATCTAGGAATGGAATTGCTAGGTCATATGGTAACTCTGTTTAACATTTTTAGGAGCCAGACTGTTTTCCAAAGAGTGTACACCATTTTACAATCCCACTAACAATTATGAGGGTTCCAAATTCTCCATATCCTGTGTGTTTGTCTTTTGATTATAGCCATCCTAGTGGGTGTGAAGTGGTATCTCATTGTAGTTTTGATTTGTATTTCCCTAATGGCTAATGATGTTGAGCATCTTTAACATGCTTATTGGCCACTTGTATATCTTCTTTGGAGAATGTCTATTTAGATCTTTGCTATTTTCTAACTAGTCTATTTATTTTTTAATTATTGAGTTATAAGAATTCTTCATATATTCTAGATCAAGGGCCTTATCAGTTATATGACTTACATATTTTGTCCCAATTCTGTGGGCTGACTTTTCACTTTCTTGGTGGTATCCTTTGCAGCATAAAACCTTTTTAATTTGATGTGGTCTTTTGTGATGAAGTCCAATTTATCTGTTTTTCTTTGGTCACTTGTGCTTTTGTTGTCATATCTAACAAGCCTTTGCCTAACCCAAAATCACAAAGATTTACTCCTGTGTTTTCTTCTAAAAGTTTTATAGATTTTTAAAATAGTATTGGCTCTTACATTTAGGCCTATAATCCATTTAAAACTAATTTTTTTGTTCGATGTATTCCCCTTCCTTTTAATTTAAATTAATTTTGAATATGTCAAACCCAAAGAAAAATTTTAGAAGGGAAAAAAAGGTCGTTATTTTTCATCTTACTATTTTAAAAACATTTTATTTTGAACTTTACAATAAATAACAAGTTTTTAGGTTTAAATACATCCAGTGAAGTTCCAAATGCATCTGTATAAACCCCTTTGAAAACAGAAAATATATTTCACACTTAATACTATTTATTCATTTTGATAATAAACATTTAATTCAACAACTATTTATTGAACATCCACCTGTGTGTCAAGCAATGCTCTGAGTCCTAAGGATTCTGTGGTGAACAAAACAGGCAAGGCCCTGGTCTTCGTGGAGTTTACATGCTGGTGGAAAAGAAGCAAAGAATAAACAAGTAAATAAATATGTCACTGACATCATTTTCAGAGAGTGGTACATACTATGAGAGCATAATGTGAGGAAGGGACAACTGTTTTGGATTGTATGGTCAGAAAGCCCTCTGAGCTAAGGCCTGAACAATGAGAAGAAACCAGCCTTGCAAAGACTTTAAGAAAAAGCTGAGGAAACAGCAAGCAAGAGAACGTGAAGTAGGAAGGAGCTTGTGGATTCCAAGACAAAAAATAAAAGCAAAACCAACAATCTCTGAGTGTGTAGCCAGATGAGCATGAGGTTGGAGTGGTGAAGTGGAAGACAGATCTTACAGTGAATACAAAGGTAATTTAGTCTGTATGTGCTTTCAAATTGCTTCTAATTTTCTCTGCCAAGAAGAATCCCTTGGGCTTCGCTGGTGGCGCAGCGGTTAAGAATCCGCCTGCCAATGCAGGGGACACGGGTTTGAGCCCTGGTCCGGGAAGATCCCACATGCCACGGAGCAACGAAGCCCATGCGCCACAACTACTGAGCCTGAGCTCTAGAGCCCGCGAGCCACAACTACTGAGCCCGCACGCCTAGAGCCCGTTCTCTGCAACAAGAGAAGCAGCCACAATGAGAAGCCTGCACACCGCAACGAAGAGTAGCCCCTGCTTGCCGCAACTAGAGAAAACACGTATGCAGCAACAAAGACCCAACGCAGCCAAAGATAAAAATAAATAAAATAAATAAATTTAAAAAAAGAAGAAGAAACTAACATGGTAATAAAGCTTACAATATAAAATATTCTGGGGACTTCCCTGGTGGTCCAGTGGTAAAGAAACCACCTTACATTTCAGGGGACGTGGGTTCCATCCCTGGTCAGGGAACTAAGATCCCACATGCCATGGGGCAACTAAGCCCACGTGCCATAACTACTGAGCTCACGCGCCTCAACTAGAGAGGCTGCATGCCGCAAACTACAGAGCCCACGTGCCACAACTACAGAGCCCACATGCCCTGGAGCCAGGGTGCTACAACTAGAGAAGAGAAAACCCACATGCCACAACTAGAGAGAAGCCCGTGCCACAACGAAAGATCTTGCATGCCTCAGCGAAGATCCCGCGTGCCGCAACTAAGACCTGATGCAGCCAAAAATAAATAAATAAATAATAAATCTTTAAAAAATATTCTGTAATCAAAATTCTCATTTGTTATTCTGAAAGAAGCCAGGTCAACACATTCTTGAAGTTTTAACCTGATACTTTAGGCATTGAGAGAACAAAGGCATTCTTACTGATCCAATAGGAGCTCAAACATTGCTTTTTTTCACTAAAAGTTCCCTCTCCATACTCTGACTGTTCTTGGCTTCTGTGAAGAAGGTTAGAGGTAACAGTACCAAACAAAGATTGTTGGCAGAAGGTTTCTTCATGGTGATATCATATTATTTACCAGGAGCTACCAAAAAACCGAAATAGTACATGTGCAGGTGGTATCCGTAAAATTGAAAAATCAGAAGAGTTAATTATAAGTGCAATGCTCAGACATAATAAGGACTGAATGAATAGGAGCCATTATCACAATAGCATAAACCAGTCTTCAGAGACACTATTCTTGATTGCTGGCTGGAATCTCTTAGGTTTCTGCTGCTCCCAGAATAAACAAATGGTGAGGATAAAGGAGATGGATCCTTGTGGCTGACATTCACATGTGGAGATTATGTGTAGAAATTTTGGAGTAAATTGTTAGGCAGAGACACAGGAGTGAGGGCTACAAGGCCTTGCTGCCCACTATCACCACAGGGAGTTTCTTCCTCTAGTGCCAACTTTGTAGAGATTGGGTTTGAGTTTGTTAAGGGTATTCCTTTTAAATTTAAGCTGGGGCCTCTGCCTTCCTAGAAATTGCATACAAAATTTTGCATATTCCCAGAATAGACCTTGCTTTCATCAGATCTTTTGAAGAATTTAAGAGCAAATCTGTAGAAACAGAAAGCAGATTCGTAGTGGCAGCCTACCCCCGTGGAGGGGCTTGGGGACGAATGGGCAGTGACTGCTAATGGGTGTGGAGTTTCTCTTAGGGGTGATTGAAATGTTCAAAAATTTGGGAGTTCCCTGGTAGTCTAGTGGTTAGGATTCAGCTCTTTCACTGCCATGGCCCAAGTTCAATCCCTGGTCATACAGCTGAGATCCCACAGGATACTCGGTGTGGCCAAAAAAAAAAAAAAAAGTTCTAAAATTAGCTTGTGGTGATGGTTGTACCACTCTGAATATACTAGAAAACATTAAATTGTAAACTTTAAATGGGTGAATTGATGGTATGTGATGGTATCTCAGTAAAGTTTTTTGTTTTTTAATGAATAGCTAAGACATTCAAAAGACTAAGGACCACTGCTGTCTGGCATGAACCTCTGATTGTGTCTTATTTTATAATCCCAGAATACAATGATCATGCGTACTATGTGCCCGGCACTGTACTAGGTGTTTTACATGCTTATGTTATTATATAACAAACTTTGAGGTAGGATTGTTATCTACACTAAACATGAAACCAACAAATGGTAGAGACTAGATTTGAATTCAGTTGCATCCAGCTCCAAAAATTCATGTTCTTTCCATTATGCCACCTGTACTCCTCAAACTTTTCCAACTAAGTACGCATCATAGCTAGAAGGATATTACTTTTGAGGGCAATGTAGGATATTCTGCCCTTCCATTCTGTTCTAATCAGTCATCACACGCTAACAATTCTTCATATTATCTCCCAAATATCTCTTCTTCTCCATCCCCATGGCCAGCACTGCAATGCAGGCCTTCCTATCTCTCTAGGAATATCACTGTGGCCCTGACTTCAAATCTCATCAGGTTTGGATTATCTGATCATATTACTCCGAGACTTGACAGCTTTTCATGGCTCCCTGTTACTTACAGGATAAAGTCCAAAGTCCTCAGCAAAGCCCTGAAGGCCTTTAATAATCTGGTGGTATCTTCTTTCCAGCCTCCTCACCTTCTTCTTGCCTTCCGCCCCATGCACCCTATTCCTTAAGCCAGGTAAAACTACTCACTCTATCCCATGCATGTGCTCCATGCTCTTTATACGCCTTACAATTCACATCCTGTTCTAGTAATATGTGGCAAATTCCTTCTCATCCATCAGGTCTTACCTTCAGTTCACTTCCTGTAAGAAGCCTCCTCCGACCTTCAAATGTCATGCACCCCTATCCCCTCTTATGCTCTAATATAACTCATTTCTACTCTATTTGCAGTACTTATTACATTGCACTGTCATTATTTGTCTATTTACCTCTTATAGTAGTTTGTAAATATTTGCGGTGGGGGTGTTTTGTTTAGCTGTTATGCCCCCAATGCCTGGTGCTTAGCACATGAGTGGATCTGTTGACAGAATGTGCCCTATATTTCTCACTAGATTTCAAGTGCTTTTATTTGCAGTGCCTGGCATACTTCTATTTCCTAAGTAGCTGTTCGATGATACTTTGTGCTTATTGAGCATTTACTTGTGCCATGCACAGTACTTAGTATTTAATATAGATTAACTCATTTTAAATTCATAATAATTGTGTGAGGTCGGTGTAATCATTAACCCATTTTACGTAAGAGATCTGAGGCACAGAAAGATTCACTAACAAGCTGTGTGACCTTGAGCAAGTAAATGGCAAAGCCACAATTCAGACAAAGTAGTCTGGTTCCAATGTCCGCACTCTGACGCTGTGCCATACTGCCTGTGTGTGAGTGTCTGTCAAGTGAAGGAATGAATAAATAGAATCCTTTCCAACCTCTACAGGAGCAAAAGGAGTTGTTAGCCAATTTAAGGAGGGAAGATAGAAAGTCCATTAGGAACTGGAATGCACTTAATTTCTCATGGGAATAATGTCAGATTTCACTGGGATTGGTTGAAATACTGTGAGAGCTTCAAGCATATTACAGGCAGTATAAGCAATTGTGAGTTGGCCAGTCATGCTGGGAGGTGGTAGAGGCTGGTCTTGATCCTGGGACTGTGTGAAAAAAGGCCCTCCCATCAAACCATCACCCCACTGACCTGGGGCCTGGTTCTTAACCTCTCTAAGCCTCAGGTTTCTTATCTGTTAAATAGGGATGTAATTGTTAGAGATCTCTTAGGATTGTGAGGATTCAATGAGTTAATACTTGTAAAACACTTAAAACAAAGCAAGGCATGTAGTTAAGCGCTAAACAAAAAAAAAAAGGAGGAAAAAGTTTTTTCTTGGGGAGGTTCACTAAAGCCAAATAATCATTTCAGTGGTTTATGAATAGCTGCTAACACCTTTCTAAATGAGTAGAAGAGGGAAGAGAAAGCATCCAAACTTAAGCCAATTCTACTTTTTATCAAGTTTGGGAATTAAATGTTAGGAAAGAGAAGGTCATTGTAAACATTTGCTAAAGGGAAATGTTGGGGACACAGCACAAATAAATAATCACCTTAGAGATTCTCCATAGCTCATTAAGAGGTGCCTGACCATATATTTATACTTACAGAATACCTCTCTTTTGAGGAATTTAAACAACTTTTAAAATTAGATGGAACCTTTCTAGCTCAAGGGAATTCTGAATTCTGTTAATTTTAAGGGCTCTGTTTCCTCCATTCCCTCAATCTCCTTTTCCCCCCTTTCCCCTCTAGCTACAAAATTTCCCTCACAAACAGCTTTTTAAGATGCATTTCCACTAGTAAAATCCCCAAGTTCTTTTTTGTTTATTTTGAGAGGAAATGGTTAAGAATGAAAGTAAAAGAAAACAGAGAAATACTCAGTCCCCTTGGCTGCCTGCCAGGAAGAATTCCAAATGTCAGATGAGAGGCCTTGCTGAAAGCTACCCAGCCACAAGCACGAGGGATTGGCCTACCACAAGATAATCCTCGAGGGAAATTTATAACAACAGCCTAAAAATTGGATGGTTTTAGGAACTCCAACAAGGTCTCACAACCAGACTTGACAGTAAAATATTAGGGTCTTAAGCTCCCAAATCAGTTGCTAAAAAGAGCCTGAGATCTCAGGTCACACGCAAAGGATTCAAATATGTGAATGCTTTAATCTGTCTGGGAGGCCATATAACACAATGGTGAAACACAGGCCCTGGGGCTACAGAGATCTCTGTTTGGATCCTGGGCCACTGTTTATCTCACGGATGATTTTGCACAAATTGCTTATTCTCACCAACCTACTATTTCTTCATCTATAATATCAGAAATAAAACAGTACTCATCTCAGAGGATTGAGTGAGAATTAAATCAAAAGCCCCTAACACATTTAAATACCCTGCTCAGTAAATGTTAATTACCCACTACTACAAGTAGTAGTTGACAAAACGTCAGCCCTCAACATTGAAAGGTAGAAACCAGCAACTTCTTTTTTTTAATTAATTAATTAATTAATTGTATTTATTTATTTTTGGCTGTGTTGGGTCTTCATTGCTGTGCGCGGGCTTTCTCTAGTTGCGGTGAGCGGGGGCTACTCTTCGTTGCAATGTGCGGGCTTCTCCTTGTCGTGGCTTCTCTTGTTGCAGAGCACAGGCTCTAGGCGCGCAGGCTTCAGTAGTTGTGGCACGTGGGCTCAGTAGTTGTGGCTCACGGGCTCTAGAGCTCAGGCTCAGTAGTTGTGACCCATGGGCTTAGTTGCTCTGCGGCACGTAGGATCTTCCCGGGCCAGGGCTCGAACCTGTGTCCCTTGCATTGGCAGGCAGATTCTTAACCACTGCGCCACCAGGGAAGCCCGAAACCAGCAACTTCTGATACAGAGGCTGCAGGACGATGCTACTCTTAGGGTGTTTTCATTATTTCTACACCAGTAAGTCACCCCAGAGGATCTAGGTAGGTCTAATAACTCAACCATGAGTTTGGCAAAGGGAACCTAAAAGGTAATAACCTAAACCAAAGACAAGTGATATACTTATTAATAACAGTAACTATTTGTGCAGCTAATACATTATCCTACTTCATCATCACAATAGCCCCTAAGGGAATATCATTAGTCCTAATTTATAAATAAAGAAACTGAAGCTCTCAGTTTTCCCTACCTAATAGGTGGTGGAATTGGGATTTGTCCAAGGATTATCAAACACTACACCTTCTTTTCTTTCATCTCTACTATAAGACCTTTTAGTTGAAAGCTGCAAGATTTAGCAATGTAATCTAGAAAAGCTCGTTATTTTTACTCAACATGAACTGTGGCAAAACCTCAAAAAGTAGTTCCTCCTAGCAGCCCCTACCCCACCTCAAGATCAGAACCCCCCTTAGGCACACCTCTCATCCCCCAAGCACATACTTGGTTTGAAGAGATTTTGAGCAAGTCCCATTTTAATCATATTAGACAGATACCAAAAACCAGGGCGGATACCCCAAAGCTGTCTTGTCTAGCCACACTTGGTCATGAATGCCTGCCAACAAGGCAGAACGCATTCAGGGAAGCCTGAAAGAGGCAGAGCACTCAAGGCAAAGCAGTGGGGTGCCCCAAATAGCCCTGTGGCAGAGTGTATTTTCCAAAGATGAACAAAACAATGTTTCATGCCACGTGCTCTCCTGCCATGTGATCTTCCAACTCCCCATCAAGAGGTAGAGTCCAATGCACTTGCCCTTGAGTCTGGGCTGGTCTTCATGACTTGCTTGACCAACAGAGTGTGTTGCAAGTGATGTTCTGGTTTTTCCAAGGCTGAGTCGCAAGACGTATTTCAGCTTCTGCCTGGATCTATTGGACCCCTCACTCTTGAGATACTGTCTCTGAGAAATTCAGGCCATGCAGAGAAGTCATGTGTGGGGATTTCAGGTGACAGCTTCAGCGGAGCTCCCAGCCAACAGCCAGCATCAGCTAGCAGCCTTGTGAGTGAGGCATCTGGGATATCCAGTCTAGTCAAGTCTTCAGATGACTGCAGCCTCAGCCAGGACCAGCTACATAATTTGTAAGGCCCAGTGCAAAATTAAAATTCTGGGCTCCCTGTTCAAAAAGTATTTAGAGAATCAAGATGGCAACAACAGGACATTGAACCAAGCATGAGGCCCTTCTAAGAATGGGGTCCTGTGTGACTGCACAGGTCACAGCCAGGAAACCCACTCTGGCGCTAGTAGACCCTGACTGCAACCAGTTGAGAGATCCTAAGTGAGAACTTCCCAGCTGAGCCCCGTCAACCCATGGAACAATGATAAATTGTCATTTCAATTCACTAAGTCTTGGGTTGGTTTGTTATGCAGCAATAGATCATGAGAACATTCCCACCAAAACAACTGCGGTTAGCCCTAACCAAAAAATGCTAAAGATAGCAAGTCTGTGAAAGGATCCTCTGCTGAAAAATCACACAGAAGGTTGATTTTATACAATAAAACACATAAATCCCAGATCCAGGAGTAAGGCTTCCCTGGGGTCAGAGAGATTTTTCTCCTTTGGGCAGACTCTGGGAGAAACAGGCAGGCAGTATAGCTGCCTCAGAAACAGCTGAAAGAATTTAATAGCATTACCATTAAAAATAAAAGTCAAAATATGAATAAAGTATACTCTGCAATTAGATTTATTGCAGCAATGGAAAGAAGTTAAAAATGAGGGAGCCAAACCATTTTGGTTATCTCTCTAAGGTATCAGGGAGAATGAAAAAGGTTTGGGGGGGATGCATGAATAGTTTGATTTTCTGAAAAAGTTGACTTCTGCAAACTACAGCTTAGTTATTAATACTTCAGTGATCATCCTGGGCTAGATTCTGGAATAGCATGTTCAAGGAATAGTTTGTGAATTACTAAAAGAGGAAGAACTGATCACTAGGATCCCATACTGATTCATTAGGAATAAATCATGGTAAACACAGGGCTTTGTTTGGCACATAGCAGGTCATCAAAAAATACTTGGTGTATGAACTAATTTTATTTCTTTTTTTTATGGAGTTATGAACTAATTTTATTTCTTTTTTTGATGGAGTTACCACACATTTCATAAAGAATTCAAGGCATTTAGCAAAGCATTTCATGAATCTCTTGAGGGAAAGAGAGAGAAATGTGGGCCACAGGATAGTGCAGTTAGGTGATTTGTAACTGATTAAACAATCGGCTACAAATGCTTTGTAAAAGACAGAAGGAGTAGACTACCTGGCCTATCTAGCATAGTGGAATAAAGCTTGGATTTTAATGTCATTGTTCTGCCATTTACTAGTTGTAAGATCCTGGGCAAGTTACATAATTCCTTTCGGCCTCAAGTCTCCTTGCCTTCAGAGCGGGAGTAATATCCCACATGGGATAGGCATGGAGTAGTTAAACAGAAAACCCCAGGTCACTTGGCCCCAGAGAACCAGAGTGGGTGGTTCCTCTGCCAGGGAGACAGTTACAGCGAGAGGCAGGAAACAACCCAGGAGGAAAAGGCTTTTGAGTAAGAGGAGAGTCTTCTGGGCAGCACTTGGCTCAGAAGGCAGTCTTCTTTTCTTTTTTTTTTTTTTTAAACTTTTCTTAATGGCTTTCTTTTTTAAAAAAATTTATTTATTTTATTTATTTATTTGGCTGCGTTGGGTCTTCATTGCTGTGCATGGGCTTTCTCTAGTTGTGGCGAGCAGGGGCTGCTCTTCGTAGTGGTGCGTGGGCTTCTCATTGCGGTGGCTTCTCTTGTTGCGGAGCACGGGCTCTAGGCACACAGGCTTCAGTAGATGTGACATGCGGGCTCAGTAGTTGGGGCTCGCGGGCTCTAGAGCGCAGGCTCAGTAGTTGTGGCTCATGGGCTTAGTTTATCTGCGGCATGTGGGATCTTCCCGGACCAGGGCTCGAACCCGTGTCCCCTGCAATGGCAGGCGGATTCTTAACCATTGCGCCACCAGGGAAGCCTGACTTCTTTTCAACAGACTTTAGACACAGAGGTCCCTAACAGCCTGTCCTTCCACCACGGGTCTGAGAAGAGTCCCTGGCATTCCAAAGCCTTCAGAGGGATTTTTTTTTTTTTAAATACAGCAGGTTTTATTAGTTATCTATTTTATATATATTAGTGTGTATATGTCAATCCCAGTCTCCCAGTTCATCCCACCACCACCGCCCCCCCCCGCCACTTTCCCCCCTTAGTGTCCATACGTTTGTGCTCTACATCTGTGTCTCTTTCTGCCCTGCAAACCGGTTCATCTGTACCATTTCTCTAGGTTCCGCATATATGTTTTAATATACAATATTTGTTTTTCTCTTTCTGACTTACTCTTCGGAGGGATTTTTGACTGGAGGGAGAGTCATGGCTCCTGATATGTGTGGTTCTCTTCTATTACTACTGTGTACAGAAACAAAACGTAAGAATAATATAAATTTAGCAATAGAAATACATAATGCAGGGAAACTCCATGCTTGAAAGACCCAACTTTGAGCAGCTTCAGAGACTGAGAGTTCTTTGCAGTTGGCAGATCAGCATTAAAATAGAAGAGCAAACAATCCAGGGACAGTCCAGGAGGCCTGACACAGGGCCTGGACTCACGTTCAGAGCCCTCCAGTGTAGACTTTTCATGTTATCTCCAAATAAGGTTATATGTTTGATTGTCCTGGAGGTATATTTACAGAATTGAAAGTGGGTCATGTTCATATGCAATTTTAAACTAGTGTTTCATTGCTGGACCATACCACCTGTAATGTGTAATATTTTTAATAAAATTAATAAACCTAATAAGACAATTCTGTAATTATTTTGTGCATAGCTTTTTATCATACATTAACAAAACTGTTACTAAAAACCACTTAATGTAGACATGGCCACAATTTTTATAACTCTCTTTTAGCATTTTTAAAAAACATACCAAGATTCTCAAAAACCACACATGGCCTGGGCTTCTCTCAGCCTCTGAGAGAAGGTGGACGAAAGCCAGGTTCAGCATCATGACAGTAAAAGTAGATGATTCATGCCAGGACAGCATAGGTGCCACTCCCTGGCTGAATTTCTTCGGAAACAGAGATAAGACTTGGTGATGCTGGCCTGAGCTTTATGAGTTATCGTTTGTGTGTTTGGAGGCTCTTCCTCTGTAAACACTAGTTTTCACCCTTTAAAAGGGGGGAAGTGTTGTACTTAATGCAGGAAGCTATCTCAGACGATCATCATGTCCAACATCTAACCCCTTACATAAAAATGTTATGCAGCTATTAATACCTGGGTGAAGAAAGGTAGTCTTTAATTCCGTATCCAAAACTTTTGCCAAAGGTTTTCAGGATTCAGAATTTTTCAGATATAAGAAAGATAATATGTGCATATAAAATATATTATGTAACACTCTAGTGGGATATACAGCAGACCCGTAATTGTAATCAAACATTATTTCTGCACAAAAACTTATGAATATTCATACTAAGTGGGAAATAAAGACTATAAATAGCCACATAACATATGAGCTTAGTTCAGGTTTTTGCCACTAAATGAATTCAGATCAGATTATGTCTTGCCAGGAATGAGTTACAAAACTAAACCAAACCAAACTAAACACCACCAACTTTCAGCTTTTAGAACTTCTCTAAAGATTTAAGTTATGCAGTTAACTCCAGTCCCACTCCAAAGGTATGTCTTCATATTAAATGGAATTTATGTATATCTAAATCTGTTTCAGTAATACTTAAACTATAAATTGAGCATGTTAGAATATGCCTTGCCCTTTGCTTTTTCATCACTGATCATTTGTTTGTTTTTTCTTTTATAAGTTCCCAAGGTAAAAGAAATCCTTCGGGTACGAAAAAAGAAAGGTAGCTAGTAATTGCATAACTAGTTTTCCATATACAAGTATACCATGCTATTTTTAAACACCAAAACACCAGGGTATTTGTTGGTATATTTTTTTTAACACCTGAAATTGAATCATTTGTTTTGGGGGAATGTATCCAAAGAATTATACACTGCATTAAAATCCCAAGTCAAACAAAGGTACATGTATTCTGACAACACCACTCCTCTGCTTTAAAAACTCTTCCAAGCATTGTTAGCTTTGTCTTAAATTTCCACTTCCCAGGTTTCCAGAGAGGTTGGCAGCTTTTCTAATGTTTATTAGGCGTTTGTACTTCCCCCAGAACCTGTTTCTGTCAGAGGGAGTCCTTTCAGAATGCACGGTAGGGAGGGTGAGTGGTGTGTGGAGGGGGTTTACAGACAGTGTATAGGTGTGGTCCAGGGGATGGGGAGGAGGGGATTAGGAGAGGAAACAGGAAGAAAGTAGAGAGGGGAGGAAAGTGTTAGGTCCAACTCTTGTCTTGTCCCTGGAGCCTAACCACCTTTTCTTCCTTGGGGCTACCTTTCCTCAGCACTCCTTCCTTCTGTCTTACAGAGTCAGATCCATTTTCTCACCTGACTCTACCATACTCCTAGGATAACTTATTTTAATTGGGATCTTCTTCCTTAGGCATAGGCATCCTCCCAGAAGAGAGTAAAGGCTCAAGGGTAGAGATGCCCAGTCCTAGACCCTGGTCTTTTCCACATGGAAGAACGTCTGAGGACCAAGTGTAGAGACAATGAGGGCATATCTTAGCCAAGTATGGAGATACCAATCTTGTCATTTTGCTCTGGTGTTGCAATCCCTGCAGTTTTGAGTACTCCTTATACTCAAGAACTGGCATTTGTCACCAATTTCCTAGGAGATCAAATGATATCTAGTAGAAAAATCCCAGTGGGTCTACTTCAGTCTTCGACTGTCCTCACTAATCCAAACAGATAAAAAGCATGCTTTGAAGGCAGGCTGAGACACCTTGAAGTATGTATTTAGCCTCTTTGAGTTTTCTCATCTATAAAATGTGGATTTAAAATACCCACTGCCTGTAAATCGGCGTGCAGTAGAGATAAAGAATGTAGTGTGTCTAGGGCAGTGGCAATGCACGTTAAATGTTTAAAATGTTTATTTCATTTTTTCTCCTGATAGGAACTTGTGGCCCCAGCACACTGATGGAGAAGTTATAGAAGGTAGACAAGAGAAAGGAGAAACATGGGGCCCCATATTTATAGGTCATCTTAGCTAGACCCAAAGAGAAAATTGACTGATATATCTTTTTTAGATATGAAAGGTGTTGAAAGGGGAGAAAAGGACAATTTACTAGAATCTAATTATTTTCCCCAGTTTATCTGTCACTTTAGACACATCCCTTGCCTTTATCTCATTTTTATTACCTTCATGACTCTTCTAACAGGAACATGCCACAGCGAAACAGCAATAAAGTATCATCTTTGTGATCTTCCTTGAAGGCAGTGGGGCATGAGGTCAATGGTTAGTGACCAGTCTAGAATCAGATAGACTTCTTTCCAGTACCAGCTCGGCCATTTATTTTGTGACTATGGACAAATCTCAAAGCCTCTGTTTCATCATCAGTAAAATGGTATAATCTTAACTCATAGGGTCACTAATTTGCTCACCAGTATTTTTTTGAACACCTACTTGCCAGGCACTGTATTAGATGTTGAGGACAGACAGTTAACAAAACAAAATCCCATCCTTATACACCTTGCATTCTAATGGGAGACAAGAATATACCAAGAAACTTAATTATGTCAGGTGGTGACTATGGAAAAAACAAAGCCAAGTAAAAGCACTGGGGGTGAGGGAGCAGGTTATTCTCATATAGGGTGGTCTGAAAAGACCCCATAAGTAGGTGCCCTTTGAGTAGAGACTAAAGAAAGTGGAAGAGTAAAGTGTATTCTAGGCTGTTGTAAGATTTAAATGAGATAATGCTGATAAAATCTTAGCACAGTATCTGGAATACACTAGGTGCCATATCAATATTAGCTGTTTAGATTATTAAAGAAGGTATTGCATTACAGGAAAGATGAAAAGTTTTCTAGTTCCATGTAAGACACTCCTGAGGGACTCTTAACCATTGCAAAAGATGGGGTGATGGCTTTTGGGACTTTTTACACATACATTTTATTGCTAGCAATAAAATGCCAATTCTAAGAACAAAAGTACTTCTGTATTAGTGGGATGTTTTAAGCCAGCAAAAAAGAGTGTGGGGTAAGATATACTCCATAGAAAAGTGTTCAGATTCATATTCTCTGTAACAAATACTCCCTATTCTGCAGTTTGCATGTGTGCTGAACTATTCCCCATCATCAACAACAATAATGACAATGATGACATTAATTATGCTGTTTATAGGTTTGTAAAAGCTTTTCTTTCAAAGACCTCAAGTGTTTTATGGACATGACCTAATTCACCCTTACAGCTTCCCCAAAGGAGGTCTAGTCCCACTTAATAGATGAGGAAACTGAGGTTTAAAGAAGCTAAGTAACTTCTTCAAGGTCAAACAATTACCTAGGCAACTCTGATCTGGATCCCAGACTTAATTTTCAGGTCAGGTCCCTTTTTGCCTGACTCTTTTTTTAAATTAATTAATTAATTAATTTATTTATTTATTTATTTATTTATTCATTTTTGGCTGCGTTGGGTCTTCGTTGCTGTGTGCAGGCTTTCTCTAGTTGTGGCGAGTGGGGGCTACTGTTCGTTGCGGTGCGCGGGCTTCTCATTGTCGTGGCTTCTCTTGCTGCAGAGCACGGGCTCTAGGCACGCACGCTTCAGTAGTTGTGGCACGTGGGCTCAGTAGTTGTGGCTCGCGGGCTCTAGAGCTCAGGCTCAGTAGTTGTGGTGCACAGGCTTAGTTGCTCCGTGGCATGTGGGATCTTCACTAAAGATCGAAAGCTTGTGTCTAAAGCTTGAACATGTGTCCCCTGCATTAGCAGGCAGATTCTTAACCACTGCGCCACCAGGGAAGCCCTTGCCTGACTCTTTATCTCTCTGCATCTTGGAGGTGACTAGGTGGGTGCAATGAAAGGAAGCCATGATGTCAGATGTCAAAGTGCCCCTCCCCTGCTCATCACATAGTCAGTGATCAGTAAATCTTGTTTTGTTTTGTTTTTTAAACCCTTTAAGAAGGGACTTCTTTATTCTTCCTCTTTCTTTCTTTCTTTCTTTCTTCCTTTCTTCCTTTCTCTCTCTCTCTCTCTCTCTCTTTTTCTTTCTTTTTTGGCTGTGTTGGGTCTTTGTTGCTGCACGTGGGCTTTAGTAGTTGCGGCGTGTGGACTCAATAGTTCTGGCTCGCGGGCTCTAGAGCACAGGCTCAGTAGTTGTGGTGCACAGGCTTAGTTGCTCCACAGCATGTGGGATCTTCCCAGACTAGGGCTTGAACCCGTGTCCCCTGCATTGGCAGGCAGATTCTTAACCACTGCACCATCAGGGAAGTCCCAAGAAGGGACTTCTTTAATGCTACCAAAATATTAAATATCTAGCACACTTCTCTGCTCTCTGATAACTACCTCATGCTTATATGTCAAGATGGTATCAACAAATAAAAACCTTGGTTGATGAGAGAGGCCTAGTTTGGAAATACCCATTTGCTTTTAAATACAGATATTTGGTTTCTCTCTGTGAAAGTCAACAGAAACATAGCAAGGAAATTCATTTTTGTCGCTCATCTCCTCTAGGCTAAGCCTTTTACATATGTCATGTGTTGTTAAATCCTCACTTTTACAGGAAAAATGATTGACCACACTTTACAGATTATAAACAAGGTATCCAAAAAGTTAAGTAATTTATCTAATGTCACATAGCTTATAAATGGCAAAGATGGGATTCAACCCCACGTCTATCTGACATCCAAGTCTAGACATCTTCCATATGGCCAGACTGCAAATTTATGTTGCCTCACTCAAAGTACCTGCAGTCTGATGATCCAGTGTGCGTCATTTATGACCCATTTTTCCCTTTACATGAAATACTAGCAAAAAAATGAAATCGTCAGGTAAAATTTGAATAATGTAATTTTGCTGTTTTTAAACTTTCCTCTTAAAAGTTTATCAAGTTGGTATATGCAGCTAAAATTTGGAATTTTGAAAGCTCTATCTGGATTTTAAGTATCTATCCGTTTGCTCATAAACGTGGACAATTGGTAGCTTCCCAAACATTTCAGTGCACCTCTTTTTCCTGTGGTGGTGACAGCTGGATTTCACAGGCAGGCACCTCTGGAGACTTGAGGAAGTTCTGAAATCTGGATTTCAGTGACATCAAGACCTTCTCAGGTGCCTGAGGTGATGTCTTGTAGTTAAATGCTGCAGACTTTGGAAAAAATTTCACTTATAATTCAATCATTCTTATTATTCAAACTGGTAAAGTGATGTTACGAGTAGATAACTTATGTATATATAATACCTAAGCAATCATCAAAAAAGCTATGCAAAGAAATATACTCCAAAACACTGCAGATAAATTGAAATGAAATTCTCAAAAATGTTCAGGTAATACACAGGAAGGCATAAAAAAGAAAACAGAGAAATGGAACAGAATAAATAGAAAATAAAAATAAAATGGCAAACTTAAGCCCTCACATATCAATAATTATATGTAAATGGCCTAAATACACCAATCAAATGACAGACTGGCAAAGTGAATTAAAAAATATGATCCAAATATGTTGTCTATGAGAAACTCACTTCAATTATAATGAAATAGGTAGGTTGAAAGGAAAAGATAGAAAACGATATGTCATGTAAACATTAATCAAAAGAAAGCATGATTGTCCATATTAATGTCAGAAAAAGTAAACTCCAATAAAAAGAAAATTACCAAAGACAGGCACAATAAAATAATGATAAAAGGGACACTATACCAAAAAGACATAGCAATCCTAAATATGTATGCACCAAACAACCGAGCTACAAAATGTGTGAAGCAAAACCTATAAAATTGAAAGGAGAAATAGACAAATTCACAATTATAGTTAGAGACTTTAATATACTTCTCTCAACAATTGATAGTACACCTAGACAAAAAATTAGCAAGGACATAAGAGAACAACACCATCAACCAACAGGATCTAATCAACATTTATAGAATACTCTACCTCACAACAATAGAATACACATGCTGTTCAAGTGCCCATGGGTCATACACCAAGATAGACCATGTCCTATGAGGTTTGCTATAAAACAAACCTCAACAAAATTTAGAAAATTGAAATCATACAGAGTGTTTTCTCTAACCACAATGAAATCAAATTAGAATAAAAGAAAGATTACCGAAAAATCTCCAAGCACTTATAAACAAAACAAATCCATTTAAACAATCCCTGGGTTAAAAAGGAAGTCTCAAGAGGAATAAAAAGTACATAGAAATAAATAAAAATACAACCTTTTTGTTGTGTTGTGAGATGCAACTAAAGCAGTTCTTGGAGGTACTCTTTCCATCCTGTGAATACCCCAGTACTTTGCATGTTCCTTTAGCAAAACACAAAACTTCCTGTTTTAAAACCATTCCTTCTATATCTTACTTGTTTGTTAGGTTGTGAATGGACAGTATCTTACTTATTTCTCTCTGCCCTCATCTGGCTTAGTGCTCAGTAAAAGTTGATTGAATAAATGAATGACTAGACAGAGCAAGGTACTTAGCTGAATGGAATTGCAGCCAAACCAATTTCTGTGTGGAATCAAAGTGTTTATGGTAATTCAGTGCAAGGTATGTGGGCCCTTACGCAGTGGGGCTGCTGCATAGACACGATTCGGAGCTGCTGCCTAGTTTGTCTCACAGGAGAGCCTCCTTGGATTTTAGCTGCCAAATGTGGCAAGTGCCTATGAACAATGAAAGTAGAGAAAATTCAACATACATAATTCCATATCTCTGCCCTCAGTAAAAATAGTTTCTTTAGTTAGTTAAATCAGATTCAACCTTCTCCTTATTCCCCTGCCTCAACTATAACTTTTCCTATCCCTTCCTCTATTCCCCTATGAATAGGTTCATGAAACCATAAAACCATAGAATTGAGAAGGACCATAAAGGTCATCTAGTACAGCTTCCCATTCAATAACTGAATACCCTATAGTCAGTAGAGGGGTGAGCTGCCAGTTTTTCTCACAATTGACTCAACTCAGAACTCTCTGGGAAGAGCATTAGTAAGAATCAAAATGTAAGGCATAAGCTTAGTAACTGAGGAAATGACCTAAGAGAGAGTTTGTGAACCCTCCCCTTTCAAAACAAATGTTTCTACTAACCACATAAAGGCAGGCCTATTCTTGAAAGCTAGCTGGGGTCGAAAGTTGGAAACACGTTCCAAAAGGTGAATGTGCTAAAATCGCTCAATAGTCCTGGGCTTCCCTGGTGGTGCAGTGCTTGAGAATCTGCCTGCCAATGCAGGCGACGGGTTCGAGCCCTGGTCTGGGAAGATCCCACATGCCGCGGAGCAACTAGGCCCGTGAGGCACGATTACTGAGCCTGCGCGTCTGGAGCCTGTGCTCCGCAACAAGAGAGGCCGCGATAATGAGAGGCCCGCGCACCGCGATGAAGAATGGCCCCCACTTGCGCCAACTAGAGAAAGCCCTCGCACAGAAACGAAGACGCAACACAGCCATAAATAAATAAATAAATAAACAAACAAACAAACAAACCCAAAGTTTAAAAAAAAAAAAAAAGTTGGTGTGTTAAGGTGCTCAGTTACGAATAATAATTTTTTAAAAAAAAAGTCTTACCTGTTATGAGGCTGGTTCTGTATTCCTAGAGAACCCAAGAGTGTGATAAAATCCCTAATTATCACAGTCTTGACAGTATATTTCCAGGATTCTGTAGATGTGTCTAAATGTGTGTGTTTTTACCCTTACAATTGATAATGCAGTCAATTGGTTGACATATCCAATACGTTGTGTAGTTACATTCCTCATAGGGAATGAGTATATGGCACACTAATTTTCGTACATATGTCTCTCTTAGCTTTCGATCATATCTTGGTGTACTTGTAATTCAATTTATGAGCCTTTAAAGAGTATAATCCTTCCTGGAAATCTGGCGACTATCCCTAATTAATGCCGCCATCTGGTAAACTCTCTAGATGGTCAACTAGCTTTGTGGCCCAAGTCACATCTGACCTTACCCCAGGTCTTTCCATTCAGATGAGAACAACATCCTAACAAAAGATCCTACTGCCTATACTTGACTTCTGTTAGAGAGAGGGAACTTCGTTTTCAGGAGGTTGCTTCTTCACTCTTTGATTGGTGCCTTTAGAAATGCTAAAGCTTGCCTCCTTTTCCGTTTCTTCTCTTTGATCCTTGTTCTATCCCTTGGGGCGATGCTGAGAAAATTTAAGCTCTCGTTTAGTTAAGCCAATGATAAAGACCTAAAATAGCAAAGTAAAATTAAATAACAAGTGACAACAATGATATTATCTCTACATTCCTATTTTTCTTTTGCGATAATTAAAAAGAAAGAGAAGTACAGATACAGCAATCATCACCCCCATTGAGAACAATCCAGGGAGTAGGAGCCTCCCAGGATCTAGATCTGCAAGTCAGCAGCAATTACCCTCCCACTCTGAAGTCAGCAGGGCCAAGGGCTGACTTTATCCTCACCAGCCTCATTCAAGGTGCATAGGAACTGGCATTAGTACAGCCTACTTAATAACACATGCTCTCTGTGAGGATACTGGACTCAGAGGGGAAGGACCAGTGAGACCTGTTTGTCAAGGTCCTAAAATGGGAATTTGCCTGGTTATACACACAACAATGAGTACCAGCGACATTAATAGTGTCAAGAGTGATGGGGTCAAAAGCTTGACTCTTGGTCTGCTGTTAATTATTAGATGATGTACCCCCAAAGTAGGTGGACAGAATTCACGTTTCTAACTTAGAAATAATCTACCTCTTACCCTAGCCTTAAGATGTTTGTTTGGCTCAAATTACATTTTGTTGAAGGTGATTTTGCATTAATTAGAGAGTGTTTAGGGCTTCCCTGGTGGCGCAGTGGTTAAGAATCTGCCTGCCAAGGCAGGGGACACGGGTTCGAGCCCTGGTCTGGGAAGATCCCACATGCCGCGGAGCAACTAAGCCCGTGCACCACAACTACTGAGCCTGCGCTCCAGAGCCCGCGAGCCACAACTACTGAAGCCCACATGCCTAGAGCCCGTGCTCTACAACAAGAGAAGCCACTACAATGAGAAGCCCGTGCACCGCAACGAAGAGTAGCCCCCGCTTGCTGCAACTAGAGGAAGCCCGCGCACAGCAATGAAGACCCAACACAGCCAAAAATAAATAAATTAATTAAATAAATGTATTAAAAAAGAAATATTAGAGAATGTTTAGACTTTGAGAAGGTTATGGGTAAGTTTATAGAAATTGTGGATGGCAGCTCTAAAATGTTCTGAGCAGCTGCCTGGAGGTGATGATTGAAAACTTTAGGTTCCTCACATAGGTGAGTCCGTCTTTTCTACATTTGAACTTTCTCCCTCCTTCTCAGCTTTTAATTCCTGTTGAGATGCTGAAGTGGTCTCAGTTTGGAATACCAAACAGCACATCTGGGAGGCCAACTGCAGGCTTTGAAGCATTTGTGACTGTGGCTCCTAGAACAATGATAATAATTGACACAGGATGACCACCCAGGCCTAACAGACTAAACATCTTTCCTAGTTCTTTCCCTTAGCAACACCTTCCTCCCAATCACCCAGGCTGAAAGACTGGGGCTACTTTCCTTCACTTTTCTCTTTTCCCACCTCCCCTTGATTTTGCTTTGAAACTTTTTTGTATGGTCCCCTCCTATAGAAACCTACTACCGTTATTCTTGACCTTTCCTATGCATCATTGCAAAAGCCTTCATCCTAAGAGACATCAACTGTTAACTGTGGTTATCTCTGGGCTAGAGACTAAGAGGCACTTGTACATTTTTAGCTATACATTTATACAGTCCTTGAAACCTGTAACTGGCATGAACTGCTTTTGCAATCAGAAAAAAATTTTTTTAATTCAAAAAGGACAGGGAAAAGGATATGTTTCTCAAAGAGGCCTCTCTGATGTGATGGGACAGGAGTGGGAGAGAACATTTGAGAACAAACACATTTCTGCAAGTTTTTTACATGTAACATAACCCGGAACCAAACTTTAGTTCCTGTGCTAAAGCAGCACAACTGTCTTCTATAAATAGTCAGAAAAACTCTGTCTGGATTCTTATACAATATCATCTGACAGACAAGATGGAAAAGGCATGTTAGTCAGGGACTGACAGAAGAAAAGGGAGTGAAGGAATGAGGAATAGAAAGTCCTAAACAACTCATAACAGGAATTAGTCCTTAAAGGGACTCCTCAGCGTTAAACCTGTGTAATAGGAATTGTTTTTTTCCTGAGACTCATCATTTAGACTCACTGGTTTGCAGTCACCGAGGAGAGCCAGCATGTTTTCCTGACCTACCTCCCCTTTCACATATGATGGTGCTATTTATGGAGCTGCTTGGCTGAGCCGCCTGTCCCAGGGGTCCAGTCTCAAGGAGGCCCTGTGTACTTTGTGACACGTTCCCCTCACGTTGAGCAAGTTTCAAGACTAGCTAGTAGCTGCTACTAGTTTTTCAGAAGAGGTGCTAACAGGGCAAAGGAGAGGGCAACAGAGAAGACTCCTGGGAAGAAGAGCCTTCATCTGGCTTCCTTACTTCCGACTGGACCCAGGGTGGAACTGCAGCACGCCAGCTTCTCACGAGCCCAGGGCCTGAAGGTTGCAGCCATCACTGGGCTGCCCTCCAGGCTCCTCTTAGCTCATCTTCCCTGAAATTAGGGCTAGTGGGGACTCTGGAATTAGGACACAGACTTGTGTTTGCTGAAGTGTGGAGAGGGTTTTGGAAGCCTTTTCCAAGCATGCCTTCACTAATGAGTCCCTGTCTCAGCAGGAGCACATGGGTTATATTTACAATGAGTAGGGAACTAAGAAAAGAGTCACTCAACATATGTCTTTTGAATGACTAGTAGAACATGGTGGTAAAAATCATAAGCTCTGTAGGCGGCCTCACTGGGATTCAAGTCCTACTTAGCTGTGTGACCTTTGCAGAATTGAAGCTCTCTAAGTAAGAACACCTACTTTCTAGTCCAGACTGTAGTTTAGTAACTGAATTTGCTTGGCCAAGTTGTTTCATTTCTCCAAGTCTCAGTTTTCTTATCCATAAAGTGGGATAATTATACCTGTCTTGTCTACCTTAAAGGGTTATCAGTGGGATCAAATGAGATAATGTCATAAAAGCCCTTTGTAAATTAGAATATACTGTACAAATGCAAGCTACTATTACATTTAATTCTAGTGCCTAGTGAATAGTAAACTGGTGGAATCAACAATCCCATTGTCACCAACCTGAATCTTACACAGCAATTTCCCAATTCCACCCACTCTACCTTCTAGGCACTTCTACCAACCTCCCTCCATGACTTCAGTAAAAGACAAGAGAGAGCACCATAATAATTTGCTTAATTAACTTTCTCAATCAGAGCCCTCTGAGAATGTATCCAAGAGAAAAGGGGAATGTATAGCAGAGTATGTACTGTTTCTTTTAGGTCAGCTCTTTATTCCCCTATATATTTTGGGGTGTTGTGTTTGTTTCGGTGCTGTGAGTCTGTGGTTGTTTTCACGCTGTTATTTGGGTGTACATCAGCAGGCTAGGGTTCTGGGCTCCTTTGGCCACAGTTGGCTAGGTGAGCATGCATGAGTTAAGTTCCTCTCACTTTCTCCCATCTGTAAATTTAGGGGCTAAAGTAGATGACCCATTGGCTCCTTCCAGTCCTAGGGGGCTATAATTCATCTCGAATCAGGTTCCCCGATTCCTCTGCCCACTCCAGACTTCAAACTTTTTGCTATTAGGCATGTGTGCTTTATGCTGGGACGAGATGAAGAGCAAAGGAAAAAGTCACAAACACAGCAATCACAGGAGGTAAATGTTAAGCTTCTTTCCACATCTTCTTCCCATCCTCTCTTGTATCTCTTCTCTGGAGCAGGTTAAAAGGCCCCTTTTAAAAGAGGTGAAAGCCAGAGTTGAGAGGTTGAAGTGGATTTGGAGTGAGAAACTGTCAGCCCAATTTATCGTGTTTTTTGTTTTTTTGTTTTTTTTTGGCTGCGTTGGGTCTTCCTTGCTGCACGCAGGCTTTCTCTAGTTGTGGCGAGTGGGGGCTACTCTTCCTTGCGGTGTGCGGGCTTCTCATTGCAGTTGCGGAGCACAGGCTCTAGGAGCACAGGCTTCAGTAGTTGCAGCATGCAGGCTCAGTATTTGTGGCGCGCAGGCTCAGCAGTTGTGGCGCACAGGCTTAGTTGCTCAGCAGCATGTGGGATCTTCCCGGACCAGGGCTTGAACCTGTGTCCCCTGCATTGGCAGGTGGATTCTTAACCACAGCCCAATTTATATTTTCTGCAACTTTGGGCAAGCTAATGCATTAGCTTCAGTCTCAGTTCCCTCATCTTTACAATGGGGCTAACACCTGCCTTATTTGTAGGCTTGTTGTTAGGGGTTTTAAAAAAAAACAAAAAACCCTGATTCTGGTATCTGAGGGCACCTGGGTCACTTAGATCCAGGTGGACTAAATGTAAAATAGAATCACAATGGCACAGAGCCTAGAATAAAAGCATCGCTTGCTGCCTACCCATCCTTCCCTTCTCCACAGCAAATTCTTCCCAGGACTTCCTTGTTGAGTTAGTTGTCAAATGTTCCCATTCTCAGATGATTCAGGCTTATGTTCTTTAAAACGCCTTAGATGTCTAACACATAACTACCACTGCATTTAGAAACCCCTAAGCAGAGCCATGGAATTTGGAACTGCCTGCTGCAGCTAAGCTCCATAGGTGCAAGACACAACTGCCAGCCACTCCTCGTTGCCAGTCAGCTCGATCCAATCGCACTAACAGTGACAGGCCGAATATAGGCCAGCGGCAAGTGTTCATGTTGGCTGGGGTAAGCCAGCTCACATACTTAAGGAGCACTAGCTAGGACAAGTCACTTCACCACGTAGCCTAATTACCTTAATGGGTTCAGGGCTGTCTACCTGGAGGAAGGAAACAACTTGCAGGATTCTGTGAACATATTTTCTTCTTTGTACTCCACACCCTCCCCACGGGGGGGATCTCATCCATTTCCACGCTTTTCTGATGACGTCTACATTTCTGTCTTCAACCTAGGTGTTTTACCTGAGGGCTAAACTACTATCTGTTGACTGCTTATCTCACTTGCATGTCCCACTGGCACCTCAAATTCAACAGATCCCAGGCTGATGTCCTCACCCACCCATCCACACATCAGCTTCTTCTTTCCTGGTGCTTGCCCTCTGGCGAGCCCTATCCTAGGGGATGATACTCCATCCACCCGACTGTCCAAACAAAGAGATGCCCTTGACTTCTCCCTCCCACAGCCCTCTTTGATCAAGTCCTAGTAGTTCTACTCCTTAAACCTCTGAAATTCATCTGCCTCCATCCATCCCTGCTGCCACTCACCTAACTCAGCTTATGATTATATTTTGCTTCAATTCTTTATTTTTTTAATAAATTTATTTATTTATTTATTTTTGGCTGTGTTGGGTCTTCATTGCTGCGTGCGGGCTTTCTCTAGTTGTGGCGAGCGGGGGCTACTCTTTGTTGCCGTGTGTGGGCTTCTCATTGTGGTGGCTTCTCTTTGTTGCAGAGCATGGGCTCTAGACACGCAGGCTTCAGTAGTTGTGGCACACGGGCTCAGTAGTTATGGCTCACGGGCTCTAGAGTGCAGGCTCGGTAGTGGTGGCGCACGGGCTTAGTTGCTCCGCGGCATGTGGGATCTTCCCGGACCAGGGCTCGAACCCGTGTCCCCTGCACTGGTAGGCGGATTCTTAACCACTGTGCCACCAGGAAAGCCCTGCTTCAATTCTTGCAAGAGCCTCTCAACTGGTTTTCTTCTATTCCTGCCCCCTCTAATCTTTATTCCACAACAGGGATGTTCTGAAGTCTGCAAGTCTGATCATGCCATTTGTTCCCTTGCTTGAATGTTTAAATAGCCTCCCAGCGCTCAGAGAAGAAAACTCAAGTCCCTTGACACGGTCTTCCAGGTTCTGTGTGATCTGGCCGAGCTCACATCTCCAGCCTCACCTCTCACCACTCCCTCCCTTTCATCCCATGTTCCAGTCCAGCAGTTCTCAATCCTGGCTACACTGAAAGTCACCTGGGAAGCTTTTAAAAATACCCAATGCTGGGCTTAATCCAAGACCAAATAAATCAGAACCTCTGGTAGTGGAGCCCTACCCGACTACTTCTCGGTTCCTGCAGTGCACCATGCCCTCTCTTGTCTTCCTTTGCACGTGCTCTGGGCTTTGCCTGAAACACTTCCCCTTTAACCTCGCCTCCCCTCCTGCCATCTGGGTGACTCATTCATCCTTTAAGCCTCACCTGGAGCATCATGTTGTCCTCCAAGTAGCCCTCCCTGAGCCCGGTGCTTCGAGTCTGGGTTAAGCATCCTTTCTCCTGTGCTCCCAGATAAGTCACCCTGTACCTCTCCTCTGGCAGTAGCATCTCTCACACTGTATAATCCTTGTCCGTACACTCTGAGCTCTAGGAGGGCAGGGACTGGGCCTGCCTTGCTCACCCCTGCATCTCCAGCATCTAGCACAGTATCTGGCACATACAATGTGCTGAGGGCATTTGTGGAAATAATTTAGTTAATTTTATAAGGCCACCCTGGTTACTCCAGACTTGCCAGTCCCTCATAGCAGCAGGGTCTCTAGTCATATCCATTTCTGAGTTCCTTCTTGCAAATATTTGAGAATCTGGTAAGTGACCACTTTTAACCACCATAAATTGGATTTCCTCAAATGAAAAATTCCCCACAGTTGAGGCCTGAGACATATCTGAGGAGAGGCAAAGAAAGGGTTTCATAATTTCAGTTTGCCTGGGTCATAGAACTATAGCCAGAAGACATGGGCAGCTTCCCCTGTTTGCACTAACTCCACCCCACACCATACAGAGAATCAGGCCAGGAATTACTCGTGATCGTTTCCAAGGATTGCCTCTCCAGATGCCTGAGACCTTGAACAAGAAAGGCTAAAAAACTGAAGGGGTTGTAATAAACCCTGAGTTGATAACCCCAAAGGGTAGAAGCTGGCTTCTTAAGCATCTAATAAGTGAAAACATGGATGAACATCCCTCCAACATACCCTACTCAGAGGGCCTCTGCTCCCCACTTCCAACAGCTTTAGAAGCCCACCCATGGACACCAGACAGCCAGAGCCTGAAGCCCAAAGGCTGGTGTACAAGGTTCCTAGGGAGTCTGGAAAGCTCTTAGCTCTTCTCCAACCTGCACCGAGCTGGTTCTATCCAGTCAGAACTATGCACTACCAGCAAGAAGACCTGGCCAGGTCCCAACTTCAACTCATAAATGAACCAAACAGAGTAAAACTAACCAAGTAGGAGTAAGGGTGGGGGAGAAGAAACAGTAGGAGGCAGAGGCAAAGAAGAAACTTTAATTATGGTACTGGTAGTAACAAGACCGGCTAATGTTGATTGAACACTTAGGATGTGCCAGGCCTTGTGCTGAGCTCATTTAATCCTCACAACAAACCTCAAACCCCAGTCACTGGTGTGGCCGCCACCCTGTGTTTTTAGCCATGATGCCAAAAGTCTGTGCAGGGAGTCAAGTTGAAAGGAAGCTGATGGGCTTGGGGATTTGGGAAGGGTTGAACAGCTGGAATTCCTGCTTTAGTGGAGGTGGGGTAAAGGACACTTGGAAGATGTAGAATTTTAAAGAGATCAGAGGGGTTCCAAGCTGGTGATGGTTGAGCAGGAGCCCCAGAGTATGATGATGAAGGCCAAAATAAGGCTCTGGTATCTGGGTGGTGTAGGTGGGAGATGAGAAGGAATCAGGTGTTGTCATCAAAGATGGCAATGGGGGAAAGTGTAGGGAGGTATGAGCTTTATTCTTCTGGTTTATAATTAGGTATTGAGCTTGGCTGTGCGTCAGGCAAGACTCTAGACTCTGTGGATAGTGATGAATAGGAAAGCTAAAGCCTTGTGATCATGGGGTTTATGTCCCTGTAGGAGTGACAACAACAATCAAGGAGCAAGTACACAAGAAAGAGGCCAGAAAGTGATTAAGTGCTGGCAAGTGATGGAGTGTGTACGGATTCAGATTTGGACTGTGTGGTTCAGGAAGTTCTTCTCGAGAAGGTGACATTTGAGTGGGATGTGAAAGGCAAGAAGGAGTCAGCCATGACAAAATCAGGGGGAAGAGCACTTCAGATACAGAGACCAGCTGGTGCAAAGGCCCTTAGTGGGAATAAGCCTGGAAGAAGACCAAGACCAGGGTAACTGGAAATAATGAACACCCAGAGAGTGGTGCGGATGAGGTCTGAGAGGCGGGCAAGGGCCAGATCATGGGAGACATTATTGTCCACAGCTTGCCATTTGGATTTTAATCTAGGATAGTGGGAAGCTGTGAAGTGCTTTAATTAGAAGAGGAATGGCCTGGTGTGTGTGTGTGTGTGTGTGTGTGTGTGTGTGTGTGTGTGTGTTTATTAAAGTGATCTTAACTGTGGAGCGGCAGTGAATTAGAGAAGGGAAACAGGGCCCCAACAGAAATAAGCTGTTTTCCACAAGAGGTTTTTGGGTTTTGTTTTGTTTTGTTTTTTCAGATCTTGAAGTAGAATGCATTTCTAAGGGTCAGCTCCCAAGGTCAAGAGTAATCTGAGGAGTCTGTCTGCTCCCTGTGGTTGTTTGTGAGGAAGTCAGAGAGAAGCACAGACCAAACCTCTTATTATGGAGGAGAGGGTGTGTGTGTTTTTCCTTTCCCCTGAAAAACAGACAACCGAAGAAGTGTATTTATCTGAATCTCTCCCTGCAGAGGATGTGCCACCCACCGTCCCCTCTCCCAAGGTACCTGGAAGCCCTTTCCCAGTATCTCTGTCCTTCCAATGGTTTAACAAATTAAGCCCTGTCTAATTTCCTAAGTCGATTTCCCCAGGCCTCTCACTTGGGGAGTTCCCTTTCCTGTCATAGGAACCAGCAAACTGACTTCGTTTTCCTTTCCTGCCCCCATCACTAGGGCAATGGACCTGGGAGTCACTTCCCTGACTCCACACGACCCCCTTCTCAGGCTTCAGATTGTTCCTCTGGGCCTCCATTCCTCCTGCTCCTTTGGTGGTCCAGACTCCTCATTTTCACCAGATTTCATGCTGGACAACATGCTGGAGTGAAGGAGGGAGTGACTCTGGCAACCTGAAGAGATACTTTGCATCCCTGGCAGCTGCTGCCCTGGCTCCCCAGGCCCGGAGCAATAGGCAGGTTGTGCCTGGTCCTAGCCAGAGTTCTATGAACCACCTACCACGAGGCTGCGGGCAGAGCCGCTGTGACAATGTGGATGATTCAGAGCAGGGAGCCAACTTCTTCTGACTCTTCCTTTAGTTCTGGTTGCCATGGCACTGCACTGAAGGCCAACATACAAGAGCGGCTCATGCTGAGTGAGGACACACCATGGGCTTGACTCTGCGCTAAGGTCTCTATAGGCCCGTCTCATGAGACCCTCACAATTTTCCTTCAGAGAAGGGATCTTGATCTCCATTTTTATAGAGGAGACTCTGAGAGGTTGAGTAACCTGCCTGCCTAAAGTAATAGAGATAGGATTCTAACCCAGGAGTCAAGCTCCAAAACCTCAAGGGGCTTAATCATGATGCGCCTACCATAGCCTTAATCTTCATTTCTCCTTCACCAGCATTGCAATCTCAAGGTAACCTTCTGATGCAGTTTACTTTCAGGATCTCAGTTACAAAAAATTTCCCATCATGAACTCAACTACCCACACCAAGATTCTTTCTCAGTATGGGCCCTGGGGAGATGAGGAGGTTCTGATTGATGATGTCAAATCTGAGGTTCCATGTTTCTCACAAACAGCCTTGTTTTCTCAATTAATGGTCTTCTAAGTGCCACACATGAAAGTGTTTCCAGTGTTTGGAATTATAAATATAATGTCAATACTTAATTGTTCTTTCCAGATTTCTTTTTGCATAAAACATACTTTTTAAAAAAAATTTTTTTTGGATGTGTTAGGTCTTCGTTGCTGTGCATGGGCTTTCTCTAGTTGCGGAGAGTGGGGGCTACTCTTCATTGCAGTGCGCAGGCTTCTCATTGCGGTGGCTTCTCCTGTTGCAGAGCACGGGCTCTAGGTGCACGGGCTTCAGTAGTTGCAGCACGCAGGCTCCGTAGTTGTGCCTTGCGGGCTCTAGAGCACAGGCTCAGTAGTTGTGGCACACGGGCTTAGTTGCTCCACGGCATGTGGAATCTTCCCAGACCAGGGATCGAACCTGTGTCCCCTGCATTGGCAGGCAGATTCTTAACCACTGTGCCGCCAGGGAAGTCCACAAACATGCATTTATTTTACTATCAGGAAGGAAGAAAAGGAACAGTAGGAAATAAAACAATAATAAAATAGGGGAAAAAAAGAAGAAAAGAAAATAAATTGTTCAGACTTGTCTCTGGCCATCGAAGCTAACAAGTTCCCTGTGCAGAGGATCTTACTGCAGTCACATAGACCCCATCCTTAGACTTTAATTCTGGCCTGGCTGAAGACCAAGCCTTCATATCTGTAGTACATGGTCAGCACCCTTGAACAGAGATGGAGCTCAACGAAGATTGGTGGGTTAAATCAGATGTGGTCCAGGATACACGAAGAGTGCCAATATTTGGCCAGTTTGAGATTAACAGTCCCACAGATTTATTCCCTGTTGAGGTGTGAGATCATTTTTAGTGAGACTCAGATTTTAGAGACTTGAGAAGAAAACTGATGTCATGATTCAATGAGTTCCTGAAGAAACACATGGACTTTTTTGGCCATATATTCTCAGCTTTTGGGTTCATTTGGCATAATGCCATGCTAACTTTGAAAGCAAATGTCAAGCAGAATTATTATATATGTAGAAATTCACCTCCAAGGGACTTATGTTCCTCATCTGGAGAATGAGAGGGTAGACCAGATGCTCCCTAAAGGGCTTTCTAGCACTTGTGCGCTCTGGTTTATGTATTTCAGACATAGTATTTCACTTTTTTGTTTACTAAAAACTGAAAAGAGTGAAGAAGGATAATACCCAGCCTCCAACTTCCCACCCCCATTACAGCTGACCTACAAATTGGATGTCTAAAGGATTATGTTACCTTGGCTAAATAAAAGGAATAGGTCAGCATTCTGAGAAGATGCCTGGACTGTGGCCTTCTAGAGAAGCCCAATGCCCAGGCATTTGCAGCGACTGCCCTATGTCACAGACAGAATTATTCCATGCCTTTTGAGTGTACACAGGAGAAGGAGTTAAAATAAAGTACTAAACCATAGCCAACGAAAATATTCAAGCACTTCTAACTTTGTGTTTTCACCCAGAATGTGTATGTTGCTTTTTGGTTCTTTCTGTGTTTTCTTTTTCCTTTTTGTTTTTAAAGCAAGTAATCTATAAATAACATTTACTTAGGCCTCTTTTTTAAAAAAATCACCCAATATTGCAAATAAGCTCTCCAATACTCATGTATGTGTGAGGTGATATTTAGTGACAGAACCATGTAGTGGTTAAGAGTTGAAGTCTTAGATCTCTGTCTTGCCACTTAATTAGCTGTGTGACCTTGAGCAAGTTACTTAACCTCTCTGAGTCCTTGTCTATGAAATGGGGATATTAACAGTTCTTTCCTTCCTTCCTTCCTTCCTTCCCTCCTTCCTTCCTTCCTTCCTTCCTTCCTTCCTTCCTCCCTCCCTCCCTCCCTTCCTTTCTTCCTTCCTTCCTTCCACAAGTACTTTTTTGAGTACCTGCAATGTGTGACTCAAGGCTCTGGGGAATAAGTACAGGCGTGAACAAAGACAGAGTTCCTTTTCTTATGTACCTAGAATCTAGTTGAGTGAAACAGATAATAGATAAATATGGATGCCAGGTGGCAAGTGCAATGAACAAAGCAGAGTAAGGGGTATGAGGGGTGGAGAGAAGCTATTTAGAAGGGGTGGTCAAAGAAGGCCCCTCTGAGAAGGTGATGTTTGAGCTGAAACATGAACGAAGTGTAGAGAAGCAGATTCCAGGTGGGAGGAACAGCAGATGCAATGACCCTAATGTGGAAGGTATGCTTTGAATGAATGTTTGAGGAAAAGTAAGAAGGAACATTACTCCATGTAAAGCCTTTAAGTTTTACTCTAAATGAGTTGAGAAGCCACTGGGGGTTTGAGCAGAAGAGTAGTAACATGACCTGATATATATGGAAAAGGATCATCTTTCCAGATGTTTTAACATGTCATTTGACCATGTGTTTAAGGAGTGACTTCTCAGGCATGTGGTGAGATTGACATGAGTTTATGAGGTGGTGTGTATATGAATTGCTTAGGCCAGTGCCTGGCAATAGACTGCATTCAGAGGGCAGCTTTTATTATTACTCTAAGAGTGAAGTTGATAATCTGTCACCAAAGTTCTGCACTGATGATGATAGGGCATCTCTTGGGGGCCAAGGAAGCAGGGAGAGAATACCAATGTTTCTTGAGCACTTACTCTGTGCCAGGACTGTACATATTTAGCTCAGATACAATATAGAACAAAGCAGTGTGCTTTGAGAAAGGGAAACAATGGCATCTGACCCTAAAATAGCTCCTCTACCTTGTACCTGTCTTGTCATGGTGCCCAAAACTAGTCATAACTTTGGGTTGAGGTCACTATGAAAGTGTACATTTTGACCTGGGATGGTAACACCAGGCCCTATTCATCCACTTTCCCTTGATGTAATTTCATGGATCAGATAAACTAGTTGACCACCCCAGTGGCTCTGGAGTCTGAGGGCTTGGGGTAAAAATCCAGCTCAACCACTTACTAGCTGTGTGGCTTTGAAAAAGTTACTAAATCTCTCTGTGCTTCAGGTTTCCAGTCTCAGGAATGATAGTGATAACTATCTCTTAGTGTTTATGTGAGCCAATGTGAAGTAATGCATGCAGAATGCTTTATCCTACATAACTATATTATTTGCACAGTTTAATTAATTAATGAGCCAACCAGAAGAGCTTTGAGGGGGTGGAACACAGGACTGGTAAGTTTTCAGGAGAAAGCAAAGGACCATTTTCAAGAGAAAGCAAAGAAACAAAAATGTTATGGTGCAACTATAAGAAGTTTTGCAGGATGAGCACTGCCAGGAGTGGAAGCAGCTGGTAAAAAGATGCTAAAACATTAAAAAAAACTAACTTAAGTCTTTGCAAGTTCTCACTATGGAGGCAGAAGATTCAAGTGATCCAGCAAGAATTTTTGATCAGTATGCTACAGGGTAATGAATGATAGGGAGCCAAACAATTAGATGGGCTATAAAAGGAGTTCAAACAAGGCAGCAAGAAAAACACTTAAATGTGGGAAAGGACAGAATCAGAAAATTCAGAGTAAGAAATGCAACTAGAAAACAAATTAGTGAAAAAAATGTGTGCCAATCAAGTTAGCAAAAATTTTTTAAAAATACAAATTCCCTTGCAATTATGACAAAATGAGGACTTTCTCATACAGTCCTTAAGTAGTCCTTCCTCAGTATCCGTGGGGGGATTTGCTCCAGGAACCCCGCAGATATGAAAATCTCACGTCCCTTATATAGAGTGGCATAGTATTTGCACGTGACCCATGCACATCCTCCCCTATACTTTAAATCATCTCTAGATTACTTACAATACCTAATACAATGTAAATGCTTTGTAAATAGTTATAATTACAATGTACAGACATACCCCTCATTTTACTGAGTTTTGTTTTATCCTGCTCCACAGATACTGTGTTTTTTACAAATTGAAGGTTTGTAGCAACCCTGTGTCGAGCAACCTGTCGGTGCCATTTTTCCAAAAGCATTTGCTCACTTCCTGTCTCTGCATCACATTTTGGTAATTCTTGCAAGATTTCACATTTTTTCATTATTATTATATTAGTTATGGTGATCTGTGATCAGTGATCTTTGATGTTACTATTGCAAAAAGATTACAACTTGCTGAAGGCTCAGATGATAACATTTTTTTTAACAATAAAGTCATTTTAAATTAAGGTATGTACTTTTTTAGATATACTGCTATTGCACACTTAATAGACTACAGGACAGTGTAAACATCACTTTTATATGTACTGGGAAACCAAAAAAATTCATGTGACTTGCTTTATTGCGATATTTGCTATATTGCCATGGTCTGGAACCAAACTCAAAATATCTTGGAAGTATGCCTGTAAATGCTATGTAAATAGTTGCCAGTGTGCGGCAAATCAAGTTTTGCATTTTGGAACTTCCTGGAATTTGTTTTTTCCTGAATATTTTTGATACAAGGTTGGTTGAATCTGTGGATACAGAGGGCCAACTATATGCTGCTGAAAGGAGTGTAAACCAATAAAAACTTTTGAGAAAGCAATGTAGTCAAACATCTTTATTTCGTTTTATTTTTAAAAATTTATTTTATTGAAGTATAGTTGATTTACAATGTTATGTTAATTTCTGCTGTACCGGAAAGTGATTCAGTTATACATATATATATGTTCTTTATCATATTCCTTTCAATTATGGTTTATTATAGGATATTGAATATAGTCCCCTGTGCTATACAGTAGGACCTTTTTGTTTATCCTTTCTATATATAATAGTTTGCATCTGCTTATCCCAAACTCCCAGTTCTTCCCTCTCCTACCCTTCTCCCCCTTGGCAACCACAAGTCTGTTCTCTATGTCTGTGAGTCTGTTTCTGTTTCACAGATAGGTTCTTTTGTGTCATATTTTAGATTCCACATATAAGTGATATCGTATGGTATTTGTCTTTTTCTTTCTGACTTACTTCACTTAGTAGAATAATCTCTAGGTCTATTCATGTTGCTGCAAATGGCATTATTTCATTCTTTTTTATGGGTGAGTGGTATTCCATTGTATAGATGTACCACATCTTCTTTATCCATTCATCTGTTGATGGACATTTAGGTTGTTCCATGTCTTGGCTATTGTAAAGAGTGCTGCTATGAACATAGAGGTGCATGTATCTTTTCGAATTATAGTTTTGTCCAGATATATGCCCAGGAGTGTGATTGCTGGATCATATGGCAACTCTATTTTTAGTTTTTTGAGGAACTTCCATACTGTTTTCCATAGTGGCTGCACAAATTTACATTCCCTCCAACAGTATAGGAGGGTTCCCTTTTCCTCACACCCTCTCCAGCATTTGTTATTTGTAGACTTTTTAAAGATGGCCGTTCTGACCAGTGTGAGGTGGTACCTCATTGTAGTTTTGATTTGCATTTCTCTTTTTTTTTTAATTGAAGCATAGTTGATTTACACTGCTGTGCCAATCTCTGCTGTACAGTAAAGTGACTCAGTTATACACATAGAGACATGCTTTTTTTATATTCTTTTCCATTATGGTTTATCACAGGATATTGAATATAGTTCCCTGTGCTATACAGTAGGACCTTGTTGTTTATCCATCCTATATATAGTAGTTTACATCTGCTAATCCCAAACTCCCAGTTCTTCCCTCTCCCACCCGTCTCCCCCTTGGCAACCACCAGTCTTTCTCTATGTCTGTGAGTCTGTTTCTGTTTTGTAGATAGGTTCATTTGTGCCATATTTTAGATTCCACATTTAAGTGATATCATATGGTATTTGTCTTTCTCTCTCTGGCTTACTTCATTTAGTATGATAATCTCTAGTTACATCCATGTTGCTGCAAATGGTATTATTTTGGGTTTTTTTATGGCTGAGTAGTATTCCATTGTAACATCACTCACCATTGGGGAAATGCAAATCAAAACCATAATGAGATACCATTTTATACCCACTAGGATGGTTACACCAAGAAAGACAAATAGTATCAAGTGTTGACAAGGATGTGGAGAAATTAGAACCCTCATACACTGCTGCTGGGAATGTAAAATGACGCAGCCAATTTGGCAAACACTATTGTCAGTTCCACAAAAGGTTAAACATAGAGTTACCATATGACCCAGCAATTCCACTCCTAGGTATATACCCAAGAGAAATAAAAACATATACTTGTACACAAATGTTCACAGCAGCATTACTCATAATAGTTAAAAAGTGGAGACAACACAAATGTCCATGAAGTGACAAACTGATAAAATGTAGCATATCCATATAATAGAATATTATTTGGCAATAAAAAGGAATGAAGTATTGATACATGCTGTAACATGGATGAGTCTTTAAAAAATTATGTTAAGTGAGAGAAGACAGTCACAACAGACTATATATTGTATAATTCCACTTACATGAAACATCTAGAATTGGCAAATCTATAGAGACAGAAAGAGTGGATGCCTAAGGCTGGGGTTGGGGTAGGGCTGGGGATGGGGAATGACTGCTAATGGCACAAGGTTTCTTCTTGGGGTAATAAAAATGTTCACAAATTGATTATGGTGATGGTTGCACAATTCTGTGTATGCTAAATACCACTGAACTATATACTTTAAATGGGCAAATTTAAATTTATATGGTATATGAATTACATCTTAATAAAACTTAAAAAACACATTTGTGTAAAGTATATAATAATAGAAGAAATGTTCATAAAATGTGTGAATGATTTGAGATCGTGTTTTGTAAACTACGATTATAATTATTTGGAAAAGAGATAATACGTTCTGACAAATTATGGCAAGAGATGCACTAAAGTGTTAATGAAGGTTGCCTTTGGATTGTTGAACTGTGGTTGATAGCTTTTTTCCCCCTTTGATGAGCAGGCCTTACTTTCATAATAGGGGGAACTTTTTAAAAAAAGAAATGAGGAGGCCTTATTTCCAAAACTGTCCTTGGGCATAATCCTTATGAAATATTGCCAACCACAAAGCAACTGAAGACAGTTTCAATGTCATTCTTCAGAAAATAGTCTGATTGAGACCAAAATGATGTTTTCCCTCCTACCTCCTGTTCTTCTACCCCTCAGGCCCATAAAAGAAAATCATTTAGAAAAGTCATGAGCCAGTGCAACCTGGAAATGTGCTGGCAGCCTCCTGCCCTGGAGTGGGGGGCAGACAACTGCTCTCCAGGGCTTCGGACAGTGAAAGTGGGGTGAGAGAGGCATACGTCTCAGCTGGGGGCAGGAGTTACGGGCCGTGCCAGGCACAAGAAGTTTTATTTATTCCTGGAGCACACAATCCGTGCTTATCTCTACTGAGGAAACCAGCTTTTCCTTCTCACCTCCCGAGAGGAGGAGCCAGCGCTGGCCCACGTCCCTGGACGGGGTTACACTTCCCAGCTGGCCCCTCTCCAGGCAGCCAGTTGTCCATCTCTATCTTAGAGGAACAGCTTTGACGAAGACCTTGGCCCTGTTTGGAAATTCCCTTTCCTTTGCTCTCCCAAACAAAATTAATTTGAAACGGTTGGGTTCATCTGACATTTTTTCCTATGAGGAACATGTGTTCATGTGAGGGGGGGGTCTCCTAGAGACAGTCCCCAGGCTGTCTGCTTGGAGTCCACAGCCCTCCCCAATGCTGGTGATCTGCAGTGCATTCAGAGGCATGCCTCTGGGATGGAGAGGGACCTGGGGGCCAGGTTTCTGGGAAATGGTTGAAAGATCTGGGGCTGCTCAGCATGTCGAAGAGAAAACTCAGGGAGATCCTGAGAGGTGTCTCAGTGAGCTGTTACCACGAGACAGGTTTATTCTGGAATAGCTCAGAGAAAAACTGAAACCAAAGTGGAGAAGTTGCAAGGAGGAAAGTTGCCTTAACAGAAAGAATTTTAATAACTAGAATTTTCCAACAAGCAACAGTCTTTATAGTGGAGGAGATAAGTTTCATCCCAGGAAGTCTATTTAACAAGTTTGTTCCTGGCATCACCAACTTGTGAGAACAAAAAAATTTTTTCAGCCATTATGTGGTGGTTATTATGGTGGCACTGTTCTAAGTACTTTACATATGTAATTCCTGGAATAGTCACAACAACCTTCCGAAGTAGTATATTATTATCTCCAATTTACAGATGAGGAAAAAAAGGCTCAGAGAGGTTCAGTAACTTGCCCAGGGCCACACTGTGACTCAAACCCAGGTAGTCTGGCTCCAAAATCCATGATCTTAACTACTATAGTGAGGGCACATTTATATGAATACCCCAAGATATGACTACAGGCCCCTGCATGTCGAATTATAGGAGTTTCTCCCCCTCATCCAGAGGTGCCTGGGTCATTTCCAGGAGTCCCCATGGAGTACCTACCTCCGCCTACAACCTAGTGCATATGGTATGAGCACCTGTCATACACTGTGGCTTCCCTCTTGGTGACATCTTAGCTCTTGACACTATTTAGGCAGACTTGCTCCTGCCTCTGCCAACTATACTAATTGTTAGAACACCAATGTCTGTGCCAGTGTCTGCTTCCTCACAATGCACCCTGGCCCCTTGGGCTCAGCATCCCTGTGTGTACCAACGTCTGTGCCAATGTCTGCTTCCTCACAATGCACCCTGGTCCCTCGGGCTCAGCATCCTGTGTGTCACTGGGTCCTGAGAGCTGTGGAGAATGGTCCCACTTCTGTGCCACAGTTTGTCATATGAGTCCCCAAGAAACACTACTTTTGGCCAGAGTCTTCTATCTCTCAACAACAAGATGTCTCTCTCAGCTTCTGGCCCTCATCTTCTTGGTTATAGGGTTTCAGAGAAGTCCAACAGTTAGATTTGGGTCAAATTAATACAATATCCTGTCCCTCCCTGTCACCTTTACTTCTCTCTCAACGTTCTCTGTCACCTGGACAAGCAAAATAAATAAAACTCTCTTTTCCCCCAGTCACAAAGCACAGAGCCTCCGTGCACCAGTTGAAGAGATACTCTGCAGAGAGGCCACCTAGCTCCTCCCCAGGCCCTGCCTAGCCAAAAAGGACCTGTGATACCTGTGAACAGAAGCAGAAAGGCTGTTGGTCAGGAGTGCAGGGGAAAGGCGTGCTGGACCAAGTTGGAGGCTGGAAAAAAATGGTAAGGTCTTGTCAATTCTAAAGTGTTAGAACCCTAAGTCCCGAATAGTTTGATAGAAATGGAGTTGTTCAGCCTGTTTCCCCAAGTAGCCCCACTGGATTTGGGGAACAGTAAGCTGTGTTTCTAGGTAAAATTTTTAGCAGTTTCTGGATTCTACTTCATTTATGGAAGGTGAAGAGTAAAGTATCTGGCTATGTCGTACAGCTCACCTTTAGGCGAGTGAGGAAACTGGCGTGGAGATTTATTGATGAGGAGCAACTAATGGTTTATCCAATAAGCCATTTCCTTCAGGGAGAATTACAGAGATGAGCTTCCTGTGTTTGTACCCTAGTCTCTCTCATGCTCTAGGTAAATGTAGCAAGGATTTATTTATTTATTTTACTTATTTATTTTTATTTTTTTTGCTGCGTTGGGTCTTTGTTGCTGCGTGTGGGCTTTCTCTAGTTGCGGTGAGCGGGGGCTACTCTTCGTTCCAGTGCACGGGCTTCTCATTGTGGTGGCTTCTCTTGTTGCAGAGCACGGGCTCTAGGTACGCGGACTTCAGTAGCTGCAGCACGCGGACTCAGTAGTTGTGGCTCGTGGGCTCTAGAGCGCAGGCTCAGTAGTTGTGTCACACTCACGGGCTTAGTTGCTCCGCGGCATGTGGAATCTTCCCGGACCAGGGATCAAACCCGTCTCCCCTGCATTGGCGGCAGATTCTTAACCACTGCGCCACCAGAGAAGTCCAGGATTTATTTAATTTTTTAACGTCTCCACATTATCCAAGAGGTCTTCTTATTGTCTTTTATGGGTAATATGAAGGGTTTGGGACATTCAAATTCTCTGACGTTTCTGTGATAGCATTTGACTGAAAGAGGGGAGAGAAGAGTGAAGCATATGTCACTGTGGGTTATGGAGAAAGGGTGTGGTAGCCAGCCTCAACGTTACCTTCAGTATTCCTTGCCTCCTAGTGTTCATGTCTTGCATAGTGTATGTTCCCATGTTGAATCCATGTTTGTCTTTATGACAAATAACATATGGCAAAAGTGACAGTGTGTGACTTCCTAGGCTAGGTCATGACTTCCACCTTGGTGCCTTGGATTGTGTGCTCTGGGGGAAGTCAGCCACCATGTTGTGGAGGACACTCAAGCAGCCATGTGGAAGGGCCCATGTGGGGAAGAACTGAGGCCACCTGCCAAAGCTAGCACACACTTGTCAGCTACTTTTATTGAAAGTAGATTCTCCAGCCCCAGTAGAGCTCTCAGGTAACTGCAGCCCTGGTTGATATCTTGACTGCAACCTCAGAAGAGATTCTGAGCCAGAACTACCCAAATTTCTTCCTGACCTACAGAAACTGTCATAGACATTGATAATTTCAGCCACTAAGTTTTGAGATAATTTGTAGCACAGCAATTGATAACCCATGCAAAGAGCAAGTCCGATCATGTGAAGGGCTCCCTAGCATAAGCCCTGTGGGTTGGGCACCTTCATGCACTGTATCCTTGGGAAGCCAGGGGGCAGTTTCCTTGTTCTGTAGTCGGAGTTGGCAAACTAGGGCCCATGGGCCAAATCCAGCCCTCCCGGGGCTGAATCTGCCCACGTCATTTGTTTACATATTATCTACGGCTGATTTCTTGCTACAGTGACAGAGCTGAGTAGTTGCGACAGACTGGATGGTTCACAAAGCTGAAAATAGTTTCTACTAACCCCTTATAGAGAAAGCTTGCTGACCCCTGTTCTACAGGAATTTACAGTCGATAGCGAAATGTCTCTCTCACACATATACAGATCCACACGCTCTCCCCACACAAGAGCCTGAAGCACATGCATGCTACTTCATCTGCCCACAGAGTCCTCTTTTCCTTCTTCATCTGGCCAACTCCTACTCATCCTTCAAACTCAGTTGAGATGCCACCTCCTTCACTCAACCTTTACTTGGCAAAAGTCCTCTCCTCCTTTGAGGTTGGTTTATACATCACCTTCTTCCCTTGTTACCCCAACCCAAGCAAATTCTAACAGCAGTGTTTTCTTTAAGAATTCTAATCTCTTTAAGAGATTAGAATTCTATTCTCTTTAAGAATTCTAATCAATCACATGATGGAGTTTTGTTTAGTGTCTTTCTCCCCCAGTGGATATGAGCTCTCAGGGGCAAGGACTGTGTGATATTCATTTTATAACCTCAGAGTAGTATGCCTTTATTTATTCATCAGAAATACTTACTGAATGCTTATTATTTGCCAGATCATTGATGGCACCAGGATACATGGAGAAAGAGACTGAGTCCCTGCCCTCAGGTTGCTCTAGGATGGAAGTGGAAGAACAAACTGGTAGTAGGATTCAATGTGATGGAGATGTGTGAAGCTTCACTGTGAGCATATTTGCAATAACCATATAAACATATGCAAAAAATAATTGGTTTTCAACACTTTCATAGCATTTACTATGTGTCAGACACTGTACTATGCACTTACATATATTATAATTTATTTAGTCTTTATACTGCATGAGGCAAATATGTACTACAATTATTTCCATTTTATAGGATATAGAGACCCAGAGAAGTCAAGTAACACACCCAGGGTCACAGAGCTAAAAATGTCAAATGAACTTCAGAGCAATTATTTAGTTGAATAGTTAAATTCCAAGTCTCAGTAACAATGCAATTGTACGGAATTGGGATAATGCTATTCTTTTGTCTCAGTATACTATGTGGATGGTTTCTGTCAAGCTGGAAATTCCTGCTCCAAAGACTTTCTGACAACTTGTACTGTGGTTGGCATTTTATTTCTAGGAATTGCCTTCTGGGAGATTCTGCTGTTTTAATGATTGTGCAACCCTGGTTTTCTCAGTGAATTGTACCATTTGCCACTTTGAAGTCATTCGAGTTATCAGTTTTACTTTCTTAGGGCTCTGCAGGGAACAAACACATTCAACAGAAAAGTTACTGCCCTGCCCCAAATGTATTTCAGTGTTTTTTCTTGCCAAAGTCAATAGGACTATCCATTGTCTACAGCTGGGGTGTGAGATGGGGCCTTGGTGCCTTCTCTCTGCCATCATTTGTCTCCAGCCATGATCTGAAGCTGTGGCTTAATTGGTTCAAACTTTGGATATCACTCAGTGGATTGTGTCCAGTGGCTAATGATGCTGGTTCTAGCTTAAAGAAAACCCTTGCCCCCTGTAGTAGAAATCACTGAATCCATTCTATTTTTCTTTCTAGGACTGAAGACTTTGGAGCTCCAAAGCTGGTTACTTTTCAAAATATTTAAGTAGGTTTTTTGAACCACTCTGTTCAGGTCACGCTTCCGTGCTTGGTTCAGCCTTCCTCCCAGAAGATGTGGGTGCTTTGTGATAAAGACTGGGGCTGGGGAGTGGGAGAAATCCTCTGCTGAGAACAGTGACAGGTGCAGAAAGCAGGTCTGTCCCCTATCCAAGCTCAGCGATTCCCTTCAAAGGGAAAGATGTAGGGTGAAGTGGTGAGGAATGGGTGTCAATGTGGGCAGGAGAGGGAAAGGCCAATATATCCACTCATGTTTTTCATCATATTCACCAGCATTTGACAAGTCCTGATGGAATCAATTATGTGCCACACCTTGTTTACAATCAGGTCCTGAAGTTTACAGTGGTGAATGAGACAGACATGGTTCCTGCTCTCCTGAAGCAGTGAGGAAGATCAGAAAACAGATGAAAGGTTTCTAAAAATCATTAAAATTTATGGTAAGTGCTGGTAGGAACTAAAGAGTGGGCTATTACAGAGAATAATCGAGAATAAGGGATGGGACGGGACATCTATTTCAAATGGAATTATCAGATAAAGGCCTCTCTGAGGATGTAAAGGATAGGACTTGAAGGATAAAGAAGCCCAGGGAGAATTCTGGGCAGAGGAAATGGATTGTGTGACGGCTCTAAAGCTGAAGTTGGCTCAGGCTAAAAGAAGCTAAGCTACTCTTGGGGGCCCTCCAGCCTTCCTGCCTGGACTGCTTTCTCCAGAAAGTGTCCGTCTGCCCTAGGCCCAGTGCTTCCCTTTGTTTCATCCAAACATGCTCCTGGTAAGAGCATGAGAGCCAGCTTTGCCAGGATCCACAATTCACTTGGGATCTCAGCTTCAGCTATAGCTCTGAGGCAGAGTAGCAGGCATTCATCAAGAAAGGAAGATGCTTTGGGACTTGGGGTCCCTTCTCTTTTATTTTAGGGAGAGCAAACCTGGTTGAATCTTACTCTTACAAACTATTTAGGTTCTCTGAGTTCAAATCCTGGCTCTGCCACCTGGAAGCTATAACTTTAGTCTGTTACTTAACTGCTTTGTGTCTCAGTATCGTCATCTGTAAAATGGGTCAAAAGGCAGCATCTGCCTCACAGGATCGTTATGAGAATTTAATAAGTTAATGTTAGCTAAGTGTTTAGATCAGTACCTGGCACTTAAACATTCAACAATAGTGTTGCTGTTATTAATACTATTATCATACTTAAGCTCTTATACCCCACTGACGCCTTGTATGGCAGAGGAGGTGATATTATGTATTCCCTTGGTCCTGGGCTTCCTGGAATCAAGGTATAGCCTTAATTATATACCTCAATTCAGAAATCATTTTTATACCAGGCACTGTGTTGGACACTTTACCATTTCCTTTGATCCTCCTAATAATCTTAAGAAGCATGTATTATTATCCCCGTTTTATAGATGCAGAAACTCAGGTTTAAAGAGGTTAGCTAACTTACCCAACACCGTGAAGCTAATATGATTCCTAGGTCTGAGATTCTGACTCAGCAGGCCTGGCTAAGGCCTCAGAATCTGCATTAAAAGTACCTCTCCCAACCTTCCCAATTCTGATGAGGGTGACCTCTTTATCGTACTTTGGAAAACTATGGCCTAGATGATCTCTAAAAATCCCTGAGGCTGCAAAGTCTGTGAATATGAGAAAGTCCATACATTCGAGTAACACAGTTTAGTGGGGAAGGCAGTTTGTGGCTGATAATGTTTGTTTATAAGAGAATTAACTCAGGGCATTTTTCTGACATGGTCATTGTCTAACAGGCACACTGGGACTGAAAAATGTGTCCCCCCCCACCCCCACCCCCCCCGCCTCAAGTGTTTTGCATTATGTAATCCCTGTTCACAATTTCTCATCTACCATTACAAAATAAAATAAAATAAAAGTGGGCTGAAAACCAGAAGTCAAGTTTGGGGCAACTCACTTTGCAGTCAAACTTGACTGAATCGAAGTAAGTTTATTTGCAGATGTTATTTAAACCACTTGCTATGAATATTTATACGTCGCCTTGCAAAATTATCAATGTGCTTGATTATGGGGTTGTATTAGTTATTAGCAGTTATGTAACAAATTACCCCCAAACTTAATGGCTTAAAGCAACAAATATTTATTATCCCACAGTTTCTGTGGGTCAGGAATTCCAAACCGACTCACCTGGGTGGCCGCGCTCAAGGTGTTGCTGGGGCCGCAGTCACCTGCAGACTTGACCGGACTGAAGGGTTCTCCTGCAAGGCGGCTCATTCATACGGCTCTTGTCGGGAGGGAGCACAATGCGTTTTACGAGCTGGGCTCCAAAGTGTCACACTGTCCCTTCTGTTTGGTCCTGTTTCTTAGAATCACCAAGTTCAGCCCCCCCCACACAAGAAGAGATTTAGTCTTCACCTCTTGAAGAAGAGAATATCACAGAACTTGCGGACGTATTTCAAAACCACCATAGGAGCGGTACCCATACCTCCCTGGGTGTTTTCTGTTATATACAATCTTTGGAGCAGTCTAATGTCTGCTTTAGTCTTTTATGTACTGAGGAATTCAATAAAGAATCCTAAATAATTATGAATTGCTTTTGGCACCAAGAGTTTTGGATGAAGGGTTATGTTTCTATAGTATCATGATAAGCTTGCAGTATGGTTTTTTTTCAGTTTAAATAAGCTAAAGAAATCCAGAGTGTTTTGAAATATTTTCAAGCTGGAAGGAACCTCATGGATTATCCAGTAACCAGAGTTTATAGTCTCATTGCCCTTACTCTACAGATGAGTAACTTGAGACTCAGAGAGGAAAAAGAAGTATTTGCTAAGAACATACATACTATGTTTCAGACACTGCTAAGTGCTATAGATATATCATTTTATTAAATTCTCCAGCTTTCTTGATGAGGAAAATAAGGATCAGAGAGGCAAGTAGCATGTCCCTAGATTAGACATCTAGTGTGTTTTGGAGACAGGGCTAAAACCCGTATCACCCAAATGCCAGCCAGAGCCCTGCACATGTAACACCCTCTCTCATGACCCCATGGGATATGACAGCAGGCTGGTAAGGCCTAGGTACCATATCCCTGGAGGATCAAGATGAAGGGTTTTCTCTCCAAACATCCAGGGTTCTCTTTAGTCTGTACATCTCACCTGACTTCTGCTTCCCAAGCTAATGTCCAACCTGAGAGTCTCCTCTGGAAACCAGACAAGAACCACAGAAGTTACAAAGAAGTGACCCCATGCCTGTTGCCTCACCCTCAAACTGGGTTTCTGAACTTCAAGCTCAGTAGGTGCTGCTGAGCTGTGAGGGGGTAGGTTCCCACCTTGGGATAGCTTCTAAGGGTACCTCAGATACATGTCATGTTCTCACTCTCATCTAAGAGGTGTTCAAGAACAGGGCCTCATCCCCAGGGGACCATGGCTGGAGATGGCTTTCCCAAGTGCTGTCAGCTTTAAATTCTATGAAGGATATGCCAATCATTAGGAATCTAAGTTAAAAAGTCATAATAACAGTAGTTGTAGTGATAAACTCAGGATTCTTTTAGTGATACATGTTAGAAAATCCAATCCAAATGACATAATCTAAAGGAATATTAATTGAAAAGTCCAGACATAGAGTTGATTTCAGGTGTGGCATGATGAAGACAACCAAATGTTCCAGAAGCACTCGGTTTCTCTTTCATCCCTTAACTCTGTTTACTATGTTGATTCCATTCTCAGACTATCTGATCTGGTCCCTGAACTAATCACTATCACCAGAAGAATGTAATGTTCTCATTGGTCAGGCCTGGGTCACATGATACTCCTGGATCAGGGGATGGGGAAGAGTACAGACTACCAAGAAAAACAAAACAACGCAAAAAAACCCCAACACTTCATTTTACTGTACGTAGAATGAAGAGATGTTGCTAATAAATTTGACAAACATTTGAGCTCTTATTATGTGCCGGGTTCTATGCTAAGCAATCTACGTGCACAATCTTATTTAATCTTTATTAACAACTATATGACATATATATCAACATTACCCCGTATAGTTTTACAATTTTTATTTAGTTTCATTGAAATACAGTAGATTTACAATGTTGTGTTAATTTCTGCTGTACAGCAAAGTGATTCAGTTATATATATAATTTTTTTTTCATATTCTTTTCCATTATGGTTTATCATAGAATATTGAATATAGTTCCCTGTGCTGTATAGTAGGACCTAGTGGTTTATTGCATCTGCTAATCCCAAACTCCCACTCCATCCCTCTCCCACCCTCCCCCACTTGGCAGCCACAAGTCTGTTCTCTATGTCTGTGAGTATGTTTCTCTTTCAATAAAAGTTCATTTGTGTCATATTTTAGATTGTACATATAAGTGATATCATATGGTTTTGTCTTTCTGTGTCTGACTTACTTCACTTAGTATGATAATCTCTAGTTCCATCCACATGGCTGCAAATGGCATTATTTTGTTCTTTTTTTATGGCTGAGTAGTATGCCATTGTATATATGTACCACATCTTCTTTATCCATTCATCTGTCGATGAACATTGAGGTTGTTTCCATGTCTTGGCTATTGTGAATAGTGCTGCTATGAACACTGGAGTGTATGTATCTTCTTGAATTATATTTTTGTCCAGATGTATGCCCAGGAGTGGGATTGCTGGATCATATGGTAGTTCTATTTTTAGTTTTCTGAAGAACCTCCATACTGTTTTCCATAGTGGCTGTACCAACTTACATTCCCACCAGTAGTGTAGGAGGGTTCCCTTTTCTCCACCCCTCTCCAGCATTTGTTATTTGTAGACTTCTTTTTTTTTTTGAAGATTTTTTTTTGAGGTGGACCATTTTTTTTTAAGTCTTTATTGAATTTTTTACAATATTTCTTCTGGGTTTTTTTTATGTTTTGTCTTTTTTGGCCAAGAGGCATGTGGGATCCTAGCTCCCCAACCAGGGATTAAATCCACACTCCCTGCATTGGATGCATTGGACCACCAGGGAAGTCCCTGTAGACTTCTTTTTTTTTTTTTTTTTAATTATTTATTTATTTATTTATTTTTAATTTATGGCTATGTTGGGTCTTCGTTTCTGTGCGAGGGCTTTCTCTAGTTGTGGCAAGTGGGAGCCACTCTTCATCGCTGTGCGCGGGCCTCTCACTATCGCGGCCTCTCTTGTTGCGGAGCACAGGCTCCAGACACGCAGGCTCAGTAATTGTGGCTCACGGGCCCAGCTGCTCCGCGGCATGTGGGATCTTCCCAGACCAGGGCTCGAACTCGCGTCCCCTGCGTTAGCAGGCAGATTCTCAACCACTGCGCCACCAGGTAAGCCCCCTGTAGACTTCTTAATGATGACCATTCTGACTGGTGTGAGGTGGTACCTCATTTTAGTTTTGATTTGCATTTCTCTAATAATTAGCAACATTGAGCATCTTTTCATATGCCCGTTGGCTATCTGTATGTCTTCTTTGGAGAAATGTCTAGTTCTTCTGCCCATTTTTCAACTGGGTTGTTTGTTTTTTTGTTGTTGAGTTGTGTAAGCTGTTTGTATATTTTGGAAACTAAGCCCTAGTCAGTTGCATCGTTTGCAAATATTTTCTCCCATTCCACAGGTCGTCTTTCGTTTTGTTTATGGTTTCCTTTCCTTACAAGCCAAAGCTTGTAAGTTTGATTAGGTCCCATTTGTTTATTTTGTTTTTATTTCTAAAATAAAAATAATTTTTGCTTTTATTTCTAAAATAATTATATGGGAGACAGCCCCATATAATAGATGAAGAAACTGAAGCTCAGAGAGGTTAAGCTGCATGCCCAAGGTCATAGAGTTAGTAAGTGATGAGGCTGAGTTTGAACTGGTTCTGTCCGATTCAAGATCCACTCTTGTGCCATTTCATGAAGCTGCCTGTGGCACTGGCTTCCTCTAAGTCATTTAGGCTGGAAACATCAGAGTCTTTTACAACATCTTTCATCATCTACATCCAATTAATCGTTAAATCTAGTTATTCTACCTCCGCCAGGTCTATCTGTCCCTATTGCCACTGCCTTAGGTAAGCACCTGATCACTTCTTCCTGGATAACTGTAATAGCTTATACTTTCCTCAGAGAACATGTGAGGCCTGAGGACCATCTTTTTTTTTTTTTTTTAATGTGGGATCTTCCCAGACCAGGGCTCGAACCCATGTCCCCTGCATTAGCAGGTGGATTCTTAACCACTGCGCCACCAGGGAAGCCCCTGAGGACCATCTTAACTTACAAATTTACATTAAAAGTTAGACCCATAAAAATCTATATCATCTGGCGTTCTTTGAAAAACAGAAGAACCTGGTTGACACTGGGCCCACAGCCTACATGGCAACAATGGCTGAGATTAAGCAGCAGCTGTCGCTGATAAGATGTCCATGGTCCCCATTGCTTCTTTTCTTCAGTGAACTCCTCACTCATTTAAGTTCCTTGCCTGCCCTCTGTAGGCATCTGAGTTTGCAAGCCTAGCACCTAGTCTGGCAACTGATCTGAGAAGAAGCCTTTTAGGAAATGTTCATTTCTGAGAACAGCAGGTCTGCCTCAGCATTGTGGAAGGTGCTGCCTCCCCCTGTTACCCCAACCCCAACTAAACTTCTGCCAGGCATGTAGGAAACAGCCCTGGTTTTTGGTATCTCCCTATAGTTCATCCTCTAGGAGAATAACATTCCCTGGCATATTATGAAATATCCTTTTTTGACCTTCAAAGGCCAATGAGCCCATACTCCTTGAAACACCTATGGAATCTACACCCCAAGGATTTTCTCTTATGAGGTTTAGACCTATCATAAACTCCCCTACACATTAATATCTTCATCCAACAGTGATGGATTGAATGCCTACATGTGCCAGTCGCTGTGCTAGGTGTTGAAAAGAGTATAGAAAAGAATAAGACCCACCCCCTGCCTCAAAGGTGTCCTAGTCTCATGGGGAGTTGGAGAAACAGATCAGGTCCACCTGTGTTTAGGGGGCTAGAATCTAAGTGGCACAGGCCATAGGGTGGGCGCACAGAGGGAAACCGAGTCACCTTGCCTGGGGGGTGCATTCCAGACTGTGTCAGACAATGGACAGGCCTTGGTGTCCTTCCCTTGACCTAGTGCTTGGTGATAATAACTGTCACTTACTGAGCACCACTATGTCCCTGGTATAAAATGCCAGATACCTGTGTTGCTTAACTTAATCTTCATGACAATCCATGAGGACTGTATTAAGTGAATTAGTACGTTACAACATTTAGAAGAGTCTCTGACTCATGACAAATGCTCCATGGAAGTTACCTATTGTTATTCTATATTCTACATATACGTACATATATACATACATACTTATATAGTTATATATTCTATTATTCTATAGTGGATGAAAATGAAATCAGGTGATGTAAGCTCAAAAGCCCATCAGGGCCAAGCATATGTCTTATGTAATTTCCCAAGGAGGCCCGAAAGCTAGCTTGGGTTTCCATCACTGGCAGACTGGATAGGTAAGAAGTGGTGGATTCACACAGTGGGATCTATGTAGCAGCTAGAAACAATGGATACGCAACATACATAGTGCTTGTGAGTAGGAGGACTTGATCCTTAGCTTCTTCGGAAGGGGGCTTCTCAGCAGTAGCCGTTGGGGGCCCGTGGGAATGCAGACTATGACAGATATAGTAGAATGACTCGCTCAGCATCTATCCCTCCTTCCTCTGCGTGCCTTCCTGAACTGCAGAGGCTGCAAAGGTAAAATCCACCTTATCAGCCTCCTTTACAGGTTCTGGGTATGATTATAGAGTGTCATTCAGATGTGCTTGCTGGAGGCTCAAATTGGAATCAAGTTAAATGGGGGTGAAGGTGGGGCCGCCTTGTTGCTACACTATGTTGCTGGTGTAGGCCTGGCTGATGCAGCGCCAACGCTGATAATGGCAGCTTCTCCATCCTGGGTTGTGGCTAAGGCGGTCGGGGCCTCAACAGCAGTTGAGATACCATTTTGATGTTGTTCTGGGTGCCATTCCTGGGGGCCCAGCCTAGATCCCACTCTTCCATCAATTTTGTAAGCACCCAATTCCCTGTAATCCTTTCCTGCTTAACATAGCTGGAGCTATTCTTTTCTCTTGTGTGTGTGTGTGTGTGTGTGTGTGTGTGTGTGTGTGTGTGTGTGTGTGGTGTGTGGCGGGGTGGTGGGGGAGTGGTAGCGGGTGTTTTTAAGATTTCCATGTGAAATCTCCTTGTAAATATGGACTTGGACAACAAGGTACCTAACCTTTCTAAGCCTTGTTTCCTTGCTTATAAAATGACTGTATGAAACCACTTCCCGTAGTGTCGTGGGGAAGATTCGTGGAATATCATTGGCCATGTGACTGCCATATAGCAGCTGCTCCGTAACAGAAAACTTTGTGTAGTGTAAAAAGCACGGGTTTTGTGGAAATTGCGTTCGAATCATGATAACACTGCTTATCAGCTTTGTGAATACCTAAAACTTTCTGAGGCCCTGGGAGATGCAGATGATAAATATCTAGCACTACATTGTCTTTTTGTTGGTATGCTGGTTTTGGTGCAGATTAAAGAGCTAGCACATATAAAGATGCCCAGCACAGCCCTAGCCTGGCACACAGTAGCCTCTTCTCACATGTTAATTCCCTCCTTTATCTCCTGTTCACTCCAATTCACAGTAATTTTAAATATATCTGCTGATAAATAGGCTGGTTGGAAAGAAACTAATTAGGTAAACGGTTGTAAAGGATGCAGTTACACAACCAACCATGTGCTCCCTAATAGGAGACTGATAATTTTTTTTTCTCCATAATACAGGAAATAAAGCTGTATCTGCCGCTTCAGTGGGTGTGTCTGGGTGCTCTGGAGACTGTTGTGTGCACACCTCTTTCCTGCCCCCAACTGTCCTTTCTTCTGTTACCAGAGCTCTGCTTCAGAAGATAGGGCTGGTGCTCTGGGCATCTGGGGACTGCCAAGTGAGATAAGAGTGGATAGGGGAAGGGAAGCCCTCTGGCCTCCTTGGGAAAGTGTCAGTAAGGTCAAAAGAGAGGAGGAAGGGATGATGCTAGACACACAGTGGGTCTGTTGGTTTGTCAAAGGAGTTGTCGGAGCCCTGGTGTTATCCATAGAAGGTGGTGGGCAGGTGCAGAGCAGGCATACGGAGAGTAGGAACTAGAGCATCACTGATAGAATGAGAGAAATAGTGGCTATTTTAGGATTATTCGTGAGCCTTTCTTGTTGTGAGATATACTTCTTGGTGAGAAGTATAACTAGTAGAATCCATTGAAAAGCATTTGTAGAGGCCATCAATAGATAATTATGTTGGGTCTTGCCCACTATATTTTCCTGTGAGCTCTGGAGGGAAGAACAGTGTTTTGTTTTTATTTTTAATCCTTGCAAAACCTAGCAGTGGTGATTAGCACACAGTAATTGACACACAAGCCTGTAACTTAGTGTGGGCAGGGCATCTTGTGGAGAGACTTGGCCACTCGGCAAACATTGGAAGAGTGCCCATGATGTTCCCGCCAGAGGCTGAAGACATAAATAAAATCGTCCCTGTACCCAAGGAGCTGACATTCTAGAGACAGAGGCAGGGTTTCAGCTAACACTAATTGAGTACCTACCATGTACTTCCTACCAGTCTCTGGGGATGTAACAGTGAGTAAGATCTGGTCCCTGCTTTTAAAGATCTTACAGGCTGTTGGGGTGAGGGTGGGAAGAAGCTGTCAGATGGACAGGCAGTTGCAATCCAGTGCCCTTCAAGCCAGGTGGGTAGAAGCTCAAGGGGCTAAGGAGGATCTGGTAGGCCCCCTTGTCCATAATGTGGGGGGCCATGAGGGAGCTGTCCAGAGTGGAGTGTTGGGCTAAGAAGGGGTGAGCGGGACTTATCCAGGTGACAAGGAGGGGGTGATGTATGGGTGTGTTCCCATCGCTGAAGGTGGGGAGAGGCCATTCCAGGCAAAGAAAGCTGCTGCGCTGGCCCAAGAAAGGGCCTGGAGGCCTGAGAGGATGGGGCAAGTTTGGTGTTGCTGGAGGGTAAGGTACACGATGGGAGGGAGTGGTGGGAAGTGAGATTTGAAGCAAGATAGGACTAGCTCTTACTGAAACTTGTTTGTCTTGCTAAGTAAAGAACCTGAATTTTATCTTGAAAGCAATGGGGAACCAGAAGAACTATTTTATAAATTAGACTGAATTCATCAATTCCATAAACATTTATAGATTGTTAAATATGTATGTATTCACGAGTGGGCTGGATTCTGGGAATTTGATGGTGTGTAAAACAGCTCTCGGGGGCTTCCCTGGTGGCGCAGTGGTTGAGAGTCTGCCTGCTAATGCAGGGGACACGAGTTCGAGCCCTGGTCTGGGAGGGTCCCACATGCCGCGGAGCGACTGGGCCCGTGAGCCACAACTGATGAGCCTGCGCGTCTGCAGCCTATGCTCCGCAACAAGAGAGGCCGCGATAGTGAAGAGGCCCGCGCATCGCAATGAGGAGTGGCCCCTGCTTGCCGCAACTAGAGGAAGCCCTCGCACAGAAACAAAGACCCAACACAGCCAAAAAATAAATAAATAAAAGATTACTATAAAAAAAACAAAAACAAAAAACCAGAGGTTCTAGCTCTAATGAATTCTAATAAAAAAAGAACAAAAAAAACCAGCTCTCGCCCATGTGGAGTTCATGATCCAACGTGAGAGAGACAGATTAAACAAATAGATTTTTAGTTTGTAGGAGAATTAAGGTCGTATTTACATAATTAAAAATCATTGTACACTGTACAGTCACCCCAAAGAAATTAATAGTTATAAAATATGACAAGTGCTATGAAGGCAACTCTAAGTCAGCTGGTGGTAAAATGCCAAATAATGACCAATAATAATAGTCACAGGCATTTGGTGAGTGATCTCAGTGTAGCTGTCATCATGCCTCATGCAGATTATCTCATTGAATCTTCAAGGCAATCAGATGAATGAGATTTATCTCACATAGGGTTGTATGTCTGACTCCAAGATTTGTACAGTTAATGCATTGAGATTGCATCTTGATTTTTTATCTTTTGATATTAGCAACTGTGATATTAGATTGGATAATGTCCCCCAAGATATCCATGTCCTAATCCCTGGAACCTGTGAATATGTATACTTTACATACCAAAAGGGACTTTACAGATGTGATTAAATTAAGAAGCCTGCAATGGGGAGAGTATCCTTGATTATCCAGGTGGGTCCAATGTAATCACAAGGGTCCTTAGAAGAGGGAGGCAGGAAAGTCAGAGAGAGGGGGGAGACATGATGTCCTTTGAACAGGAAAGAGGGGACCACTAGCTAAGCGATGCAGGAGGCCTCTAGAAACTGGAAAAGGCATGGAAACGAATCCTCCCCTTAGAGCTTCCAAAAGGAACAAAGCTCTGCCAACACCTTGGTTTTAGCTTCTAAGAATCATTTCCGTCTTCTGACCCCCACCATTATAAGGTAATAATTTGTGTTATTTTAAGCCACTAAGTTTGTAGTAATTTGTTACAGTGGCAATAGGAAACTAATAAAGCAAGTGTTTTTTTTGAAACTTACCTCTCAACAGCTGGGTCAGAAGCCCCACATCAGAACACGCTGCTTTGCATAAAAGAAGACAAGTATTTTAGAAGCTTGTAGAAGGTCTCCAGCTGGAGGAATGAGTCTGAAAGAGAAAGGAGAATGGAAGGAAATGGGAGAGAGAGTATTTTTTTTTTTTTAGCTGTACCACGAAGCATGCAGGATCTTAGTTCCCCAACCAGGGATCGAACCCATGCCCCCTGCAGTGGAAGCGTGGAGTCTTAACCACTGGACCACCATGGAAGTCCTGGGAGAGAGAATATTTTAAGTGAAGGGACCCAAAGAAACAAAAACATGGAAGTGGGACGCAGAAAGCACATATGAGGCAGGGTTAATAGTCTGGTTTTGCTAAAACTATCAGGCACATCAGACAGGTGGAGTATGACATAAGGGTGGGAATTTTGGCTGCAATCAGACCAGGGAGCCTGACCCTTAGGTGTATGAGCACTGAATAGGTAGTGAAGGATCATAAGAGGATTTGGGAGGGGGGGGGCATGTGACCTAATCGTGCAGTGTTTTGTGAAGAATTCTTTCCACGGTTGGGAGTGGGAAGAGGGTAGGGGCAAGGCAACCAGTTCTGAGAATTTTGCTGTCACCTGCCCCATGTAATGCAAGTCTGAACCAGCCTGGTGGCAGTGAGAAGAGAGAGGGGAGTGGCCCTGCTATAAAGAACACTAAGAAAAATGTCTTTACACCAGCAGTTCTCCAAGTGTGGCCCCTGGACCTTTGCAGTGTCCTTTTAGGGAGTCCTCAAGGTTAAAGCCATTCTGTACTCTTATTCTCAAGGTGCATAGTAGAGTCTTTCAGATGTTACATGACATGTGAAGTCGCCATGTACTCAATGCAAAAAGAATTCAGCTCTCTTACATTAAGCCAGATATTAAAAAGACTTGAAAACATGTATTTTTTTGTTTTGGAAAATATTATTTCACAAAAATGCTCTTTATGCTAACATATAATCACTTGTTATTTCTAAATGAGTATATATTTAGACATTTCTAAGAATTAATTTCTAATATGATAAATATTGATGGATATAAGCCATATAAGCAATAGCTCTTTGGGGTCTTCAATAATTTTTTAGGTGTATAAAGGGGTCATGAGACAAAAACCATGAGATTTGCTGTTGCATACCAATCTTTCTACCTGATTCTGTTTATTTATTTGGGGTAAATTCCTAGACTTTATTTAGTCAGAGGATCAGTCTTTTAAATCCTGGAATAGGCAAGGCAGATGTGACTTCCCACCTGACAGCCGAGTCTCAGTGGGGTTAAGGTGCACACACCTTGCGTGAATGGAATAAGGGCCGAAAGCCTTGTGTTTGCGCCTGTATCCTGGGCTTTTCCCAGTGCTCCGAGTGCCCGAAGAAAGGGTCGGCCTGATGTTAGGAGCCCTCGGGGGGGCGGGGGAGGGAGGCGCTGGTCCTCAGGCTGCAGCCCGCGCCCCGAGGGCATGGGTGCGCGCCAGTATAGTGCGTCCCAGCCTGTGCTCAGGGCTCCCTCTAGAGGCTGAGAGTAGACACTACATCATTCTTGCTTCACTTTTCTACTGTTCCCGCTGAACATTTTTTTAGCCCAGGAAGAGTTGAAGTTCATGGCTGCCAGATGACTTGAAGCAGGCAACGGGCAGCAAGCACATCTCCATTTTCACAGGAGGAAACTGTGGAGTCGAGAAGCAGCGTGTTGCAGTGGTGAAGCCACTGAACTGACCTGAATCTTGGGCAACTGGGGTCACTTATCTCTCTGGGTTTCAATTACTCAGGAGAAAATGGCCTACCTGATCTAGTCACAAAGATCCTTCCAGCTCTAGAAGCCTGTTATTCTAGGTGCCAGTTGTTCCCATGTCCCAGACCAGTGAGAGAAGATAACAGGGAGAGAGGGCTTAGTTCACTGGGCTACTGTCTCCCAGAGCTCTCCTTGCATTTATGGGTTTGGCTTAACCTGAATCTGGCTTCAGGATGGGTCTTGGTAATTATGGAACTCAATGATTTTGTCCTTTAGCAAGTTCACTTTTGAAAGCCTTGTCTGCAATTCATTCCTTTATTAAACAAACAGTAACAACCTGGCATTGGCTGAGATATGTGTCAGGCGCTGGGCTAAGGGCCATACACGTATTTTCTAACTTGATCCTGCCCAAACTCTATAAAGTAAGTGCTAGCATTATCCCCACTTTAAAGAGGAGAAAACTGAGGCACAGGGAACTCAGAAAACTGAGGCACAGGGAGAAAACTGTGACAAGATCACAAAGCAACTGTGTGGCAGAACCAGAATTCAAAACCAAGCAGTGTGGTTCCACAGGCACGACACTATACCTAGCCTTGATAGTAAGAGTTTGCATTTTTTAGGGTTTGCTGTGTTCTTGGAGCTTTACATACAATATCTCATTTAATACTCACAATTCTATAAATCAGTTCTATAAAGTAGGTATTATCATCTCAGTTTTACAAGGAGGATACTTATTTTCTAGTCACCCAAATATTGAGCGGGAGAGTGAGATTTCATCTCTGGGTCTTCAAAGACTGTGTTCTTCAATTCAGAGCCACCTATGTGCCAGGAAAAGATGAGGAAGACCAACTGAGTTTCAAGGAACTTATAGTTTCCTTGTGGGATAATAATAGTTGCAGACATTTACTGAGCACTGTTCTAAGCATTTATACATATGAACTCATTTAATCCTCACAACAATCCAATGAGGTAGATCTGATTATTATCCCATTTTACAGATGAGGAAGTCAAGGCACAGGGGTGGGAGGGGTTAAATAAATTGCCAGAAGTCCCTCCCACATTTGGTAAATGGTAGAGTTGGGATTCAAACCCAGGAAGCCTGGCTCTAGTACCCATGCTTTTAACCACTACATTATCCAAAGACCAAATAGTTCCTACAGAGATGCAGAGGCCACTGACCAGGGTTGAGGACAGCTGAGGGGAGCAAGCCCAGCCTGCAGAGAGATCCCAGGGAGGGAAGGGAGGTGTCACCCCTGGGCTCTCTTCTTCTATGGTCCTGGCCTTCCAGCTGCCTATGAGTCTGCTGCACTTGAAATTATGCCTTCTCCTCAAATCTAGGGCTAAAACTAGAATTCAATACATATTCCCAAATCTTTCTAAATGTCTCTTTCTTGCCAATGTCATCATCATTCTCTCATATCATCAGAACCCAGCTCTGGTGGATAATTTGTTGGTACTCCAGGACTGTGTTAAGAAAGATTCTAAGGTGATGTCCTGTCCAGCACCAGCAAGAAAGAGTGATATGATTAATGAAAACATTTCTGTTGTGGGATGGGGGAACATACAGCCTGTGCCATATATTTGCTGTATATGAACCGGGCTCTGTCCTGAAAGGGGGTTAAGGAACCGGATCCTCAGAGCAGGTGCTGACAGCAATAGCTAAGAATATGGCTGTTCTTGGGGAGACCGGGCAGGTGCTAAGTCATACTAGCCAGGCTTAGAGAAAAAGGAATTCTGGGCAAGAGGCATCAGCAGGAGCACTAAAGTAAAGTTTCCAAGCTGGGGAAGGATGGCAGGGCCTAGAGGAAAGACAAGGGGCAGATGATTTCCTGTTTGAACACCATGGCAGAAAAGCCTCAAGCCCAGGATGGGATGAAGCAGGGACCAACCAGGCACACCATCGAGAATTTCTCCATTCGCCCACTTGTTAGAATGAGGCTGCCTCTGGCTCTGAGGTTCTTATGTCAAAATTCCAGCCAGAGTTCAGAGTTGGGTCTCAGTCCCTAATTTGGGGGAGCAGGAATCTGATTGACCCATCTTTGGTCTGTTGTCTACCCTGGGCCAATCAGCTAAGGGAGGGAAGGCAATACAAACATACCTGTTAAAGGCTCAACCCCGTGAATGTGGGATGGGGGTGGGGAATTTTCCCAGGGACTAGAGTTGGCTTGTGGGGCTAATGATATTTACTAGAGATGAGAGGGTCTAAAGACATAGCACTGGAAAACACCAACATTGATTGGATGTTAGAGAGAAGAGATGGGGGAGGAAAAAGAGAAAGAGTCTCCAGATAGGAGGAAAACCAATAGAGAGAAGGAGGGAGGCATAAAGCGTCAAGTGTTACAGAACAGCCAAGAAGGATGAGCAATGTCAGAGACCATTTGATTACAAAAAGTCCCAGAAAACCTTTTACAAAGCACTTTAAGGAGAAAATTGGTAAAGAAATCAGATTTCTGTGAGTTAAAGGATGGAGTTAGTTGTATTTTTTTTAAATTAATTAATTAATTTATTTTTGGCTGTGTTGGGTCTTCGTTTCTGTGCGAGGGCTTTCTCTAGTTGTGGCAAGCGGGGGCCACTCTTCATCGCGGTGCGTGGGCCTCTCACCATCGTGGCCTCTCTTGCTGCGGAGCACAGGCTCCAGACGCGCAGGCTCAGTAGTTGTGGCTCACGGGCCCAGTTGCTCCGCAGCATGTGGGATCTTCCCAGACCAGGGCTCAACCCCGTGTCCCCTGCATTGGCAGGCAGACTCTCAACCACTGCGCCACCAGGGAAGCCTGAGTTAGTTGTATTTTTATAGGTAAACATAAAAGTGTTAGCTGTGCTGTCAATGCTGGACAAAGAATCCAACTGTACTATGTTGAGTTGGCATTATTCAAAATTTAACATATATTGGCATAGAAACAGTAAACTCGCCCCACCCCGAATCATTACAGCGGTAACACACTGTGTCAAATATATAAGGTTTTAACTACGTGGTTTAGATTACAGAAACAAATGCATATTTTCAAAATAATGTTAAAAAAAGGAGGATCAGGAATCCAAAGTCCAATAAACATAAGATGTGCTCAGTCTTACTGGTAACCATGGAAATGCAGTGAAACATAATTATACACTCAGCAGATTCACAAAAATTTTAAAGTCTGAAAATTCCAAGAGCTGGCGAAACATGGAACAATAGGAATAATTCTCAGAAGCTTCTGGTTGGAGAACAAATTGACAGAGCCAAAAAGTTGCCAATTCATCTTACATCTAAGAGTGTGCCATTTGCATAGGACACTTGGGGGGGGTGACACCCCCTCCAGTTGTACAATGAGGTGGCCTGCTTTGGAAGACACCTTGGGAATTTTTAGTTAAGTTGAAGATTCACATATCTTGTCGTGTGGCAGTTTCACTTTTAGGCATATAGCTAGAGAAATTTGTGTAAATGTGCAAGAATACAAGTCCAAGAATGTGTGCAGCACAATTATGCATCATAGACCCAAACTGTAAACAGTCCAGTGTCCATACAAAATAAATGGGAAAACAAAGCTACCGTGCATTCATCATGGAATAACAGCAAAGAAAATGAATACCTCAGAGCTACATGCAACATGGATACATCTCACAAACGTAATGTTGAAGGAAAGAGGCAAGACACGGAAGAAGACGATAGTATGTTTCCCATCAAAAGAAGTTCCTAAACAGGCAAAGCTAAATTATATGGTATAGAGATGGCTACTGTAGAGAAAAGTGAAAAATAAATGAAGAGCAAGTGAAGGAGTTTTTAAAAAGTCAGGATGGAGGTTGCCCCTGGTGGCGACGTGGCTGGCATCTGATGGGGCTCACCGAGGTTCCTTGGTGCTGGCAGTGTTCTGTTTTTGGCCTGCATAGTGGTCACATGGACCTGTTTTATAATTATTCATTAAACTATACATACTTGTATGTACTTTTCTGTATTTATATTATTGTTTTTGAATTAAAGAATAAAGAAAGGGGTAAAGGGTCAGTAAATTGGTATACACATTTCATTTTTTGTTCTCTCCCAGAACCCAGCTAAAAATGTTGTGTGTGTGTGTGTGTGTGTGCGTGTGTGTATGTGTTTTCTGTAGACTCGCATGGCCAGGAGAGTAAAAGAAGAGAACACAGATGAATGAGAGATAAATGGCTCAACAGATTCACTGAAGTAGAATTCTAAACTGGCGATGGGGAAAGCTGTGATGAAATAAAATTCATATTTTATGGCAAGACAAAAAATATTTAAGCCTAAAAATGTTCTCTGCCCATTTGGGCCTCCTGTCTCCCCTTTAGTGTGTATTGTGCATCCGCATTAACCAGACCTCATTAGGAGATAACCTTCCCTCTTAATCCTATAAGGGGTCACGGTGATCCACTACTGGTTCATGTAGATCTGGATTGTGTAAACTGTCAGTACGTTATTTGATGTATAATCCTTTGTCTCAAAAATGTATGTAACTGGGCTTTGACCTCTAGCAGGCAGAGCAGTCCTCAGAGCTTTCTGAAAGACTGTCTCCCAGGTTCTAATCCTCAGGTTGGCTCAAATAAATTTTCCACTTCTTTCTTAGAGGGACTATTGATTAATTTTTTGTTGACAGCTGAGAACCAACTTTATTTTCACTGCAGAATCTTGAAAAGGTTCAGGAATTTGTGGTACCTGGAATATCAAGAATTAGTATAAAATAGGTGTTACAATAAGGAGGGTTTGTTGGCAGCTGTTTAAGAAGTAGTTAGACCTGTAGGTCCCCTCCCCTACCCAGGACTGCTGGATGACTGCTGATTCCCTCTCCAAGCAGAAGGTTACAGGTTTATTTTCTGGAGAAGCAAAAACATAGGGTCTCTGGATGGAGGGACCCCAGGCACAGGTGAGGATGGCGGTACCCTAACAATGAAATGCTGAGGCCCTCACCCCACAATTCCTCATGCAGCTCCCAGGAAGATGGTCGCCAGACCTTTACCATCTATGTCTAGTAATAGGAAGAATCTATTCTGGGGAATATAACCTGACCAACTTAAAAGACTGAAAGGTACTGATATTAGGAGTTTGCCATCAAATGGCTGAAGCAAATCACTTTATAGTGAAGCCCCAGGTCAGTAGAAACCACACCCAGAACTTCCAATTCACTTTTTAAAAATAATTAATTAATTAATTAATTTTTGGCTGTGTTGGGTCTTCATTGCTGCATGCGGGCTTTCTCTAATTGCGGCGAGTGGGGGCTACTCTTCGTTGCGGTGCATGGGCTTCTCATTACAGTGGCTTCTCTTGTTGCGGAGCACAGGCTCTAGGCACGTGGGCTTCAGTAGTTGTGGCACGTGGGCTCAGTAGTCGTGGCTCACGGGCTCTAGAGCACAGGCTCAGTAGTTGTGGCTCATGGGCTTAGTTGCTCCGTGGCATGTGGGATCTTCCCCGACCAGGGCTCGAACCCGTGTCCCCTGCATTGGCAGGCAGATTCTTAACCACTGCGCCACCAGGGAAGCCCCCCAATTCACTTTTTATTCCCATAATCTCCTAATCTCTCTCTCTCAATCATGTGTGCACTGTCTTTCTCTCTTTAAAAATACAGAATAGGGGCTTCCCTGGTGGCGCAGTGGTTAAGAATCTGCCTGCCAATGCAGGGCACACGGGTTCGAGCCCTGGTCCGGGAAGATCCCACATGCCGCAGAGAAACTAAGCCTGTGCGCCACAACTACCGAGGCTGTGCTCTAGAGCCCACGAGCCACAACTACTGAAGCCCGTGCCCCTAGAGCCCGTGCTCCGCAACAAGAGAAGCCCCCGCTCGCCACAACTAGAGAAAGCCCGTGCGCAGCAATGAAGACCCAACGCAGCCAAAAATAAATAAATAAAATAAATAAATTTAAAAATACAGAATAATCTGGAGGGAGAGGGAGGGATAAATTAGGAGTTTGGGATTAACAGATACACACTACTATATATAAAACAGATAAACAACAAGGACCTACTATATAGCACAGGGAACTATATTCAATATCTCGTAATAACCTATAAAGGAAAAGAATCTGAAAAAGAATATATATATAACTGAATCACTTTGCTGTACACCTGAAACTAACACATTGCAACTCAACTATACTTCAATTTAAAAAATCTCTATGAAATTGAAAAAAAAAATTAAAGGGGAGGGATGTTTGTTTACAATAAAACTTTGAAATTCTAACAAATGAAAAATACAGAATATTTCTTTATTACAGAATATTTCAGAAGTAGAGAGAATCCAGCATAAACCTGTTGCTCAGCTTCAACAATGATCACCTCCTGGCCAAGCTTGCTTCTTCTTTACTCTCATCTACTCTCCGACCCTGACCCCAGGCTACTTAAATCCAAATCCCAGACCTCGTATCATTTTATCTGTAAATATTTCACTATAAGTCTCTGAAGACAAAGGCTGCTCATTTAAAATATAACCATAATACTAATATCAACCTAAAATATTCTTTAATATCATCAATATCCAGTCAATGTTCATGTCTCTTTGACTTTTCTGTAATTTTTTTCCCTAGAGTTTGTTAGCTTGAATTGGGATCAAAACAAGATTTACAACTTGATTTGTAAATCTTCTGATTATTTTTTTTAATCTCTTAATTCTCCCATTTATTTTTTAATTTTTAAAATTTATTTTATTGAAGTATAAGTTGATTTACAGTGTTGTGTTAATTTCTGCTGTACAGCAAAGTGATTCAGTTATACATATATATACATTCTTTTTCATATTCTTTTCCATTATGGTTTATCACAGGATATTGAATATAGTTCCCTGTGCTATACAGCAGGACCTTGTTGTTTATCCATTGTATATATAATAGTTTGCATCTGCTAGTCCCAAGCTCCCAATCTATCCCTCCCCTTCCCCTTGGCAACCCCAAATCTGCTCTCTATGTCTGTGAGTCTGTTTCTGTTTCATAGATAAGTTCATTTGTGTCATATTTTATATTCCACATATAAGTGATATCATATGGTATCCCATTTATTTTTTAACTGAAAAAATTGTTAAAGAAATTGTGCTACTTGCTCTATAGCATTTCCTCTAGATTGAATTTTGCTGATTGCATCCTTGTGGTGTGACTGTGATGTTTCTCTGTATTGCCTGTGAAGTGGTAGCTAGCTTTAGAGGCTTGATGTGTTTCATTCTTTTTCAAGTCTACTTCATTAATTATGTTGTGTAGTTCCATCACGGGGCATGTAATTTATCTTTGTCTCTCTTTTTGTGATGTTAGCAGCCACTGATGATCATTGAACAAACAGATCTATTCATTCATCTGGGGTTGCCAAATGATGTATTTTAATTCTATCATTAATCTTCCTTTGTTATCTGGCCTACTTGAGCAGTTCTTATGCCGTTGTCTCTTCAGCCGTTTTGGTTGCAAGAGCTTTCTTTGATTCCTCGGAAAAGACTCCTAGAAGTACTACTGCCTCCCAGGTTCTTGTGTGTTCATAACAGGATGTTTGCTGACTTTATATTTGAAGATCAATTTGGCTGGATTTTAAATTCTTGACTCACATGTTCTTTGAATATCCTAAATAAGTTACTCCATTGATTTCTGGAATGAAGCATTGATGTTGAAAGTCTAACGACAATCTGATTTTCTTTCTCTTATAAAATACTTGTTCTTTTTGTCTGGCTGCACAAAGGATTTTTAAGATTTTTCTCTAAAATTCAATAGTTTCAGTGTGGAGCTATTGAGGGCTGATATTTCCAATTTATGCAGTGTGTCTGTTCAATATGTGTATTTTTTTTAATTTAAAAATTAAAAAAACTTTTTTAATTGAAGTATTTGCAATGTTCTCTTAGTTTCAGGTATACAGCAAAGTGATTCAGTTATCTACATATATTATATATAATAAAAATTTTATACTGTACATTAATATATGGTATATATAATATATATAATTTTTTGGATTCTTTTCCATTATAGGTTATTACAAGATATTAACTATAGTTCCCTGTACTATATAGTAGGTTCTTGTTGTTTTCAATATGTGGTTTAAGGTGTCTTTTTTTTTAATTTCAAGTTTTTTTGTATTTTAGTTTTTAATAATTTTTTGTCTCATTCTTTTGTTTTCTTCTCTGGGGACTCTAATAGGTATGTTGGAAATTCTTTGCTTGTTTTCTCTGCTTGTTACTTTCCCTCAAGCCCTTTTTATCTCTTTCTTTTCCTTTTTGATTTTAAAAACTTTCCATTTTCCATTTCTATTTCTCTCAAGGCACTTTTCATTTGGTTTGTTTATTCTTGTCCTTCTAGTTTAGCCTTTATTTCTGAAATGATTTTTCTTTTATCTCCAATTCTTTTTTGAATTCTTTCATTTCTCTTTTCAAATCTTCCTTTTCCTGAATCATCCTACTTTTTTTCTCATTCTGATTTATGTTGTCTTTCATAGTTTCTATTATTTTCTTATTTTTTAAGCTCATCTTGAAATATTAGATCACAATTTTAATCTTTTTGGTGGCATGTTTTTTGATATTTTTTCATTGTCGTGGTTGTATTATTCTGCTTCTTATTCTCTTTTTTCCTTATAATAATGTTGTTGGTATTTGACTACAATCCTTTCCTGTGGCTCATTTTTTAGGGAAAGGAGTTTCCCTTCTACTTTCAGGAGTTAAAAACAAGAGAGCTTTTTCTAGTTTCACAGTCTACAGTGTCCCTTTCTGTTGCTTTCATGAAGTAGCTATAAATATGACCTTGTATGTTCTGAGTTCCTCTTCCCTTCTCACCTCCCCACCCTTTATTTTAACATCACTTTTCTTTGCCTGTTTGTCCTGACTTGTTCAGTTTGGATGACACTCCCAGCATTTTCTCCTCCGGGTGGGGCTTCGTCCTGGAAGAGTGCTTTGGCTTGTTGGCTTTAAGAGTTCATAGGGTCCGGACCTCTGGACTCTGGGACCCCTGGACCCCACCAGCATGATCAGATTTTCCCATAGTCATCCTGTACTCATGTGTGCATTACAACCTCCCCTGAACCAGACCCCAGCTTTACCTCCATTCTCTAAATGGCCCACTGTATGGTCAGGCCACTCCAGATGGCTGTTCTCTTGCTCTCAGTACATCCCCTGCCCGACCAGTGCCTGCTTCACCTACACCTACGCACATGACTGACCTTCCTGCGTACTTGCCCCAGGCCCCAGCTAGGGACTGTTCTTGTCAAAGGGGTGGTGAGGGGTGTGCCCCTCTGCTGGTGTCCCTGGTAACTAATGAGCCCACCTGACATCAATTCCCCTATAACTGGTAATCTCTCCTCCCCCCTGGGAGCAAAGACTTCCATCATGTCCTGCCCGCCGTGTGCCGTACAAGGTGGGGTGTCTCTCCAGGACCTTGCTACAGATGTGTAAGCTCCCCCATCCAGTAAACCATCGATGTCTCTGCCGCTGACTCTGGGCTCTTTCTTTGGTCTTGAAACTGGCAAGCACAGGCCTTGTAGGCCTGCGGAGTGCAGCCCAACACCTGCGGAACTTTCCAGTGAGTTCCTTTGGTGGTTGGGGGGGTCCTCCAATTCTTAGGGGCATCAGAAGCCCCTTTACCTTTCCTCTTCTTCCTTCTGCAGTTTCTGATATCAGGTGGGTCATGCAATTATTGGCAGCTTGTTCCTACTGACTCAAATTTTGGAGTTCAAGGAAACACTGCTTGTCAGGTTTGGTAGTAGGTATTGTCCATGGGGTTTTGGTTTTGCTAACCTAGTGGCTGTGAATGTTTTAGTGGTGGGATTCAAGGAGATTCAAAAACTGCTATACTACCTGGTTGCACAAATTGGTAAATTTACTAAAAATCATTGAATTGTACACTGAAAGTGGGTGAATTTTATGATATATAAATCACACCTTGACAAAATTAAAAAAAAAAACCAAAAAAAAACCTCACAAACAACCCTGCACCATTACCATGACATCTTACCAGAATTCCCCTTGTCCCTAATCATGTCAACAACTATCAGTAGACATCAAAGGAAAGTCTCAATGATAGAGATCACCAGTGCTCCCCAGGTCCCTTTCTCCTCTCCTGCCTGGGCACAGGGAGAGATCACTTTCCCCAGCCCTGGAACTAGCTCTCAGCAGTGAAATTTGATCAGAAGTGATGTGTGCTGCTTCTGGGCTGAAGCATTTAAAGCCGGGGTGCCACCTCGACACTCACTCTTCCTCTACCTCTGCGACCCTATAAGCACTGCAACCTAGCCTGTTCCATTCTGACAACTCAGCGTCTACCGGGAAAGATGGTGATGGAGGCAAACAAAGAGAAAGCAAGAGGGCAACTCAGAGGAAACAAAAAATTCAGAGAGAAGACAAACAGAACTATCAAAGTCTCTTCTAAACATGTCCATCCTTTCTCATTTGTTTTACCTCAGAACTCTAAACATTCATAGCCCAGATTTGCTTTATAAAAAGTACACTGATGTGGACCCAAATAGATAGCTTTTCTATCTTAAGACCATTATGCCCCGAGCTAGGTACGATGGTCACCTGCACAAAGAGCTCACCAAGTGGCCACTCTCACAGAGCCAGCATGACACTGGTTACCACTGTCTACCCCACTCATCACTTCTAGGAGAGCAAGTAGAGCCGGAGATATCTTTTCTGAGTTTCCTCATGGCCAAGACCTTTCCTTTTCTAACACTTGGTGGATGGTAGGAAACCACACACATCCCTTTCAGTAAACCAGTCCAGATGTGAAGAACAACACATGGAAAATAGGGCAAACTGAGCTAGAGGACCTGGAACTAAATGACAGCAATGCTAACTGTGGTCCTATCACCGGGAGAATGAAGCCCTGGACTGACGGTGGAGGGCAGTTCAGCCCAGTGGTTAGGCATTGAGAACTGGGGTGAGATAGGTTTGAGTGGAATCCCACCTCTACCATTTATTAGCTGCACAGCTTTAGGCAAGTTCCTCACCCTCTCTGAGCCTCATCTTACCTGCCTTGTTCTTTAGGTCTAAGGATTAAATAAGATAATACATACACAATATTTTGTTTAGTGACAGGCACTAACAAGCATTCATTAAATACTGGGCTGGGTCTTCAAGGTGGTGATTTGACCTCTTAAAACTCCCTGCTGAGAGAGAAGATCATCCATCCTTGCAGTTTGACCTCCCTGGTCTGAGGTCAGGGGATTGGGTAGCACACTTGCTTCAGGCCCTTTGTAGTTTTACAAGGCTTTTAAGAGCCTGCATGGAGTTGGTGCAAAATAGAATTGCAGGGAAATGTCTGCAGGGAGCAGAACTGCAATGGAGAGAGCTCCAGCATTAGCTGTGCAATTCAACATAATCACATTGGCTATTTTCACGGAAACGACTCTGCAGTAAAACAAAAACTTGCACACTGTGACCAAACGTTCCATAGAAACCATCGCTGATGAGGTAGATATGGTCTTTCTGTGCTGTGGATACACATGTTTTGTATCCCACCCAGGGAGCCTGGTGTGGGGCAAGACCAGGCTGAGCTGCAGGCTTGGGAAGCAGACCTGGAGGGGCAGGGGGAGCTACCTGAGGGCTGACTGTAGGCTGTGTGTGTGTGTGTGTGAAAGTTGCTCCCTCTGCGGGTTATTTTGACCTTCCAGGAACAGAACATTTGCAGTGCTCTTTGCAAACCCCCCCCCCCTTTTTTTTAACATCTTTATTGGAGTATAATTACTTTACAATGGTGTGTTAGTTTCTGCTTTATAACAAAGTGAATCAGCTATACATATACATATATCCCCATATCCCTTCCCTCTTGCATCTCCCTCCCTCCCACCCTCCCTATCCCACCCCTCTAGGTGGTCACAAAGCACTGAGCTGATCTCCCTGTGCTTCCCTGTGCTATGCGGCTGCTTCCCACTAGCCATCTATTTTACATTTGGTAGTGTATATATGTCCATGCCACTCTCTTTTTAAGGATTCATATTGATGATGAAAGGCCATTCCACAGAGGCGGCGAACAAAGGAACTTGGCTGGACCTCTGGATGGGACATCCCCGAGGCCCCTCTGCCCAGTGTGTCCTTAACTGCACTCATCACCTGCTTCCCAAACCTGTTCCTCCTCCTCCATTCTCTAGCTCAGTGACTTATTAATTACTAAGTCCCCACACTTAGTCACCATGCTGAGAACCCAGTGTCCTCTGGTCTCTTCCCCTCCCTGCCACCTGCCTTCTTCTCTCCCTGTGTCATTCATAAAATCTGGCTGACTCTTCCCCAGAAACACCCTAGTGCTCACCACTCCTCTCCACCGCTGACAGGGTGCTCAGTATTCCTCTCACCTTGACCTTGGCCATGGCCAAGTGGACATCTGCCCCTAGCCACATGCACCCCACCATTTCTTCACGGTTCTCCAGAGCCTTCTTTCTGAAACCAGGTACACACCCCACTAAAACTTTGGTGACACTATTACTAAAGAAAGAAGGGGAGTGTAGGTACTAGGAAACAGTCTTTGTCACATGCAGTATGAGCCAAGCGCTGTGCTAAGCAATTTACATAAATCTCTCACTTAATCATCAAGGTTTCATGAAGTAATGCATGCAGAACCCTACTTTAATGCCATTCTTTTTCCTTTCCCCCCAGTAAGACTTTTCCCAGGCAGCCAGAGATCTTTGCTCAGAAGCTGGTGAAGTTCCCTTATGGAAAACATTATTTCCTATTCAACAAATAAGAAAAGAGAGGCTCAGAGAGGTTAGGTAACTTGCCAAATGCCACACAGTAAATGAGGAAGCCTTAATGTTATCTCAGGTAATCTGACTCCCCAAGTCACATGTTTAACTGCTTACACCATACTAAGGATGAGTAACAAGGTCCTTGCACCTCAGGAACACTTGGGCTAGCAGGAGAGATAGATATAAACAAATAACTCCTCTAAAACATGCTACCTACATTAATTAGGTATGACTGATATTCTGGAACCCTGAGGAAATAGAGGGCCAGTTCTCTGCACAGTTTGGCTTTTGCTCTGCATCAGCATGGTCTTCACAATCTTCAGATCTAAATATTTCTTTACAAATATTAGAAAATACTGTTATTTAGAGAATGGACCCAGCAGAATGATTGTTCCCTACCTAGCTATGCTTCTGTGCTCCCCATATTGCACCCCCGTCCGTGGAGAGCCTTTTAATCCTGCTGTTGGGATCATGAGCATATTCTGACAGGCTCTGTCCTTTGGCCGTTGGTAAAGTTGCAAAGGGTCCTCCCTTTATGGGGTTGCAGCAGACAGCTCATAAAAGCAAACCCCCGAAGATCTATCCATCAGCTCTTCTCTCTCAGAAAAATGCCATTGATTACTAATGGGCCCCGGACCTTCATTTCCACAGGGAGCACTGTGCAGGTATGTCTCTGAAACAGGTGTCCTCCTTCCCTCCTATCCCCCTATCTTTTCCTTCCTCTTTGAACATGTGTTAAGCATGTATTTCTGCCAGGTACAATGCTGAGAGCTGGGATGCAGGGACAATAAGACATAGACCTCATCCCTAGAGAAACAACGTTCTCACAGTAGCAGGAAAAACATGAACTTTAGAACCTGAGTGTCTCAATCATAATTCCAGCTACACTACTTTTTAGCTGTGTGACCTTGACAAGTTACTTAGCCTCTCTGGGTCTTAGTTTCCCCATCTGTAAAATGGCATAACATAGGTATCTACCATACAGGGTTGTTGTATGGGTTACAGTGAGAGGATTACATATAATGTACTTAGAACAGTGCCTGGCACATGACAATCCTATGTTAAGTATTTATTGGTATTTGCATACAATGTAATACAGTCCTGAAAGTTGTAATTTGATCGCTCTCATTCTCCCAAGATAAATCACACAGCATGCTATGTCACCTGGGTCATAGTAGCCTCTCAATCAATAAAGTTAGGAATCATCATAACTGTCATTGTTGCAATTTGAATGGAAAACTCTGGATTGTTTTAGGTAAGTTGTTATTTCTTTCCTTGTTGCAGAAGTGCGAGGAACACAAAACTGACCTGTTAAGGGAATTTTCTGGGCATGTCATCTTTTGTGTAAAGAGACAAAACAATGGTGAAAACCTAGTCATGAGGAGAGGCTGAAAGGCTTAACTATGGAAGGAATATTACCATCTTTGTTGGCCTGGAGTGAATTCTCCCCCCAGGAAGCCAAAAAGTTGTGATAAGTCATGTGGTCGTGAAGCCTGACAATACTAAAGCCTTGGCCAGCTGACTTTAGCTGGGGTTAGTAACATCCAGTGGAGTTTAGCACTCCACCGCCCAGCAGAGGGGACCGGAAGAACAAATTCAACCAAGCTTCACCGTCCATAGGATGTTTATCATCTGTGTGTGTGTGTGTGTGTGTGTGTGTGTGTGTGGTGTGTGTGTGACAGATGTGTGTATAAGGAGTATGTGTGTCTGTGTATGTGTGGTGTGTGTGAGAGAGATGTGTGTATGGGTCTGTGCGTCTGTGTATCTGTGTGTGTGTGTGTGTGGTGTGTGTGTGACAGATGTGTGTATAAGGAGTATGTGTGTCTGTGTATGTGTGGTGTGTGTGAGAGAGATGTGTGTATGGGTCTGTGCGTCTGTGTATCTGTGTGTGTGTGTGTGTGTGTGTGGTGTGTGTGACAGATGTGTGTATAAAGAGTATGTGTGTCTGTGTATGTGTGGTGTGTGTGAGAGAGATGTGTGTATGGGTCTGTGCGTCTGTGTATCTGTGTGTGTGTGTGTGTGTGTGTGTGTGTGTGTATGTTGGGACTGCCAGGTCAGGGAATCTGATCTCGCACTATGGTTGAAGAAGCAAGCATTTTAAATTATTTGTGGGTTGGGTGTTTTCTACTAATCAGACCATTTCTTTTAAAGGTGCTGTTAGGAATGATTACTACTCTCCCCAGGACTTTATTTTCTTTTTATAAAGTGAAGTAATCATATGTGTTTGAAGTAGGCCAACAAAACGGAGCTGTCTGGTTTTGTTGTCTAAGCAACTCTGCCTGTACTGTCACCTGCATCACTTTTTAATTAAAGCCCCTTCCAAGTTCATGAGTAGGAACTGCACCCCCGTGCCTGAAACCACAGAATCATTCACACTACAGATGGCTCAAGAATGGCACGCTACAAACACGGGCAGACAAAAAGATCATGCATGTTTATATGACTTAAAGCTTTGGTTCAAGTGTTTCTACAAAGACAAGCAGGACAGAGCAGCTAATATCTCAGAAATCATGATATTGCTCATGATCGGGCTTCGCTCTCTTACCTGAATCAAAAAAAAATCAAAACAGAGTGATACTGTGGGTGAGCCAGGAGACAGATGAACGTTCGATTCCAGCTGCACCACTTACTGTGTGTCTTGTGCAAGTTTCATAACTTTTCTGAGCCTCAGTTTCTTTGTCTTCACATTGGAGCAAATACTACAGCCCTACAATCTCTTATCTCCAATTCCCAAATCCCCAAACTATAAAAACGGACATTTTTTTTCTTCACTCATTTAGCAGTGAAATCTAATTGATCTGAATTAATTTGCCATAAAATCCTACCTTGAACTGACATGAAACTTTTTACAGTCTGTGTTTGTTTTATTGAATGTGAATATACATGTTTTGCTCTATATTGTGAATATATTCACTGGGGAGGGGGGGAGTATAGCCCCAGACCATCAGGTACAGAATAGAAAATGGTTACAACACACTATTGCTCTGAAATCGAGAAATATCTGAATTCCAAAATACATTGGCCCCAAGGATTTTTTTTTTTAAACTTTATATATTTATTTATTTACTTATGGCTGTGTTGGGTCTTCGTTTCTGTGCAAGGGCTTTCTGCAGCTGTGGCAAGCGGAGGCCATTCTTCATCGCGGTGCGCGGGCCTCTCACTATCGCGGCCTCTCTTGTTGCGGAGCACAGGCTCCAGACGCGCAGGCTCAGTAATTGTGGCTCACTGGCCTAGTTGCTCCGCGGCATGTGGGATCTTCCCAGACCAGGGCTCGAACCCGTGTCCCCTGCATTGGCAGGCAGATTCTCAACCACTGCGCCACCAGGGAAGCCCGGCCCCAAGGATTTTTGATAATAGACCATGGATCCATACCTTCCTCATAGGAATGTGAGGGCTGTGTGAGATGGTGGGCTAGAGCACCTGGATCAGCCCTGCCGGGGCATTTTCCTTCCCCTTTGCCCCAGTGAGCCTTTCCCAAGTGCAACGTGCCCCTTAGGCGGCAGCCAGAGATCTTTACTCGGCAGCCGGTGAAGTTAGCACACTTCCGCTGTCAACCACTCCCTTGCTAGTCTATAAACTCCTTGAGGGCAGGGATTTCGTGCCAGGGATCAGCAGCACAAAGTCCATGTTCAACAAATATGTTAAAGAAGAATTCAGCACTCATTTAGTAGGTGTCTGCTGGGCCTCAGAGTCTCCTGATCACCTGCCAAGTGGAGGTGCCTGGCAGAGGGAGTTGACTTCGGGTGCAAAAGAAAAGGGAGGCACGGAGTCTTGGGAAAGCCAGCAGGAGAGGCCCACCCTGGGGAGGCCCTGGCAGGGACCCTCTGCATCTAGCTTTGCCCTCACAGTCCTGATGTGCCTGTCATCACAGGATCATTGTTAACACTCACTTTTACTCTTTGGTCTTCAAATGTGTCCTCATTTGGATAGTAAATCACGTGGTCACCCTATGCAATGAGCAAGAGCAGGGAGGCTCAGGGTGCAAGCCGTTTTTTTTCTTTTTTGGCATGTCCTTTAACTGAAAAGAGAGAAGGGGTGGACCTACAATGGGAGGGATTGAGGGGTAGAGGAGACACAGACAGGAGGGTTGCTAGCAGCAGTCTCGATGCCACCTCACAGTGATTAAGAGCATAGACTCTGCAACATGTCAACTAAAGAACATAGGGTAGTGGGTTAACTGGTTGCTCCCCCAACCCCCAAAAGATATGCTCACCTTCTTACCCTAGGAACTTGTGAGTGTGACCTTATTTGGGAAAAGGGTTTTGGTAGGTGTAATTAAGTTAAGGATCTTGAGAAGAGATCACCCTGGATTATCTTGGTGGGCTCTAAATTAGATGACAAATGTCCCTGTAGGAGAAACACAGAGGAAAGACGCACAGGGAGAAGGAGGAGAAGGCCGTGTGAAGATGGATGCAGGGATTGGAGTGATGCAGCCACAAGCCAAGGAATACCTGGAGCCCCAGAAGCTGGGAGAGCCAGGAAAAATTCTTCCCTGGAGCTTTTGGAAGGAGCCTGGCCCTGCTGACACCTTGATTTCGGACTTCTGGCCTCCATAATTGAGAGAAAAAATTCCTATGGTTTTAAGCCACCAGGTTTACAGTAATTTGTTACAGCAACCCTAGGAAACTAGTGCACATAGGGTGGGTTACCTAACCACGTGAACCTCAGTTGCCTCATCTGAAAATGGGGATAAGATTGGACCTACCTTATAGGGTTGCTTGGAGGAGTAAAAGAAATTATACATGTTAATTGCATGGCACTAAGTAGTACCTTAACAGATGGTAACTGTTACCATGGCTGATGAGCAGCAGTACTGAAATGCTGCTTTCATCCAGCAGATGGCGGAAGATGGATTTGCAAACCAGAGGCCTTCATAAAGTTTAGTGCACCCAACATAAATTAGCCTTCCTAGCTCACACACTGAAGAGGATTAACCCTCACCACCTCAAAGCAAGCTTTCAGCTATGTAGACATTCAACTGATTCTGTTATCCTCTGACCATTGTACACAGTAGAGGCAGGCATTGGTGAATACAAAGAGTGGGTGCAAAAAAAAAACACCTGGGTTCTAGGCCCAGCTCTGTGACTTCACTGGGACTGTTTCCCCCGCTGTAAAGTAACCATAAAATGAAATATGAAGTGCAACACAAATTAGAGGGATGTTGTGAGGCAAAAATGACCCAAAGTGTGAAAGTACTGGGAAAGCAAGATGCCGTGAAGCACAGAGGGGCCCAGTGGAGATTAATTCTGCGGAATCAAGGTCATTCATTTATTCACTCGGCAAACACTGATTTGTGCCGGGCATGGTGCTAGGTTCTGGGAAGCTCACATTCTGGTTTGGGAGGACGAACACGTGACAAAGGTGTGCACAGGACATCCTTCCCCTCAGATGCTGTGGTAACGTTCCAAGTCTGGGTTTTGGCTTAAAAAACAGATTTGAATAAGCAGTCGCCTTGGTAAAACGTTTATACTGCCTTCTAAATTTCTTTTAAAACTTCCATCCTTGTAAAAAAAAAGAAAAACAATCTACTGTTTATGGTTAAGTGAAAAAAGAGAATTGCAGGACCATATGCACAGAAAGCTCTTACACCTGTCTTAACAGTGGCCAATTCTGGGAAGGGGTGGAGGTGGTATTTAGAAGAGTTGGGCTTTTCCCTTTTACTTTCTATACTTCTATATCATTTACACTTAAAAAATAAGCACATATTGCTCTCTCCATTAAAAAATAACAATAATAATATTTTTAATAAGCCTGTCACCCCCCAAACTCTTCTGCCCTCGCTTGGCTAATTCAAACACAGTGATGTACACTAATGATGGAGTGAGTTGTCTCCCTTTTTGAAAGAAAATTAAAAGGAAAAGTCCACATTTGCTCTTCTTTGTAGTCTTGTGAAGAGGTCATCTAACTGGAAGTGATCCAAGCAGTTTTAAAGCCCTTCTCTTCTTTAAAGTGGTTTGCAAACATTAGCTCAGCTACCCTCAGGGCCTCCTAGTGAGAGGGGCTCATATAAGAGGCTGGTGAGTCACTCGGAAGTACCAGGTTGTGGATGCCCTGTGTCAGCCGGTCACAACGCCCCTAACGTGAGTCTGCAGCTTTACAGCGTTCAAAGGGCTTTCTCCTGCATTATCTAATGTGACCCTTCTATGACCCCTCAGAGGTCTGGTTGGTACTGTTCTTCCTACATGAGAGATGGGGGAATAAAGGTTTTGGAAGGAGAAATGACAAGCCCAAGATGGGGAAGCTAGACAGCATCAGGGTATAACATCACTTATATGTCAATTACTGCTCAGCACAGAAAAGATGATCTCTAATGTCAAATTCTCATGATATGCCTCTGCATTGGGGGATGGAGAAGGGAGAAGAGGAAGAGAAGACCGTCTTTCTGTCTAATCTTACCCTCCCTTCCTTCTTTTCTTTTTCTTTTAATAATTTTTTTATAGATTTATTTATTTTTATTTATTTTTGGCTGCGTTGGGTCTTCGTTGCTGCACGCGAGTTGCGGCGAGCGGAGGCTACTCTTCGTTGCGATGCGTGGGCTTCTCATTGGGGTGGCTTCTCTTGTTGCGGAACATGGGCTCTAGGCATGGGGGCTTCAGTAGTTGTGGCTCGCGGGCTTTGTTGCTCCCCGGCATGTGGGATCTTCCTGGTCCAGGGATCCCCTGCATTGGCAGGCGGATTCTTAACCACTGCGCCACCAGGGAAGTCCCCCTTCCTTCTCTCCCTCCCTCCCTCCCTCCCTCCCTCCCTTCCTCCCTTCCTTCCTCTCTCTCTCCTACTCAGCTGGGAAAAAAGAGGTAAGGAAGAGGACCCTGTATTGTAGATAATTACAATTCAAGAATCAGGTTTTGTGCAATATTAAATTACGCCACAGATTTGAAGGGGTGTGGTAGAACTATGTTAAGTCTCATTTATGTGCAAGTATTGAAGAAATGAGAAGCTTCTGAACTTGTAAATCGGTTAAGAGTTGCTTAAGTTGAACGCAGGTGAACCTGGTCATTTGCAGATAACGTTCACACTTTTGCCACACAGGGGTGCCACCATTGCTTGGTAGGTGGACATACGTGCCATTCTGTCAGGGTTGGTCCTGAATTATGGGAGCTTTGCATTATACAAGGTTTTCAGGGATGACTCCTTCCTTCTCCACCCCACCCAAATATAATCACTTTATTCAGCGTTATAAAGGCTAAGGAAGACATAGCTCAGAGGAAGGCACCTAACACAGCTTGGAAGAGAGAAGGATGAAGTGGCTCTTGGAGGAGATGATGTATGAACTGGGTCATGATGGAAATGTTGTCCATTCAGGCATATCTTTCTCTGCATGCCTGCTGCCTCTCACATGCATTTGTGCGAGCCAGCAAGGTGGTCTAGGGGGAGAGCAGAAGCTGTGAAGCCTCCCTCCTTCTCCCCGAGGTGCCCTGCCGAGCCCCCACTTGCGCTGTTACCCCTTATCGCTCTGCTTGAAATGATCACTATCACTCCTGTCTTCTTCCACCAGTCTGTGAATTTCTCAGGGGCAGGGTCTGAATTTATTCTTCTTTCAAACCCTCTCTCCTCAACCAGTGTCTGGCAAATAGAAACTCATCAATATGATTTTTTTCTTTTAAAAATATGTTTTAATATGGAAAATTTCAAATATCAATATATACAGAAGTACAGAGAATGGTATATGAGTTCCCTTGTACACATTATGCAGCTTCAACAGCTATCAACTCATGGCCCATCATCTTTCCTCTGTACTCTCCACTTCCCCACTTCCTCATCCTATTATTTTAAAGTAAATCTTAGAAGTAAACACATAGATGTGAATATTAGGGTGGGTATAAGACATTGTTAAAAAAAGACAAGAAAAGAAGAAAATTTAACTGCTAGGCTTCTCTCACTGCTTTGAATTGCCCGGTGGGTGGGGTTGTGCAGGGAGGGTGAAGAGGAGATTTTTGTGGAGGTCTAAGGTTTTTATGGGACAGTTTCCAATAATGAGAAAAACTGAGAAAGCAAAGAGGAAGGAACAATGCTTACTGTGTGCCAAGCACTGTGCATTATTGTTTTACTTCATCCTTCCAGGAGGTACAGGTATTATTATCCCATTTTAAAGACAAGGCTCAGAGAGGTTGAGTGCTGTCTCTAAGGCAAAGCTAGGATTGGAACCCAGCTCTGTGTGGCTTCAGGGTCTGTGTTGTTAACACTCTGATAAGATGATCCCTGTGATGCAGACCCAGCAAAATCCATCCCTGCCCGGAAGCTGCTTATGAGACTTCCCTGGGCTACGAGCTCTTGTCTTCCTCTCAATTGCATGTGAAATCCAGCTTATTTCACAAGCTCTGTGGGCTACTCCAACCCAGGAGGAGGGAGGGTTTCCATACCCAGGATGAAAAAGGGAAATTAAGTTCCTTATTAAAAGGAAGGCCATTTCCTCCTGGTGCTTGCCCCCAGTAAGTGACAGCCAGGAGTCTGAAGAGCCTGTGAATAAATTTGTGAAGGGTTAAATATTGAACTACACACCCGGAAGTTGAGATAAGCCATTTGTGGGAAAAATCCAAGAGATTGTGCTTAAATGTATTCTTGGATAGATGAGGCTGGGCTTGACTGTGACCATGAGGGAGTGAACAAAGCCCCAAGTCCTCTGGGGGTGGGAGGGCCACGTTGTCAGAGGCCGGCACGGGCCAGCCTTGGAAGCTGAACATGGCAAGTCTCAGGGGCAAATGCTGGCGAGGTCCGTCCATTCCGCGTCCAGGCAAGAAGCAACCTTGGCAGGCAGACCTGAGCAGTGAGGTTCACTGGGCACAGCAACCCCTCTAGCAGAGGAGAACAACGCAAGCAATTCAGCTGTGAGACGTGGCTAATGCTTAACCGTCACCCCTGCCCTGATTCCTTGCTCACTAAGTCTCTGCTGGATGATTTGGCTGCTTCTGGATTCATTTTTCAACAGGGAAAGAACAAGGTGCTCCAGCCAGTGTGAACTTTCAGTACTCTTGAAAGTTAATGTTCTCATTATAAGTGAATCAATTGGCTTTCTCGTGACAACTTGGCTTTCCCGCTAATTTGCCTTCAGGGAGGGAATGGTCTGATCTCCCTACCAGAGTGTGCTGTCTGCCTGTCATCTTTATTTCCCTTTGGAACTTGACAAATGGGATCCTGTGGTTTATACTTCGGTCTCTTGTGTGTGCCTGGTGAATGCTAGGATACCTGGGGAAGAAGACCCCGGGTGGAGAGGACCAACAGAGTCAAGTCCTGGTCTGGTGAGAGAGCCAGCCCTGCAGGTGGAGAATTCATCCACCAGGCAGTGAAGGCTACCACCTCGGGTCTCTTAGGAGAGAGCAGATGAGTCTTCCCTAAGGATAGCCCCTGGACCACAGTGACACAAGGGTCTTAGCACAGGGAATCAAAATCCTTCCTGCTTGCAAGGAACCAAGTTTGGATCCCTTCACCCCTAGGCAGGCCTGATTTTCCAGTTCCACTGAGGAGCCTTCCTGCCTTATTCCCACGGGCATGTGACAAAGTGGTTCTGGAAAGCCAGGCATTGCCATGTTACTCCCTCACTCAAAACCCTTTGATGGCTCCCTACTACCTATGACATAAAGTCCAAACTCCTTGGCAAAACCAGCCCTTGTGGCAAGAGGAATAAAAAGGTTCTTGCTACACTATCTCATCAAATCAAATCCCCTTACAACTGTAAGGTGTATTGTTATTTGAAACACTGAAAAAAAAAACCCAAAACACTGTCAAATAAACTATGATACCCCATTGATGATAAGATACATATGCTTTCAGATAGGTTAAAATGTGGGAAATATTTGAGTCTTAAAATCACTGAAATATGGTATTTAATACAAAAGCTTGGAGGTATAATGGTTTTCCCTGTAAGGGGAGAGACACGATTCATTTTAGAGGAAAAGGATGCTGTTTTGTAGGAGCACATCATGACTGACCTCATTTATTTATTATTTTGAGAAGAGCTGGCCTAATGTGCCTAGGCCTGGGTAAGTGAGAGCAAATCAGACAGACAGACAGACAGACAGACAGACAGACAGAGGAATTGCTCTGCATAATAAGAATAAGGTAATAGGAACCAGAGTTTTCCTTTGCTGCCAGGACAATGAGGAAGGGGAGATATGAGCCAGGTCTGTACACAGAGTGGTCTTCCCAGTGCTGTCGTCACTCTAGAAGGACCTGGGAGCTTGGAGATATATCCCTGCCTGACCCCACTCCCATGGAGGCTGACTTAAGTGGTTTGAGATGGTCTTGGGCATTGGTCCTTTCAAAAGCTTCTAAAAGATTCTAACTGGTGAGACAGAGAAGGTGGAGTGACAGGAGCCTAAGAAGATACAGCTGGCTGGTAAGAACTTTCCTTTAGTGGAGGTGACCAAGGGAAGCTGGGGCCACCATGGCCAGTGTTTCAGATAAGCTGTTTCCTATTCTGTGCTGTGACCTTTTGCTCTCCCCAGCCAGCAGCGTAAGCTTGCCATGCCCACAGTCGTGGGAGAAGAGTCTGGAAAGGACTGAGGGATGCAGAGGCAGACGGCAGCAGCAGAGGCTGAGAGCAGCGCCGAGCCCCAGTCACAGGTGAGTTGCAGTGCCGAGTGGCCCAGGAGAGTCTTGCCTCCACCAGAACCACACTGAATCCTCAGCGATATCAGGCTTCCCGCTGTTCACAGCGTAGCTATTTCAGCTTTTTCCATTTGCATATTGAACAAAAGGATCATTCTGGAAAGCTGGAGGACTTGGGGGACATTCAGGACCAACCCTTTGGTTACACTGAGTCTTTTATTATCTGGTTCCTGCCCACCTTGTCCAACCCTCTCTGCACCCCACCTCCACCCCACCCCACCTCCACCCCACATGACTTGGAAAATACTCGTTCCTTCTTCAAGATTGAGTCCGAGGTTCATGTGCTCTGAGAAGCCTTTTCTGCACCCTTTCCTCACCCCCCAGCCCCATCCCCATGGGAGTGGATTATTTCCTCCTGCTGCCACTCTGGGTCCTGTGCAGACCTCTCTCAGAGTGGCTCTGTCCTGGGCTGAATTGTGTTCCCCCAAAGTTGTGTTGGAGTCCTAATCCTCAGTACCTCAGACTGTGACTGTATTTGGAGATAAGCTCTTTATAGAGGTAATCGAGTTAAAATGAGGTCATTAGGCTGGGATCTAATCTAATATGACTGGTGTCCTTATAAAAAGGGAAAAATTTGGACACAGACATACACAGTAAGAACGCCATGAAAAGACTGGAGTCACGCTGCCACAAGCCAAGGAACTCCCAAAGCTAGTAGACAGGCCTGGGACAGAGCTTTCCCTAGTGCTTCTAGAAGGAGCATGACCCTGCTGACACCTTGATCTTGGACTTCTAGCCTCCAGAACTGTGAGACAATAAATCCCTAAGCCACTCAGTTCACGGAACTTTGTTATGATAACCCTAGAAAACTAATACAGCTTTCACGATATCAGTGCCTCAGACCTACTAGAGAATGGACTTGAGGATATGGGGAGGGGGAAGGGTAAGATGTGACAAAGTGAGAGAGTGGCATGGACATATATACACTACCAAACGTAAAATAGATAGCTAGTGGGAAGCAGCCGCATAACACAGGGAGATCAGCTCTGTGCTTTGTGACCACCTAGAGGGGTGGGATAGGGAGGGTGGGAGGGAGGGAGACGCAAGAGGGAGGGGATATGGGAACATATGTATATGTATAACTGATTCACTTTGTTATAAAGCAGAAACTAACACACCATTGTAAAGCAATTATACTCCAATAAAGATGTTAAAAAAAAAAAGATATCAGTGCCTTTATCTTGTTAGTTCCATTACCCCCACTAAATTACAAGTCCCTCAAAAGCAGAGACTGTTTTAGTCATCTTTGTACCTCATCTAATGACACCTAAGTATTTGTTGAATGAATCAGTGACTGCAGTGCATCCTCCAGTTTCCTGAATTTACTCTCAGAAACAGGACCAGGCGGCAAAAAAATGCCCTGGGGCTTAACCTCGTTGCTGTGATCCACCCTGCCAACAGCTGTCCAGGAGCATCCTTAGTAACCACAGGAATGATGATTACTCTTGTTTCCAGCTGGGATTCAGTGGCCATCAAATTGTATGCATTCTTTCAGTCAGTCAGTCACTTGACAACTTTGAGTGACTCCCATGGGCCCGGTTCTGTGCTATGAACTGGGGATATAGAGGTAAATAAGACCAGCCAGGCCCAGGATTCATGGAGTCGCTATACTCACAGGAGAGACAGATTAAGTAATTATGTAATTACAGTGACGCTAAATGCTAAGAGAAGCAGCACAGGATACCAAGAGAATCATTAACAGAAGAATCTGGTAAATTCCAGAAAGCTTCTCAGAGAGAGTGATGTTTGAGGGGTTCAGAGAAATAAGCTTGACAGAATGGTAGAGGAAGCATGATCCCTGTCAAAGACACAGCCCATGTGAAGGCCATTGGTTCAACAATTATTTGTGGAGCCCTTACTATGGGCCAAGCAGGTGTTCTGGGTCCTGGGCCCACAGCCGAGAAAACAACCAATACAAATCCCAGCTATCGCGAAGCTTACATTCAAGAAGCCAGAAGGAAGGGAGCAGGGAGAATGGAAGAGGAAAAAACATGGCGGGGATCTTCAAGGACATGAAATGCCACAGGTCTGACCCACGGGATCAGCTTTGATCGCTGCTGGGCTTCCCACCCGTAGAACATTGCCTGGTACACGGTAAGAGCTTGATACACGATTTGCTGTGGATGGATTAGATTCAGCGAGGAGGGTGGAGTTGAGGTGTGTGTGGTGACTCTGATACAGCCTGAGTTAACGAGCACTAGACAAGAAAGTTCGGTAGTTTACCAGAACGCCGTCAAGCCCTTTCACTTTCACTGTCCTGTTTTTCAGTGCTACTCAGTGGTACGGTTGGTCTAATAATCCCCAAACTCTTCTGGCAATAAGGCTTTCTCAGCCTGTGAGTCGTATTGTGGCCTGTCCAGTTTGCAGCCCAGATTCACAGCTGTTGGCATTCTTCACCTAAACTAGGTTGTCTAGCTCTCAAGTGCCAGGATTGACTGGCTTAGGAACCTCGGAAGGAAAATACTGTGTCCTTTCCATTCTAGTGGCTTCCTCAATGGTTTAGGTCACCATATCCTCGACTTCGGGCTATTAAATGAGGGGAGAGGCCCAATCCAGCTCCAAGGTAGATGATTCTATTGTTTAGGAAAATACTTTGACAGACTTTCTGGTTGATAGAGGCAGATTCTGTCTCCCTCCTCTCTCCTCCTGTTTTTTTTAACACAAGAAAATGTTCATTGTAGGAAATAATATAACATACACAAAATCAAATAAAAAATAAAAGTGACCCAATATCCCACCAACAAGAAATAACCAGTGTTTGTGTATTTGGACTTTTCCTCTGCAGTTATAGCTTGTAGGTGTAGGTGTATTTATATTTGCAAAAATGAGATTATGTATATAATACATATCAACTTGCAACTGACTTAACCTTAGAACTTTATTACAAGCATCTTTCCATGTTAAGAGATATTCATAATCTCGCTATTTTAAATTCTGGCCTGGAGTGCTGTTACAACCTCCCGAGTTTTCCATTTCCAATTCTCACCAACCTGTGAGCAGATTAGTCTTCCTGAAGCATAATCCTGATCATGTCACTTTCCTCTTGAAACACTTTGAAATGCTTCCCACGCCCCATGTCCTACAGATGAAGTCCAAATTATTTCACCCAAAATTTGAGACCCTCCATGATAGGACCCTCCGCCCAACCTGCTTGTTCATTTTTACCTTCATTGTTTTTCCAGATGTACCCAATGCTCTAGTGAAAGCCTAGGGTTTCTCAAGGTCCTGACTTTCCCATCTCTTTTCAGACTGTTCCCTTGCTCCTAGAACGCCATCCCCACCAACTCTCCAGCTACTAGAACCCCAGGCCACCTTCTAGGCCTGGCTCAGATGCCACCTTCTTCAGAAAGCCTTGTTCCTCTCCAATAAATATACTAGGAACGGAGCCAAGTGCTTTTTTCCTTGCAGGGGGCAGGGGGTGGGAAAAATCAGTTACCACCACTTTGTCATTGCTTAAAACATACTGTGCTTCTTTGGATGTGCATGTGTGTGCACACACCAACGCACACATTATGGTAAATTGTGCAAAGGAGGGTTAGTTACCAGGCAGACTTAGAATCTAGGACTTCACTCCCACTAATGCTTTTCTCATTTCCAGAAAATATTTGCATACATCTACACATCCACATGGGTGTATACACAGATACAGATGTGTATGTGTCCATGTGTGCATGCATATGTATGCAGGTGTAGATATGTACATGAGTGGGTGGGTGTGTATCAAGAATCTCACAATTTATTTTCTGGAAGCCGCCGCTTCTAAGGTACAAGCTAATCTTCGTACAGCATTTTATTAGGGAGCTTCCAGGGAGAAAGCACCTGAGTCATAGTCTTCATAAATTTGTCTGCCTCAGTCGAGAATCTGGCTTCTCCTTGGTTTTGTGCTATTAAACTGACAAATGGCTCTTAGTAAACCCACGAGGTTACATAATTCAGTTTGGGGACTGTGAGGCTTGACGGTGGGGTGATGTTCTGATTGTGGGCAAGTTCATGTTTAACCAACTCGATTGCGTAGGTTAGTTCTTCTGGGCGAGCACTGGTACTCGGGAGCCAGAGTCCCTTTCGTATCTGAGAAACTGGATTTCCTTAGCTTTGGGGATCAACCCTACAGGACTCCAGCATTTCAATGCTGCAAAAATGTCAAGGAAGAGAACGGGAGGGAGGTGGACACAGAGACTTTTCCCCAAGAGACATTTAGATTTCCACTAGTGCCTCTGTGGGGCACTGCCTTATTTCAGGGTTATCAGTGTGTAAACATGCACTTCCCTCCCTCCCCTGAGGCTGCCTTGCCAAAGGCTTGCCTGACCTTCATCCATTGTTGATCCTGTAAGCTCCAGGACCTGTAAGCTCCAGAATCCGTGCTAGGCACATGTGAGCATCTCCTGGTCCTCCCTGAGGCTTTGTTGTTGGTGGTGAGGTGTCGTGAAGATTTTATTCTAGACTGGCTCCTGTCGGTTTTTTCTCTTTCCCCTCTAGTCTCTCCCTACATGATCTCATCCATTCCCACAGCTTTTAATGCCACCTATAAATGTGGGAGTGGTTACCATATATCTCCATTTCAGTTCTGTCTTCTGAGCTCAGACCCCTGTCTCCAACCACTGACTTGTCATCACCATCTGGATATCGGCCTGGCATCACAAACTTGACTCCTTTAAAATGAATTGATTAGCTGTCTCCTAGACTTGCCCCTCCTCTTTGGTTTCCTGTCCAGAGGATGACAGCGCCAAACACCTAGATAATCAAGGAGGAAATCCGGGAGATGTCATCACTGACACTGCCTCTCCCTTTTTTTTTTTTTTTTTAAACATCTTTATTGAAGTATAATTGCTTTACAATGGTGTGTTAGTTTCTGCTTTATAACAAAGTGAATCAGTTATACATATACATATGTTCCCATATCTCTTCCCTCTTGCATCTCCCTCCCTCCCACCCTCCCCATCCCACCCCTCTAGGTGGTCACAAAGCACCGAGCTGATCTCCCTGTGCTATGCGGCTGCTTCCCACTAGCTATCTATTTTACATTTGGTAGTGTATATATGTCCATGACACTCTCTCACCCTGTCACATCTCACCCCTCCCCCTCCCCATATCCTCAAGTCCATTCTCTAGTAGGTCTGTGTCTTTATTCCCGTCTTGCCACTAGGTTCTTCATGGCCTTTTTTTTTTTTTCCTTAGATTCCATATATATGTGTTAGCATACTGTATTTGTTTTTCTCTTTCTGACTTACTTCACTCTGTATGACAGACTCTAACTCCATCCACCTCATTACAAATACCTCCATTTCATTTCTTTTTATGGCTGAGTAATATTCCATTGTATATATGTGCCACATCTTCTTTATCCATGCCTCTCCCTTTCACCTCCCCTCCACCCCAATCCACTGCATGATCGTACAGTCATCGAGTCCTGCAACCCAATAACCTTCCGAAGAGTTCTCACTTCTGTCCATTACTCTGCATTTCACTGCCAGCACCCTGCTCCCCAACACCAGACACCAGAGCCTCTTGCCTGGACTAAGCCTCACGTCCATTCTTGCATTCTCTAATCTATTTTCCATGTCGCAGCCAGAAAGATTTTTTAAAAACACAAATCTAATTACGTTACTCCCCTGCTTAAACATGATCAGTGATGTCCCATTTCTTTTATTAAAAAACGCCAATCTTTTGCTACGGCTCACAGTGCCCTGCCTGACCTGGCTACGCCCTCCTCATCAATGTCCTCTGGTGTCCTTATGCCTTCTTTCTCTGACCTCTCAGTGCTCTTGCCTCACAGGCGCACTCCAATCCCTTAGACCCTCCCTGCTGTCATGGCACTTCTTTCCTCTTTGTCTGGTTAATTCTTATTCATCTTTTAACTTCCAGCTCGAATATTCCTTCCATAGGAAAATCTGCAACCCCTGGGACCAGACTAGCACCCAGTGATGCTAATTTGCACAGCATCATGCTGCTTCTCTGTGCTGCTGGTCACAATGACTGCCATTTGGTCAACGATTTGTTATATATATATATTTTTTCACTAGTCTGTAAGCTCCATGAAGTTAGGAGCTGTATCTTCTTTTTCAGTGATGTCTTTCCAGCACCTAGCACAATGCCTGACATTTAGCAAGTGTTCCATAAGTATTTGTTAAATGAACAAAAGATGTTCTAAAGCTGGATCTTTCTGATATAGTGGAACACATGAGTAATTTCTGTTAGTGTCATTCTAGTTTTGAATGGCTCTAGCCTTACTCATTTTGTGTGTATGTGTGTTGACCGGTTTTACTTTTTTTAATGAATGCATCATGAGCATTTGCTGTAGCTGGGTAATGCGCTGGGTACCAGGAATCAAAGTTGAATTAAACTGTGATCCTGCCTTGAAGGAGTTTACCAATTAGCAGCTCAAGTTCTTGTTTTCATGGAAGGACACAGACAATGGGAGGCTTGGGAATTTCCATAGAAGCAAGATCACCTACACCTGTTATACTCCATGAGCTCATTCACTTAAGAGTAGGCAGGGCACCAGAGAAAAGGTTATGGGCCCTCGTGGCTGAGCCGCTGTGGCTGTGTTCAGGTTAACTGGAGTCAGAGTACAGCCCAAGGTCAGGAGGGCTGAGCTGACTCATCCTGCAAAGAGAGCAGTCAGGGGTCAGGCCAGGTAAGGTGAGCAGGTTGGGGTTCACCCACAGGGGAAGCAGACAGAGAGGACCACGGTGGCTCAGACTCAGTTGGTCAAATCCTTGGCTGGTGGCATCTCCCCAACCACCTCAAGGCCCACTTGCAGCTGCAGCCTTCTGTGTCCATCTGGCTGATGGCTTCGCAGCAAGGGCTGAGCCAAGGTCTTCAGCAAAGGTTGAGCAAAAGCCCTCCATTCGGGCAGAGCTGGGTTTGCATCTGGCAGCATTGGGGGCTACATGATTCTAAGCAAGTTCCATCAACTTTCTGAGACTCAGTTTTCTTTTTAATGAAACGTGACAGTACCGCCTGTCGCTCACTGGGGAGACGAAAGTATGTAGGGCTAGCGCTGCTCTGTAGTTGGTGCCCATCATTTACGTGCTCCTTTCCTCAAATTGTGCCACAGGTGTAGGTTTTGCTTTAGAGACCCTTCTATTCCCTTTCATTACTCTTCTGGCCCCTTATTCCCCCCACATACTTTCTCCAGTCTTAGAGAAACCTCCACTGGAGGTGTGGTGAGTAGGCTCTTTCCGTGCTATGGAAGGGCATGTGGAACCTCGTAGGCACTCAGCCAATATTTGTGAGGTCAGTGGTCAGACGGATGGAGGGATGGATGGAGAAATGAATTAAACGTGCATGTAAAGGCTTCCGCTGCCACCCCAGTAACCATGAGCAACAATGAAATCGTTATGGTACGCCTTTTAATTTTTAACTCAGCGCCATCATAGACGGCAGACAACCTTTAACAGTCAGCCCCTTCAGGGATGGCTTTGCACCAAGTCACCCTGCCCCAGCACACCCCTTCCTGAGGTGACCACCACCCCCCCCCCCAGCCCCGTTCAGTGACTGACGATGCCTGAGTATAAATGCCCATCATCTCCGCCCCACTCCTTAACTCTGGAGGCCATTCTAGTTCCAGGGCAACTCCTGGCTGCAGCTGAGGCTGTCCCCGGGCCTGCATTTGGCTTCAGTCCTTCTTCCGCATCTTCGGCTCCCTCCCCCTCCCTTGTTCCAGGGCTCACCCCCCAGGGCACTCCCTCACCAACAGCCTGCACCCTGGACTCCGTCTCAGAGTCCACTTCGCAGGAGTAAAGCTGCAACATACCGGCTCACCTACGTGGAAAGTCTAGGGGCGATCAGGCACAGCTGGGCAGAAAGTCAAGCTAAATGTGATCCCTGGCCTGCAGGCCTTACAATCTAGTGGAGAAGAGAGGGCAGATTCAATAGAGGAATCATGGTGAGATGGGAGACACTAAGGAAAAGAAAGGGTGGGATGAGGGTTTACAATAGGGACTTTGTCTCAGGGTCCAGGGGGGCCTCCCCAAGCAGAGGACCTCCCCAAGCAGGGGACCTGGAAGGTGACTTTACAGAATGAATAGGGGGTAGCCAGGTGGGGGACAGCCCGCCCAGCAGAGGGGTCCACACGCTGTAGGAAAGAACTTGTGTTGGAGCAACTGAAAGGCCAGGGTGGCAGCAAAATTTTGATGTAAAGAAAGAGCTTTGTTTTGTGGGCTCCTTCCTTTCTTTGCCTCAACCCATCACTCCAAAGCCTCCATCTGCCTGTGGACTGTTGGATGCCCGAGGCTTCTCTCTTTTTCTCTCTCTCTTCTTCTGTCTCCTCCTCTCTTCTCAGACCTGCTGCTTTCCTCACATCCACCTTTTCTCCTTCAGAATTAATCTATTCTGATCCCCTTGGACTTTTCTAATGAGTCCAAAACATGAATGCCAATGCGTGTTCCTTCTCAGATCATCTAGCTTCTAAGGGCCTTTCATGCAATAACCCGCTTGCAGGTGTGTGGAAGGGTTATGCAGATAGGAAACGGCGGAGGCAGAGACTGGAGCCAAGCGGCGAAAGAAAAACCTTTGCTTAAATGCCATGCCAAAGGGGGTGAAGTATGGGAGCCAGGCCCTGGCAGGAGGGAGATGGACCCAGACAAGGAAACAGGTCAATCAGAGGCCCAATTATCGGAGCACCTGAAAGTGGAGTGTGAGGCCAGTCAGCTGGAAGATGGTTGATTTGTGGTTGAGGCGCTTTTTATAGTCCTGCCTTGTCTCCACTTGGGAGCTGCAGTCCCAGGCCCTGCCTGTCTGCAGGTGTGAGTAATGCTGAGAGTGGCAGGACCCGGGGAGGAAGGGAGCTTTCTGGAGCCAGGAACCATACCTGTCTACGTTTTTCAAAGCTTTATCAACTTTGCAATTTAAGCAGTTTCATTTCCACTGAGATTAAAAGTAAGTGTGAGCAATTAGGTAAATTATGCCTGACTCACTACTCCCTAAGGAAGTGTGAGAGAAGAACCTTGAACTTCATCCCACTCATCAAATATTTTGATCATAATTGACTTCTTTGGATCTTTCTTAAGAGTTTTGAATTTTTGTTTGTTTATTTGGGTATACATTTTTTTTTTCTACTTAATATTTTTGTCAAGATTTTGTTTTGTTTTTATCTTGCAAACTTTCAGTTCAATGACCTGTTCTCACCATGATGTTTTAGGGAGGAAACGTCGTCTTCCCTTTTCTTGTGCTGTAGTGGTGAGAGGCCAGGGGTCTGTTTTCTCTCTGCAGACCCTTCTGCCTGCAGTTCTTCAAGCTCATCCAGGCTTCTCTCACCCTCCAGCCTCTGCAACTCATATTCAGCCTTCAGCTTTCAGCTTAAACGCCACTTTCTGTTTCTTAAATGCCTCCAGCGTCCTGGGTCTCTGCTGGGTGTCCCGCTTGGGGCTTCCATACCGTAGGTGGTACCCACAGGTGTAGCTTCCTCAGCCCCGCCTGTACCGCACTCTGCTGGAATCGCCATCCACATGTCTGAGTTGTGATTATTGATGGTCTATGAAATCAATGTAGTGGGGTCGTGACCAGCATTTCTGGGTTTTGTATTATTTATTTTGGGATAATCTTTCTATGTTGTATTTGAATAGTAATACAATTATGTTTGCTATTTAACTTTGTTATTTGTTTCTTATGCATATGTAATAAGAGGGAGTTTTTTTGTTTTTGTTTTTGTTTTTGAATTTTTTTCTCTTTATTAATTTTATTTATTCATTGATTTTGGCTGTGTTGGGTCCTCGTTGCTGCATGCGGGCTTCCTCTAGTTGCTGCGAGCGGGGAGATTACTCTTCATTGCAGTGCGCGGGCTTCTCATTGCAGTGGCTTCTCTTGTTGTGGAGCACGGGCTCTAGGAGCATGGGCTTCAGTAGTTGTGGCACATGGGCTCAGTAGTTGTGGCTTGTGGGCTCTAGAGTGCAGGCTCAGTAGTTGTGGCGCATGGGCTTAGTTGCTCCGCGGCATGTGGGATCTTCCCGGACCAGGGCTCAAACTCGTGTCCCCTACATTGGCAGGCGGATTCTTAACCACTGCGCCACCAGGGAAGCCCAATAAGAGAGAGTTTTGTTTCATGAAACTTTGTTTCAGTTTGTGTGTGTGTGTGCGCACGGGTGTGTGCGTGTGTGTGTGTATGTGTGTGTCTGTTTGTGTGTACAATGGTGAATAAGACAGGTATAGGCCTGGAACGAGGGTTTTTCTTCAAAGTTTTAAACTGTGACCTACAGTAAGAAAACATTTTATACTGTAACGTTTCTTATACAGTAAGAAAAGCATTTAATAATATAAAACATTTTATACTATATACACACATACGTATAGTTTTCAAAGCATATATGATATTTGATTTGATATGTACGACTTATATGAGGTAAATTTTTTTAAACTCATTTTTAACTCATATCTATATGATGAAGTGGAGACCGGGTAATTAAGTGATCAGCAAAGGTCACACAGCTTCTAAGTGTTGGTGCTTAGAAATTGAATCCAGAATTCTGGTCCAATAATCTTTCTCATGTATATAATTTTATACGCCTACACCCAGAGAGTCAAAGTAGGATGAGCTCTGATATCCAATCAATATATATATATATAGAATTGTCATTCATTATATGCAATATTGTTCAAAAACCTAACTGCACAACTGTGGAATGAGAAGGTACGTGACAGTACTGGAACTTGGGAAGGCAACTCAGGGCTTTAGGCAAATAGCACCTAATTTATTGTTAGAAGTCAATTTTTATGTCCACCAAGTGAAGCTCATTCTTTTGACCCCGGACTTCATTAATAGAAGCAGAATGTCTCAAAGGAGAGAAGTGATTATCTGGTACACTTCTAAGAGCATTGTATTTCATTCTGGACAGCATACTATGAAACTAAAGACAAAAGAGATTGTTTTTAGAAGAAAATGCTCTGAGAGGCAAGAGGGCTCAGAGCCAAGCCACATAGGAGAAGATGGGAGATGGACACTGGAGGGACAGCCTGGAGGTGGGGGGAGAACGGGGCTCTTCAAATATGCGTCCTGTGGAAGAGGGCTAGGACTTCCGTGCCATGTGACCCTGTGAGCAGGAACAGCAAGGAGATGGACTTCCGCACAGCAGAATTGTGATAGACTTTTTTGGTGTTTACCTGCATGGCGTCTGCCTTCCTTTCTTCTGGTCACAGAACCCACGTGTTGTTCACGGGACAGTCCCTCCCCTACTCTTGGCCCTTGTGTTTTGGCCGATGACTCCGTCCCTTCATCCAGATGATCTTATGACTCTGGCCTAAGAGAATCAGCATATCCCATCCTCTCTGGCCACAATGATTGATCCGAGAATCAGCCTGTGACTCAAATCAGTTCAATGAGAAGTACATTTTGAACTTCCATGTAGTTATTGGTGAAAAGCTGCCCCCCCTTAGATTTGAGGCTGCATGGATGTGAGTATCTGAAAGTGAAGTTGGCACAAAGCTGAGCACAGCCAAGAGAAGGGGTGACACTATGCCCCAACTCTTTCCTCCTGAGCCCCTAGAACCAGCTGTGCCTGATATCCCCTGGACCAGTGGTCCTCAACCTTTTTGGCACTAGGAACTGGTTTCATGAAAGACAATTTTTCCACAGACAGGGGCAGAAGGGGAATGATTCTGACGGTAATGAGAGCAATGGGGAGTGGCAGATGGCCCAGGGGTTCGGGACCCCTGCCCTAGACCTTCCACTTAGGGGAGCCAGTATGCCACAATTTTGTTCCCTGGAAAGTGGACTCTGAGGCAGAGTTTAGGGTGCAGGATGTTTATTCAGGAGTGCCAGGAGTGCCCTAGGGATGAATGCCGGAGGAAGGGAAGGGAAGGGAAGGGAGGAGAAGCTGCAGAGGGAGGGCTCAAGCCAAATGCAGTCCTGATGACTTCAGCCAAGCCCAGGAGGAGCCCTAGGTGGAGATGACCCAGATAGCTATACTCTGGCATCGATTAGTCATTGGCTGTGGGTTGCCCCAGGAAAGACGGCTGCAGGGAAGCAACCCCTGAAGGGGTTGGCAGTTAAAGGTTGTCTGCTGGCAGCTCTCCAGCAGCTGGTGCTGAAAGTCCTTCATGGGGGGGGGATCTGGGTGGCACATCAAGGGTCTACTGCAAAATGTATTCCTTATTTATTACTTATTTGTGAATTTATTTTTTGCTAATGGCAGTTTCAGTTAGTCTTTTCTGTCACTGGCAACTGAAGAATATAATAAGGAAACATTTTCTAAGATTCAGAGCTGTCCATATATGTAAAGGGCTGCCTTGGGGGTTAGTGAGCTCCCCATCACCAGAGATGTTCAAGCAGAGCCTGGCAGACCACTTTGAAAGGGAAGCTTCATGCACTGGAGGAAAATGTGAGCTGGATGACCTTTCAGTCTAAGATTCCATGACTCCAGGTTCTCTGGAAAACAAGCTGAAAGAGATTCTGGTTACTTCTACTGGACCGACACGTGGACATCACATGGACACATCACATGGATATCCAGAGCATCTGACATCAAATCATGGCAAATCAAATTTCTCCTAGCCAATTTCCCTTGACTGGAGACTTGGAGGAATTTGGCTTATGAAAGTTTGCTTGGTTTGCTAAGGAAAGACACTTTCTTTTTTTGTCATTAGAAGGAATCTTAAAGGAGTATCTTAACTGACTCCACCACAGACAGACTTTTCACCTGCCACACCCCAGAAGCCAGGTGCCATGCTCAATTAATACTATCTTGGAGCCTCTCGTCAAGTTTCCCTCCCTCTATTTCTGTCCATTTCTGGGTTCTTCATATTTGTCCTTGTCTCCAGCCTCTGGCCTCTCGAGTCCATGGCTCCCTGACCCAGCCTTCACCGGCTGCTTGCTAGGCCATCTGTCCTTTAATGCCAAGACCTCAGCCTCGCACACCCCTCTGGCCCTCCCTGCTGTGGACACAGGGCTGAATCTCCCCACCTCTGTGTCTGGGTCCTTAAGCCCCTGAGCTCCCGGCAGCCAGCTCACGCCTGTCTGGTGGATCTTCTGTTCCTTGCTTTGGTTTCTTCTGATGTGGCTGTTTCTCCAGCCCTGTGGTCTGAGCCTCAGCTGAGTGTCTGAGAATCTGGCAGGGAGGAGAGCAGGCACCCTATATGTGGAATGAGGAAAGGGCTCTAGACTCAGTGCCTGGAGAACCAGAGTTTGAGCCCCCATGGGCTGTGCCACTCACGTGGATCAGTCACTCTGTGTCTCTGAGCTCTAATTCCTTCATCTGTAAAGCGGGCCTGTCCCACCTCATAAAGTTATAGTGGGAGTAATCACAGTCCTAGCCACCCATGATTGAGCTTTTACCACATGCCAGGCATTCAGCTTAGCAATGACTATGCTTCATAATCCTCCCAAAACAACACTTTGAGGATGGCATTTGTATCTCAATTTCACAGATGAGAAAATGGAGGCTCAGGGAGGTTAAGCAACTTACCCAAGGTCACACAGCAGGGCTAAAATTTGAAACCTAGTCTGTCAACTATAAAACTCTTGCCATTGACACACTTCACTATAAAATGAGGAACACAGAAATGCTTTATAGTAGTGAGAGGTCTTTTCTGCATATCAGCGTTTATTATTTCTAAATTATCTATGAATGTCTCTGGGTCTCAAAGGTACAAGGACTGTCTGTTAGAGATGGTGCTGACACATTTGTGGGCAAATTGCAGAGGGAACCATCTCATGGTAACAATCTTTCACATCTCTAATTTCTTCAGCCTCGGGAAATTCACACCTAGCAAATGAGGGGAAAAAACAGACTTTCTGTTACTGAAGATGGACTGGAACATTTGAACCCAGAGCTTGATCCCAAGATCAACTCTGAGGCAACAAAGCTTGGCTGGGATCAAAATGATTAGCATCTTTGCACTGTACAAATATGCCTCCAATGGCCACAGCCCTCATCCTACCATAGCACCTCCTAGGGCAGCACAGCCTGCTGGTCCGTGTGTGGGGCTGGACCCTCCCAGCACCTCCATGCTGGCTGCAGCACTTGCCCAGGAACAGAAGCAGGTGCTGGGAGAACGTTTGATCCCGCTCATCCAAACACTGCATTCAAAGCTGGCTGGAAAGATGAAGGGAATGTTGCTGGGAACGGGTGACTCCCAGCTGCTGTGCGTGCTATAGTCTAACCGAGTCTCTCGGCTCCCAGGCAGATGAAGCTGTGGTGGTTCTTGCAGGGTCATCAAGCCCAGAAAGTGGAGGCCAGAAGGTGGGTGCTGTTGCCGCTGTTACGTCTTAGAAAAGAAAAACTGATTCAAAAGCCAAATAACTCCTCTTGGGATTAACTCAGCTCAAGGTTTGAAGACTTCCCAGCTTGTCCTGTGAACCTCAAAGCCAAGAACTACAAACTGCAAGTTTAATAGGTCATTTTGTATCAAAAGGTCAATTATGAAGTGCCTGGAATTTTTCAAATACACGAATATATTCTCTGGGTTCTGCAATGGCCCAGACAGTGTTAACGTTTTATTTCATTGGGAGTTTTTATTTTTTCCCCTAGAAATTGTTTTTATTTGATCTACCCAAGTCTTACGTTTCTTAGTTAAAAAAACTCTCCATTAAAAAAAAAAAACAAAAAAAAAACTTACCAGAGTTTTGGCAGGTTCGGCCAGTCGTGAACCACCCAGCCGACACCACAGGGTGGCGCCAGAGAGGCAGTAACCAGCAGGAGGGATCATCCTTGCAGGAGGCTCCGGACACGAAATCTTGAATCTTGTTTCCAAGGGCCACTACTTAATTTTCCCGGCGCTCTGCATTCCTCATGTGTCAGCAGCCTGGCTGCTCTTGTTCCTCGAAGTGTAACGAGGTGCCCTGGGTTTATGTCCATAGCTGGTCACCCAGCTTCAGGAAGTGAGAGCAGTTCCTTCCTGCTCCAGAGACAATGCCCATTCCCTTTGGAAAGGCAAAAGGTCGGTACAAATGGGCCCCGGAAGTATTGCTCTTGCCTTGCCCCTATCGCTTCCCCAGTCTGCACTACTCCTTGCACTTTACAGGTCTGCCTCTTCCACGTTTATGGAGGGCTTGCACAGGCCGAGGTAGAGTCTAAGTGCTTCTACACATGTCAACCCAGAACTTCCTAACCCGGCACGGAAGAGCTACTGGCGGCTCAAGCTTTGATCCCCTCATCCCTGGCTGTGAGAAGATTCATCCATTTATGCCACTAGAACTTGGGTTGTGTGCTATGTCAGTACATCCTACAAATGCTATGCATTTTCTCTGGCTGCTATGATATGACAAAGTTGAGAAACACTGGCCTCGTTCGCCCTTCACAACTTATGGGGTAGCTACTATTAATATTTCCATTTTACATGTGAGGAAATAGGGGCCCTACAGGATTGCTTACTGCCCAAGGCCTCATAACTATTAAGCAGCCCAGCCAGAATTTGAACCCAGACAGCCGCCTCTAGACGTTCCATGCTTTTGACCCCAGACCAGAAGTTTGCAGCCCTGGCTGCATAATATAATCTGAGGAATTAAAAACATACCAAAGCCAAGAGACTGTCACAGAAGAGAAGCCTAAGGAAATATGATGACTAAATGTAATGAGGTGTCCCAGGTGGGATCCTGGGACAGAAAAAGGACATTAGGGAAAAGCTGAGGAAATTTAAATAAAGGATAGACTTTAGTTAATAATAATGCATTAATATTGGTCCGTTAATTGTGACAAATGTACCATACTTATGTAAGATGTTAATAGTAGGGGAAACTAGGCATGGTGTTTATAGGAATGCTCTCTATTACCTTCATAATAATTCTGTCAATCTAAAACTGTTCTAAAATAAAAAAGTTTACTATTAAAAAAAAAAACAAACCAACAGACAAAGCCTGGGCTCCCACCTCAGAGTAATTAAATCAGAACCACTGGAGGTGAGGCCCAGGCATCCGGATTTTTTAAAAAGCTCCCCAGGAGATTAAATGTTCGTCCAGGGTTGGGAATCCCTGCACTGCCTCCCTGACATAGACTTGAAGCAGCTGGAGTGCAGGGGACTTGTCTTGCTGATTTTCATTTCTCTAGCACCCAGCTTAGAGTCTTTTCCTGGTTAGGCATTCAGTACATGTTTGATGAATGAATGAATAACTATTTCAGCCTTTCCTCAATTCAACCCTGAGATAATCAACTCTGAAGAGAAGAGATTAAATGAAGGCCTTTAATGTTGTCAGGCAACAAGTCTATCAGTGGGTACTGATTATTTATTATAAGCAAGCTGCGAGGTACCAGCCATGGTTGGAAGTGTAATAGGTGATGCCTGTCCTCAAGTTATATTCTGTAGGGAAAGGTTGGCCCTGTGGAGTAGTGGTTCAGCAGGCAGGGGCTGGAATCCGATGATCTATGTTCAAATCCCGGTTTCTCCACCTGGTAGCTGTGTGATCCTGGGCATTTTCCTATGTTGGAAATGATGGGAGATGGGAAAATGAAGCAGAAACCAATGCTGGTGCTCTATGAATTGGAAACTCAAGAGAAGAAATCGGTAAAATGGAGCATATTGAGGAGTTTTGCCTTCATTGGTTTGTTCTCCACAAGACATATTTCCTGTCGTCAAAATTCCACCTGTGCCCTAGTTGCAAATCACCTACACAAAGGATGGGAAGCTATGTTGTAATAATGTGAGCAACAGGATCCTGGTGGGGTCCTGACCTTGGGCAAGGAGGACAAGGGAGAAGTTGGGTCTGGAGTAATGAGGAAGTGGGCTCCCCCTGAGTCTGCTGGATTCTGCTGGAGCCATTGCTCCCGTCATGGGGAGACCTGGGAGAACGACCATCGCTAGTGCTGACGGAGGATGAACTCTGCACCTGGAACTTTTCTAAGTGCTTTACTTGCTAGAGATCATTAATGTCCACAACATCCACATGAAGCGATCCTTCTCTTTTTGTCACTCCCATTTTATTGATGATGAAACTGAGGCCTAGAGTGAGGTAACTCACCCAAGTCCCCTCAGCTAGTAAGCGGCAGGTCAGGATTCAACACGGGTAGTCTGGCTCACAGTGCGTGCACCTAACCACCATCCCACACCTGGCAGAGGGGACGCAGCCTGGTTTTGCAACAAAAGCACCAACTTCAGCATCAGGCAGAGCGAACATCTGATCTGGCTCTGCAACCCTGTGTGCGGTACTTCATCTTTCCAGGCCTCGCTTTCCTCATCTGCAAAGTGGAAGTCACACCAGGGTTGTTCTGAGGACTAAACGAGATCATATGTTTAGCCATCGTCTTCCCCTTTCTCCCTTCTCAAGCTTTCCCTCCCTCCTTTCCCCAGTTTCCTCTACCTCTGTTTAACATCCACATTTCTTTACCTTTGTTTTTCAAAGCTAGTGAAGAAAAGCAAAGATCTTCCAGGTCTTGACCTACTTTTCTAATGGAACAAGAATTAGGGATGAATTATTAAATATATATGCATATATATTTTATATATACATGCAAATATACATGTGTCTACTTATATACCTATATACACATTATATATATATATATATATATGTGTGTGTGTGTGTGTGTGTGTTTGTGTGTGTGGATGGATAGATAAATAGATACAGGTATAGATACATAAACTCTTTGAAATCCTGAGTTAAAGATCCAGTTTTACCTGTTATGAAAGATCCTTGATTCTGGTATGGCACAGTGGATGCCGGAAAGAAAAGGCAGTTGCCTACTTAGTGACATGAGCCTAAAATACAAGAAAATGTGGCAGGAACCATACTTTCAATAGCAATGCAAAAGTGGGAGTGCTCAGCGTGGCTGAAGGAGTCAGGGCAGGCTTCTCAGAGGAGGTGACACTGCATTGGAGGGGCAGATTTTGGTGAGGTGGAGGACACCAGCCTATGACATGGAGAAGCCCTCATAGAAGGGAACAGAAGGGGCATGCTGTGAAGTTGTTGGTCAAATGCCTCTGTGAGAGGGCCTGATGAGCTGCAGCCTGGAAATGAACATGGGCCGGGCACACTACCTGCGTTATTTCCTTTGATCATTCGGACAACTTACATTAATATACCCATTTTACAGAGGAGGGAAGTGAGGTTCAGGGAGGTTAAGTCACTTGTCCTAAACCACACAGTTGAGAAACAGAAGCACCAAGATATGGCTGGTGCCACAGTTTTCCACCTGAATGTGTAAAGGTGAGGGAGAGTGCTGACATGCAAAGAGGGACCGAGAAAACAGGAGGCTGAGTTTTAGTGCTCAACGTCTTTTGTAGCCCACAGGGTTGTTAGGGGTTCAAGTGAGATTATGCATTTGTATATGCTTTACCTGGAAAGTGCATGGCAAATGCAGATGGTGTCAGAACATGGGGAATGATGTTGTATCTACCTAAGTTCCAGAAGAACATCCAGTGCAGTAGTGCAAACCAGAGGCTTCCAGTCTCCTCAAAACTGGTGAGCAGTGCATGAGCTTTGGCATCAGACAGACCTGGGTTCTAGTGGTTGCTCTACTTTACCACTCACCAGCTGTGTGGCCCTGGGCACATCCCTTCTCTGGGCCTCAGTTCCCCTACCTGTGAAATGGAGAGATTGTGCCCAGTGTGCTCCAAGGTCTCTTCCAGCCCCCGCATGGTGTGGTTCTGGGTCTGCCCTCACCATTTGACACAGCTGGGCTCAGATTCACCTTCAAGTTGGCCTCCATTGGCCCCAAAGATAGCCAGGCAATCTCAGGAAAGGATACATAAGTTTACCATAACTTAAAAAAAAAACTCCAAACCTTGATTGTTCTATTTGATTATGACTAGTCTATGCAAAAATTCAGAAGATATTGAAAAACAAAGAAAATTATAAAGCCTAGAAATGAAATTTAGAGGATGCAGAAAAATCTAAGGATGAACATAGAGTTCATCTAGTTTGAGACACCATTAACTTTTTGGTGTGTGTCACCAAATTTTTTAAATTAAAATAAACCAATATATGTCAGTCAGTATCTAAAATCCTGAAACTCTTCTTGTGTATAATCTCTCATTAGTTTAATATAAGGGATACTCTCTATATATAGAAACCATTTTTTTAAAAAAATTCTACTTGGATTCATTTAACCAATCAAAAATTTTTTTGAAAAAGTAGTTGAACATTTTTGGTGTCAATATCAATTGTTTCAATGTTAATGTGTTTGTCAAATAGAAAATGATAAGCCTATTAGGTTATGTAACTATTCTTTTTTTTTTAACATCTTTATTGGGGTATAATTGCTTTACAATGGTGTGTTAGTTTCTGCTTTATAACAAAGTGAATCAGCTATACATATACATATATCCCCATATCTCCTCCCTCTTGCGTCTCCCTCCCACCCTCCTTATCCCACCCCTCTAGATGGTCACAAAGCACCGAGCTGATCTCCCTATGTTATGCGGCTGCTTCCCACTAGCTATTTTACATTTGGTAGTTTATATATGTCCATGCCACTCTCTTTACAACCTTTTAAAAAATCAGTCAAATACAAATTGGTCAGTTAAACTTGACTTTACATCTTCAGCTTTAGGAGATAGTGATGCTAATCTCAATACCTATGGATTGCTTTATGAAAAGCTCACTCTCTCTACAGCATTCTATTCACTAAGAAAAATGGACACAGGATGGCACTTTGGGGAGGGGGTTTCTGGTGCATCAAACCAGCAGAGCCAAGCTGTCAATGTCTGTCTAGAGCCTTCTGTCAGGAGCTGGAATTCTGCAGCTGTCTTCGCTTCGTGCCATAAATCAGCGGTCCCCAACATTTTTGGCACCAGGGACTGTTTTCATGGAAGACACTTTTTCCAAGGACCAGGGTCAGGGGTGGGGGATGGTTTCGGGATGATTCAAGCGCATTACATTTATTGTGCACTTTATTATTATTACATCAGCTCCACCTCAGATCATCAGGCATTAGATCCCGGGGATTGGGGACCCCTGCCGTTAATGATCCAGCTCACTCAGTCTGAGCTTAGTCCCTCAGGGGAAGAAGCCATTGGTGGGTAAACCCCAGAGTGTGCACTGGAGACTGGGGTTAGGTAATGCAACAGGAGGTGTATGAGCATTTGCTTACCCAAGCTCTCATTCTTAGTTCTACCTGTATCAGTCAGGAGAAGCCAGGTTCTGCTGTGATAACAAGCCCCCCAAATCTCAGTGGCTTAATACAATAACAATTTATCTCTCACTTAATGCTATCATTGATAGGCAGGTGGACTCTGCTTATTTTAGTCTCTCTGTGACGCAGGCAGACAGAGGCTTCACTTCAACATGTGCTTCTAAGAAATGTGGCAAATTCTTAAAGCTTCCATCTGGAAGTGCTATAGGCAACTCTCACTCACGTTTTACTGAATAAAGCAAGTCACGTGGCTACACTTCAAATGGGGGCAAGGAATTGGACTCCTGCCATCTGATGGCCATTTTAGCACTAAACCAACTGTGTAACCTTGGGCAGTTCAGTTATGCTCTGGCAGCCTCAGCTTCAGTGTCTGTAAGATAGGGGATATATTCATTCATTCACCATTCATTCATAGGAACACAAACACTGGAGCCAGCTTACCTGGCTTCATTCTCAGCTAAATTATATACTGCCCTTATAATCTTAGGTATTTTATTTAGTATCTCTGGACCTCAGTTTCCTTATCTGTAAAATGGGGATAATAGTACCCAGCTCATAGAGTGGTTGTACGGGTATAATGCATGTATTACATAAGTTACATAGAACAGGTTGTGCTAGGAATAGTTTCTGACATATGAGCTGTGCTTGTTAGTTTTATTATTCATGCACTGTTTATTCAATGAATATTTATTCAGAATCTTCTCCAGTTATCTTTGAACACTCTTGTGAGGACTGAAGGAAAAAACAGATGTAAATTCACAATGCAAATGATGGGGTCCCCACAGGAAAGTCTAATAGGAAGAGGTGGCATTTTTGTAGGACTTAGATTTATTTTTGCTTCCATTTATTGAGCACCTAGTATGTGCTAGGCTCTACACTAAATGCTTTCATAGCAACCCTAAGAGGCAGGCTTATAGGTGAGGAAACTGGGGCTTCCAGAGGCGAGGAAACTGGGGCTTCCAGAGGCTAGGCAACCTGTCCCAGGTCCCACAGATGGTGAGTGGTGGGGCCTTTCCAGGAGATGGAGCCAGGGTACATCAGCCTTGTACGATATCTTTGCTCTTTCTCCTCAGCATACTATTAAGCATCGTCTGCTCATCGTTTAACCTGCTGGTTTCTCTACTAGATTGAAAGGTTCTCGAAAGCAGAGGTGTTCCCCTTAATTCTTGGTGTTCTTATGTTGCCCAGCACCATACCAACCACACCATGGGGTGGCCATAAGAAGCAGGAGGAGAAGGAGGAGAGAGAATTAAGCCAAAGATCAGGGTGTTGGATTTAAATCCCCCCAGCTGGCTGATAATCTTCAGAATGTCACTTCTCTTGAGGCTCTCATTTCTTAACTGTTTACATTAGTTCCACAGGCCTTTCCATCCATAAAGGCTTCATGAGCCCCAGTCTTCAAACACTTAACAACTTAATAGATACTTGTTGACTTGACAAGAAGACATGACCGCACTTTAAAGGCTATTTATTATCAATTTTAGGTCACGTGTATTTCTTTAACACACTTCAAAGTCAGAGAAGAAGAGATATTATCTAAGACATTACACATCTTTCTTCACCTGAGCACAAATTTTCCACTTGCCTCAGGTTCTGCCAAAAAAGGGGGTGGGTGGTAGGGAGAGGAAAGGAACACGGCCAAGACCGTGGAGCCCGTGAGCCTTCCTGCAATGTGTCCAGAAGGAATTTCTCAAAGGCAGGGCTTCGCTGAGTAAGAGTGCAGACCCAGCCTGACCTCTGGAGGAAAGGTCCCCTTGAGACAGTGTTGTAGGGTCACGCACTCCCAGCTTGCCCGGGCTGCATAACACAAGCGCTGTGAACACAGTGGGCTGTGGCTACACCAGTCCTTCCTGCAGATACCAGCCTGCACAAAGCACACTTTGGGAGCCACTGGTCAGGCGAACACGGTACGTGCCGCTCAGCCTGGGAGCGGTCATGGTGGCACAGCAAGCAGACTCTTTCAGAGGGGGAGCAGTGAGGAATCGGCTCGACTCACGGCCACCCCAGATGCCAGGGCTCCACTCATATTTTTTCCCTTCCTTCACTCACATATAAGAGCTACTGCTGTCAAGCACTTACTCGCTGTGGGGACTGCTCAGCACCGTGTAGACATTAATTTTTTTAACCTCACATCAGCCCTTTAAAGGTAGGTACCATTCCCCCCATTCTGCAGTGAAGACCCCAAAGCTCAGAAAGGCTGCATCATTGGCCATCGTCACACTGGAAGGACTCTAACCGGAACCCATCCTCCAAGTCCATCCCTGAGGTTTCTTTTTTTTTTTTTCTTTTTTTAATTAATTTTTTTTTCTTATTAGTCATCCATTTCGTACACATCAATGTATACATGTCAGTCCCAATCTCCCAATTCATCATACCACCACCACCACCCCCGCCACTTTCCCCCCTTGGTGTCCATACATTTGTTCTCTACATCTGTGTCTCAATTTCTGCCCTGCAAACCGGTTCATGTGTGCCATTTTTCTAGGTTCCACATATATGCGTTAATATACGATATTTGTTTTTCTCTTTCTGACTTACTTCACTCTGTATGACAGTCTCTAGGTCTTCCACGTCTCTACAAATGACCCAATTTCGTTCCTTTTTATGGTTGAGTAATATTCCATTCTATATATGTACCACAACTTCTTTATCCATTCGTCTGTCGATCGGCATTTAGGTTGCTTCCATGACCTGGCTATTGTAAACAGTGCTGCAATGAACATTGGGGTGCATGTGTCTTTTTGAATTATGGTTTTCTCAGGGCATATGCCCAGTAGTGGGATTGCTAGGTCATATGGTAATTCTATTTTTAGTTCTTTAAGGAACCTCCATACTGTTCACCATAGTGGCTGTATCAATTTACATTCCCACCAACAGTGCAAGAGGGCTCCCTTTTCTCCACACCCTCTCCAGCATTTATTGTTTGTAGATTTTCTGATGATGCCCATTCTAACTGGTGTGAGGTGATAACTCATTGTAGTTTTGATTTGCATTTCTCTAATAATTAGTGATGTTGAGCAGCTTTTCATGTGCTTCTTGGCCATCTGTATGTCTTCTTTGGAGAAATGTCTATTCAGGTCTTCTGCCCATTTTTGGATTGGGTTGTTTGTTTTTTTAATATTGAGCTGCATGAGCTGTTTATATATTTTGGAGATTAATCCTTTGTCCGATGATTCATTTGCAAATATTTTCTCCCATTCTGAGGGTTGTCTTTTTGTCTTGCTTATAGTTTCCTTTGCTGTGCAAAAGCTTTTAAGTTTCATTAGGTCCCATTTGTTTATTTTTCTTTTTATTTCCATTACTCTAGGAGGTGGATCAAAAAAGATCTTGCTGTGATTTATGTCAAAGAGTGTTCTTCCTATGTTTTCCTCTAAGAGTTTTATAGTGTCTGGTCTTACCTTTAGGTCTCTAATCAATTTTGAGCTTATTTTTGTGTATGGTGTTAGGGAGTGTTCTAATTTCATTCCTTTACATGTAGCTGTCCAGTTTTCCCAGCACCACTTACTGAAGAGACTGCCTTTTCTTCATTATATATCCTTGCCTCCTTTGTCATAGGTTACTTGACCATAGGTGCGTGGGTTTACCTCTGGGCTTTCTATCCTGTTCCATTGATCTATATTTCTGTTTTTGTGCCAGTACCATATTGTCTTGATTACTGTAGCTTTGTAGTATAGTCTGAAGTCAGGGAGTCTGATTCCTCCAGCTCCGTTTTTTTCCCCTCAAGATTGCTTTGGCTATTTGGGGTCTTTTGTGTCTCCATACAAATTTTAAGATTTTTTGTGTACTTCTGTAAAAAATGCCATTGGTAATTTGATAGGGATTGCATTGAATCTGTAGATTGCCTTGGGTACTATAGTCATTTTCACAATATTGATTCTTCCAATCCAAGAACATGGTATATCTCTCCATCTGTTGGTATCATCTTTAATTTCTTTCATCAGTGTCTTATAGTTTTCTGCATGCAGGTCTTTTGTCTCCCTAGGTAGGTTTATTCCTAGGTATTTTATTCTTTTTGTTGCAATGGTAAATGGGAGTGTTTCCTTAATTTCTCTTTCAGATTTTTCATCATTAGTGTATAGGAATGCAAGAGATTTCTGTGCATTAACTTTCTATCCTGCAACTTTACCAAATTCATTGATTAGCTCTAGTAGTTTTCTGGTGGCATCTTTAGGATTCTCTATGTATAGTATCATGTCATCTGCAAACAGTGACAGTTTTACTTCTTCTTTTCCAATTTGGATTCCTTTTATTTCTTTTTCTTCTCTGATTGCTGTGGCTAGGACTTCCAAAACTATGTTGAATAATAGTGGTGAGAGTGGACATCCTTGTCTTGTTCCTGATCTTAGAGGAAATGCTTTCAGTTTTTCACCGTTGAGAATGATGTTTGCTGTGGGTTTGTCGTATATGGCCTTTATGATGTGGAGGTAGGTTCCCTCTGTGCCCACTTTCTGGAGAGTTTTTATCATAAATGGGTGTTGAATTTTGTCAAAAGCTTTTTCTGCAACTATTGAGATGATCATATAGTTTTTATTCTTCAATTTGTTAATTTGCGTATATTGAAGAATCCTTGCATCTCTGGGATAAATCCCACTTGATCATGGTGTATGATCCTTTTAATGTGTTGTTGGATTCTGTTTGCTAGTATTTTGTTGAGGATTTTTGCATCTATATTCATCAGTGATATTGGTCTGTAATTTTCTTTTTTTGTAGTATCTTTGTCTGGTTTTGGTATCAGGATGATGGTGGCCTCATAGAATGAGTTTGGGACTTTTCCTTCCTCTGCAAGTTTTTGGAAGAGTTTGAGAAGGATGGGTGTTAGCTCTTCTCTAAATGTTTGATAGAATTCACCTGTGAAGCCATCCGGTCCTGGACTTTTGTTTGTTGGAAGATTTTTAATCACAGTTTCAATTCCATTACTTGTGATTGGTCTGTTCATATTTTCTATTTCTTCCTGGTTCAGTCTGGGAAGGTTATACCTTTCTAAGAATTTGTCCGTTTCTTCCAGGTTGTCCATTTTATTGGCATAGAGTTGCTTGTAGTAGTCCCTTAGGATGCTTTGTATGTCTGTGGTGTCTGTTGTAACTTCTCCTTTTTCATTTCTAATTTTATTGATTTGAGTCCTCTCCCTCTTTTTCTTGATGAATCTGGCTAATGGTTTATCAATTTCGTTTATCTTCTCAAAGAACCAGCTTTTAGTTTTATTGATCTTTGCTATTGTTTTCTTTGTTTCTATTTCATTTATTTCTGCTCTGATCTTTATGATTGCTTTCGTTCTGCTAACTTTGGGTTTTGTTTGTTCTTCTTTCTCTAGTTCCTTTAGGTGTAACGTTAGATTGTTTATTTGAGATTTTTCTTATTTCTTGAGGTAGGCTTGTATAGCTATAAACTTCCCTCTTAGAACTGCTTTTGCTGCATCCCATAGGTTTTGGATTGTCGTGTTTTCACTGTCATTTGTCTCTAGGTATTTTTTGATTTCCTCTTTGATTTCTTCAGTGATCTCTTGGTTATTTAATAATGTATTGTTTAGCCTCCATGTGTTTGTGTTTTTTTACGTTTTTTTCCCTGTAATTGATTTCTTATCTCATAGCATTGTGGTCAGAAAAGATGCTTGATATGATTTCAGTTTTCTTAAATTTACTGAGGGTTGATTTGTGACCCAAGATGTGATCTATCCTGGAGAATGTTCCATGAGCACTTGAGAAGAATGTGTATTCTGTTGTTTTTGGATGGAATGTCCTATAAATATCAATTAAGTCCATCTTGTTTAATGTATCATTTAAGCTTGTGTTTCCTTATTTATTTTCATTTTGGATGATCTGTCCATTGATGAAAGTGGGGTGTTAAAGTCCCCTACTATGATTGTGTTACTGTCGATTTCCCCTTTTATGGCTGTTAGCATTTTTGCCTTACGTATAGAGGTGCTCCTATGTTGGGTGCATAAATATTTACAATTGTTATATCTTCTTCTTGGATCAATCCCTTGATCATTATGTCGTGTCCTTCTTTGTCTCTTGTAATAGTCTTTATTTTACAGTCTATTTTGTCTGATATGAAAATTGCTACTCCAGCTTTCTTTTGATTTCCATTTGCATGGGATATCTTTTTCCATCCCCTCACTTTCAGTCTGTATGTGTCCCTAGGTCTGAAGTGGGTCTCTTGTAGACAGCATATAGATGGGTCTTGGTTTTGTATCCATTCAGCAAGCCTGTGTCTTTTGGTTGGAGCATTTAATCCATTCACGTTTAAGGTAGTTATCGATATGTATGTTTCTATGACGATTTTCTTAATTTTGGGGGGTTTGTTTTGTACGTCCTTTTCTTCTCTTGTTTTTCCCACTTAGAGGAGTTCCTTTAGCATTTGTTGTAGAGCTGGTTTGGTGGTGTTGAATTCTCTTAGCTTTTGCTTGTCTGTAAAGCTTTTGACTTCTCCATCGAATCTGAATGAGATCCTTGCCGGGTAGAGTAATCTTGGTTGCAGGTTCTTCCCTTTCATCACTTTAAGTATATCATGCCACTCCCTTCTGGCTTGTAGAGTTTCTGCTGAGAAATCAGCTGTTAACCTTATGGGAGTTCCCTTGTATGTTATTTGTCGTTTTTCCCTTGCTGCTTTCAATAATTTTTCTTTGTCTTTAATTTTTGCTAATTTGATTACTGTGTATCTTGGCGTGTTTCTCCTTGGGTTTATCCTGTGTGGGACTCTCTGCGCTTCCTGGACTTGGGTGGCTATTTCCTTTCCCATGTTAGGGAAGTTTTCGACTATAATCTCTTCAAATATTTTCTCGGGTCCTTTCTCTCTCTCTTCTCCTTCTGGGACCCCTATTATGCGAATGTTGTTGCGTTTCATGTCCCAGAGGTCTCTTAGGCTGTCTTCATTTCTTTTCATTCTTTTTTCTTTATTCTGTTCCACAGCAGTGAATTCCACCATTCTGTCTTCCAAGTCACTTATCCGTTCTTCTGCCTCAGTTATTCTGCTGTTAATTCCTTCTAGTGTATTTTTCATTTCAGTTATTGTATTGTTCATCTCTGTTTGTTCTTTAATTCTTCTAGATCTTTGTTAAACATTTTTTGCATCTTCTCGATCTTTGCCTCCATTCTTTTTCCGAGGTCCTGGATCATCTTCACTATCATTATTCTGAATTCTTTTTCTGGAAGATTGCCTATCTCCATTTCATTTAGTTGTTTTTCTGGGTTTTTATCTTGTTCCTTCATCTGGTACATAGCCCTCTGCCTTTTCATCTTGTGTATCTTTCTGTGAATGTGGTTTCTGTTCCACAGGCTGCAGGATCCTAGTTCTTCTTGCTTCTCCCTGAGGTTTCTTATAGATCAGAAGTTGCCTCTAGACCTAGCCTTTCTCACCGGGGCAGCAGTGCTCCTTCTTCTGTCCTTCTGCCCATCCCCCCACAGGGAGGCTGGAGGACCCTGGGCTGCCTGTGACTTCCTGCCTGGCTGGGTGAAGACATGTGTACAGCAACTTGACTTCCTGGGAGACTTTGACGGCCCTGGTTTTCTATGGGCTGAGTCATTGCAGCTTATCCTGGTGTTCTTAGCTGAAACGTCAGAGGAAAGTGTCTGGAAACTCCCCCAGGTTTTACCGTCAAAACTTTGTTGAAGACAATTCAACTGCATTCCTTAGGTTTCTCACACCTCACCTTGCCCTGGGATGATGAGAAAGTCTGGGAAGGTATGAGGGTGAAAATGAGCCCTGGAATTAGGAAAGGCTTTTGGTGCCAGCCCAGGGAGCCGGCAGCTCCTGAAAACACACCCCAGCTGGCTCTGAGGGCCCAAAGACAGTGAGCCTGTGTCCGGTACTGCCCGTCCCGTGGAGAGCTTGCCAGTCCGTGCACCACGCCATCCATCCACCTTGTCAGCTAGTACCCAGCGCCTCATCTGTGCAAGGAACTGAGTTAGGCACCAGTGACAGTAAAGAGTGCAGAGGTTAAGAAAGTGTTAGGCAAATCTGGACTCAAAGTTTGGATATGATGCTTATTGGCTGTGTGACCTAGGGCAGGTTATTGGCCTCTCTGAGCCTTGTTTTCCTATTTGTCATTTATCAAACCTCATGAGTTTGTTGTGAGGATTAAATGAGACAATATATATGCACAGCATAGTGCCTGACATATCATAAGACTCAAGTAATTGTAGCTATTTTATTATTACTAAGTACAAAACAATCATGTCAGACCTTAGTGAATTCAGTTCACTTCCACAACATTCACAGAGCACCTGGTTTGTGTCAGGAACCGTGTTTGGCTCTGGGGAGGTGGAAAGAGAGAAACTATCCCTGCATTCCAGGGGCTCACAGGAGACAGTCTATCAGTAAGTCATTACAATACCATGAGGGAACTATAGCAGCAGAGATACACAAGGGATGTTAAGAGGGTAGAGACACAGAAGAAGGGTCAGTACAGGTTTCTGGAGAAGGTGATGCCTGAGCTGGGTGCCAAGGAGAGTAGGAGTTTGCCAGGTGAAGAGATGGAGGGCTCACAGGCCAGGGCAGTGAGCTGGGGCATTCCAGAAGAGCGGACAGCTTGAGCAAAGGCTTATGCAGTACTCAAGCTGTAGTGTGAATGGCCTCAAGGGAGGTGGAATGATCTAGGGCAAAAGAACTCAGGGCTTGATGTAGAAGATCTGGGTTCAAGATCCATGTCCTTCCTTTCCTATTAACATTTGGCAAGTCCTATCCCTCAGAGACTTAATTTCCTCATCAGTAATGTAAAGTAGAGGTTACACTAGCTACTTAACAGGGCTGGCTCCAGTCACAAATGCTGCCACGTTTACACAGTGACAGCTTTGTTTGCAAATGTGTGTCTTGCACTCTAGCAGTGCAAGAGACACAGCTGAGTACCCCAAGACCTTTGAGCACTCAAAAGAGCATCATACTAGTTTACTTAGCAGCGTACTCGGTGTGCACCAGGCACTGTGGTAAACACTGTATGAGTCTTATTCAGTTAGACTTCACACGGGATAAGCTAAGCACAATCATTATCCTCTCTTAAGTGTGCCCAGGGCTGGCTGAGGGGGTTCCCAGCACTTGGAAAACCCAGGGCAAACCTGGATGAGTTGGTCACTCAACAGATGGGAGCAAAGGAATTTACCCAAATATAATTCTGCTGCAGGCTCGTGGCCAAGCTGGAATTTGAATCCAGGCCTGTTTGCCCTTAGTACTCAAGTTTTGAACCACTGCATTATTACTTAAACTGATAAATGATGTCCTTTCAAAAAAGAGTGATCGCCGAACTCTGATACATTCCCAAACAGACGGATTAATCTTCCCTGTCTCTAAACTTAACTAATTCTCCTTCCGCACAATGGGATATGACGCCCATATTTCGAATACTTCAAATATTGTCCTGCGAATAGACTGTAAACAGAGAGGCGAGTGGGGGAGGGGAAGGAGAGAAAGGGGGGGAAAGGATGAGGCTACAGCCACCAGCACCTGTCCTCCTGGGACCACAGCCGAGTGCATCTCAGGCTCTCTACCCCTGTCACCTCGTTTCTCTCCAAAGCTGGAGGCACCAGATTCAAATACTTGGCAGGCTCGCCCTACAGCTGGACGGCAGCTGTGAAATGAGTGTCCGGGAGGGACACCAAGCTGAGCAGGGAGCAGAAGCCATCAGGACCTTTGCTTTCTTTTCCAAAGCACATTTGAAACCAGCAGCGCGCTGGTGTAAGCCTGGTGGCCCAGAGTGCAGGGTGAACCGGATGCCTGCTGGGCGACAGGCAGGAGTTATGACACAAGGGCAAAGTATTATTTACTCCCTGGGAACAGGTGCTGCCCGGGACTCTCAGTCCTCTCTTGCCTGACTTCTCTGCCCACGTGTCCCGGCCCTCCTCAGAGGCAGCTCTTTGCAACGCCACACGCAGCTGCAGCCCGCAGTGCTGCGTGGTTCTCGGGCCCTGGCGGTGCGCAGCTCACCGGCGCCTGGAGGATGTTGGCGGTGGGCCGGCTCCGGCCTGGGACACGTGCTTTCGGGAACCAGCTCGTTTTACATAAGCTGTCGGTGCAGATGTCAGGTGATAACAACTTTTCGGCTCCAGTTAACCTGCAGCCGCCCTGTCTGTGCCCACACAGATGCATCAGAAGGCAGCAAAGGGACAGTCGTGGAAGAGCAAAGGAGAAAATAATACTGCACCCAAGTGTCTTTGTGGACTGGCCAATTCACCTCTGGAAAATGTCCTAGACTGAACCAACATCAACTTTTTTATGAGAGGGGAAACAAATAATCATGCAGGCAAACTCCAACTGCCACCAGCTGGCTTTTCCTCCCCTGATTATGTGTTATTTCCTTAAAGCTCTGGATGGTAAACATGCAAGACTCTTCTGTTGATTCACAAAACAATAGAGAAGGCGGTTAAGATTTCTTTGCACAATTTATACAGAAGGGAAGTGAGTGAACAGAAGGCCTGGAGGTCTTGTTTGGCTCATGAACTGGACCACATGCTGTGTTCACCCCATGCTCTTCTTCCCAAACCCCATGACCCTCAAAACACATCAGTGCCAACTGTGAACCAGCTCCTCATCCCAGGGATGCAGAGAAAGAAAAGTGCTCACAACCTGGAAGTGGAGGGAAGACAAATATACAGATAATCACAACACATGGCTCAGAGTCAGGGGGCCATGAGTGAGGGAAAACATATGCTGTGGATAGAAGAGGATAAGATTGCACATGGTTGAGGAGCTCTAGAGAAGACGGCCACATGGTGTCCTAGTTCAGACCCTTATCCTCTCTCCTGGACCATAGAAATGTGTCTTCAACAGCATTCTGCTTCCAGGCTTGCCCCCACTCCAGCGCACCTTGCATTTTGCTGCCAGGGTGTCTTTCTAACTTAAAAATTGGACACAGTCCTCCTTTCATTTAAAACCCTTTATTAGCCCCCATCACTCTAGGATAAAGGCTAATTATCATCATTTAGCTTCCATCTACCTCCCCAGCCTCATCTCTCAAACTCATCTTTTCAAACCATTTTGACTCCAGCAGTACTGAACCTTATGTTATTTGCCCTTCCTTAGATTGCCGACCTGAACTGAACTCCTATTCATCCTTCAAAACCCACCTTCCATATGACCTCCTCATAGTATTAATCATGCTGTCTTCTGTGCTGTCTTGTTCTTATTATAATTATGTGACTTATAATGTTTTATTTTCCTGCTAATGTCTATCAAAAGACTGGAGCCTCTAAAGCTCAGACTCATATATAGTTCAAGGCTGTATCCCTGCCATCTAACATGATGCCTGGCTCAACGCATGCTGGTACCTTTCCTTTCCACCAAAAGAAAGTTGATACCCTACTTGGGGCTGGCCATACCTAACGTCCTCAGTGCCTACCCTCTCCCTTTCTGGGACTTTCCTCTGCAGTCCTCACCACTCCCTTTCCAAAGCCTTATGCTCTCTCATCCTCACCACCCTCCTCCCCCTGCCAGGTCTCCGGGGAAGATAACTAAAATTCTTCTAATGATTTAATTTGATTTTTTCTGTCTGCATCTTACATCCTGTCCCTCATTAGAGAGGTATTAAAGGACTCCTCAATCTGGTGGGCCAAAGAAGAGGGCCAAAAAAAAAAAAAAAAAAAAGGATTAATCTTGATTGATCTTCTGTGTCTCTCAGGTACTAGCTCCTTTGGTCCCACTACAACGCAGTAGTCAGGGTACTTTTACCTCCATTTTACGGGTTAAGGTACTAAAGCTCAGAGACAGCAAGTGGCTGTCCCCAGGTCACTTACCTGATAAGTGACAGAGCCAGGATTTCAACTCAGATTGCCTGATCCCAAAGGGCTTGCCCCTTTCAGTGTTATGTGGAGGGGGAGTTTGTGGAGCTGGGGTGTCTGATGTTTCCCAGTCAGTCTCCACACACAAAAATGGAAAGACACTGCCCTGATTATTTCTCCACCCTGCAGATCCAAGAGGCCCCTGTCTGGTTCAGCCAGCCCATGTTGATCTTCCCATTTTCTGACCTCCCGTCTCTCACTGTGCTGTCCAATTAGGAATGCATTCTGTATTGCACTGGTCTCCAGCTGTTTCTTGTGTTAACATCTTTTCATCCTATCCAAAGGCTGGAAACATGGCTTATGTTCCCCAGATGAAATCTAGGACAATGCCAGACACAGGGCAAGAAGCCAACCAGTACATGTTTCACTCCACACATGTATTGATTGATAGATTCAGAGCCCTCAGTTCCACCTTCAACTCCTTTTGTGATCTTGGACAAGTCACTTGCCTTTCTTTGGACTTCAGTTTCCTCATTTCTAAAGCAAGGAGGTTGGACTAGAAAAATCTCTTATAATAATATCTAACACTTATATAGAGTTCACTAGGTACCAGGCATTGTTCTAAGTGCTTTTTATCTACTAACTCATTTAATCCTCAAAACAGCCTAGGAGACAGACACTCTCATGATCTCATTTTATAGATACAGGAAACCAAAGCACAGAGAGGTTAAGCAATTTTCCCAAGGCCACACAGCCAGTAAGTGGCAAAGCCTGGACTCAAAGCCAAGCAATCTGGTTCCAGAGTCCATGCTCTAACCATCACACCATACTGCCTCTCTTAGATTTCCTTTTAAAATGTAAATGTCTCTCTTATTCATTTCACAGCCATTTACTGAACCTCTACTCTGTAACAGTCACAGATACACATTGTGATGGGCACCAGAATACAAAATTCAATAAAGCCTTGATACTGCCCTTGGGGTCCTCATGATATGGTAAGGAGAGGTAGCTGAGTAACCCTGAGCCATCTAGCTGTTCTTCTGGAGATCTGAGCTGGCTATGGTACAGGTACATCTGTCATATATGCCCCCCAAAGTAGTCCTAAATTAGGTTTTTCAGTACTGTGTTTTATTTTCTCACGGATTTACATTATAACTCAGAGATCTTTATCAGGAAGAGGGATTAAGCCCTGCTAACATGTGGATGCCTTGTACAGTGGTTTGTTGGACCCAGGTGCTGAGGCCTCATTCAAGAGCCCCTCCTAATGGAGTTTCCAGATTCTCCTGTCACCTCATCCCCCAGTGTTCCCTTCCACAAGACTCCGCCGGTCCGGACTGAAGACTCTCTCGCCTTCCTGGCCTTGGTCTTTGCCCATCGAGGTTCCACTCATCCTTCCTGGCTCATCATAGAATCTACCTCCGTGAAGCCTCTCTTGATTCCCCTAATCAGATGTAATCACTCCTTCCTCACCCTTCTGTGCAGAGTTCAAGTTCCTCACAGGCAAGAACATGTTTTATAGGCAATTTTCCAAAGCATGCAATACAACAATTCCTGGTACAGAGTAGAAACTCTGAGGCATAGAAGAAGGTACAATTAAATTGGCTGCAAAGTCCTAATTTCTAGCCTCTTCTAATACTTGTGTGACATACAGCAAGTCATCAACTTTTTTTTTTCATGGCTTCTGATAAATATTTGATCAAGTTGCTTTTAATCTTGCTGAGGCTCAGTTTCCTCATTTGTAAAAAAGGGATTAAAAATTCCAACCTCAAGGAGCTGTCAGGATTACATGAGGTAAGGTATAAGACACTTTGAGTAACTGGTAAACTAATCCACAAATATGTGGGGAGCTGAGTAGGAGAGAGCTAAATGGATTTCAGTCAGATGGATCTGGATTTGAATCCTGACTCTGCCTTTTTTCTAGCCGTTGACCTTGTGTTAGCTATTTAACCTCAACAAGCCTCAGTGTTCTCACTTTTCAAATGGGAGTAACCGGTTCCCTTCTCCCAGGGTTGTTATGAAGGTTAAGTGAAATACTCCATGTAAGAGCTTAGAATAATTCCTCGCTCGTAGCTGCTCAATAATTTGCAGTGATTAGTTCCAGTCAGGGTTCTTGGTTACAAATAAATAGGTACTAACTCTGGTTAACTTAAAGAGAATAGGAAGCTATTGAAAGGATTTGGGGTAGTTCACAGGATCAACAGGAAGGCTGGAGAACCAGGCGTGGAAAATGGGCAGGAACTAAGGTAGACTGGGCAGCTGAGAACACAGCCCAGGCCTGGACCCAGGAACTGTCCGGTTGTGAGGCTCACTGTGAGGCTGTGATCACCTCGAGACTTCCCCCTGTCTTTATATTCCTTGCTCCAGATTTAAAGTTCCAGATGGAGACATCCAAATGGCTGAGTCCAGTGTACGGACCAGAGCTCTGGCTGCCAGGGAATGGGATGAAAAGATGCCTGTTTTCTTTCAGCTTCCGTTGAAGGAGGAAGGTCTCTGCTTCTTCCCTAAACCCACAGAATGAGAGAATTCCCTAACATAAGAAAGAGGCTCAGGTGCTACATAGCTGAAAATGACAAGAATCCACTACACTATTATTTTATTTTATTTGTTTTTGCTTTTATTTGAGGTAGACCCTGAAGTTACAGCTTTTCATATTGTTTGAAAGACATGTGAAAGACATGTAGACACTGAGACTGTAGTATCAGTGTCACTTTTTAGAGTACAGCTATTTTGCCTTTAAATAGCACCAATCTGTGCATTATTATGTTAGGTGGGTTTACTTTCTAAAGTCATTATTTGAAACACTCTGTTAGCGTTTCTAGATTGTTATTTGCACAGTTATTTCATGTATTTATTTATTTTTTAAGGATTAGATTTATTTATTTATTTATTTATTTATTTATTTATTTATTTATTTATTTATTTATTTTTGGCTGCGTTGGGTCTTCGTTGCTGTGCGTGGGCTTTCTCTAATTGTGGTGAGTGGGGGCTACTCTTTGTTGCGGTGCGCGGGCTTCTCATTGTGGTGGCTTCTCTTGTCGCAGAGCACGGGCTCTAGGTGCACAGGCTTCAGTAGTTGTGGCTCGTGAGCTCTAGAGCACAGGCTCAGTAGTTGTGGCCCACGGGCTTAGTTGCTCCGCAGCATATGGGATCTTCCCGGACCAGGGCTCGAACCTGTGTCCCCTGCATTGGCAGGCAGATTCTTAACCACTGTGCCACCAGGGAAGTCCCACTATTATTTTTAATATTATGATGACTGAATAAATATCTAGTGAATTGCATTTATTCTATAAACATATGCTAAATGCTATAGGGCCAGCATTATTTTAAAGAAACTTCTTGATGGATACAGCAAATCTGCACATTTGGATTGTGTCATACTGGGTTTTCTTCCCATGGGAACAGTCCTGCCCAAACTTCTAGTGGTTTTGAGGTGTGTGGGGGGAGGTGTGGGTGTGTGTGTCAGACGGAGTGGGAATAGAGAGGACAGAGGGAGAAGGTAGAATCTGTTTTTACTAAAGATGAACACTCTTGATCAAATCTTCAAATCCCATTATTTACTTCCTTTTGGTTTGATATGATATAATTTTTCACTAAAACTGGAGAAGTTCAGTCACCTAAGATGAGGTAGACAGTCCAGTTGGCCACAGGTAAGTGCAACCTGGGGGGTGGTCTGAATTCAGTGGGGATCAATTGAACATTGGCTGATTCCTATTATTTATCTTTTTTTAAGCTACGATTTACTGAGCCCTCAATGGGTGTTGCCTTTTTAAATTCATACAATCACCCTGTGATGACAGAACTGAGGCTCAGAGGATAAAGATAACTTTTTCAAGGTCACACAGCTAGTGAGTGAAAATTTGGGGATTTGAAGCCAGTTCTGCCTGCTGTTGAATTCACAGCTCTTAGCTATAAGTCTAGCAAAGCAAACAGTGTGCTCATGACTGAGGATCTGGGGACAGGGCCACTGTGTAAACGGACATGCTGGCTGGGTGGACACAGCATGAGGACAGAGAGCAGAGCTGAGTTGTCTGGGAGGTGAATTCGCCAGCAGTCAGCTCAGGCATCCAGAGCAAGTTCCCAGGAAATATTTTTAAAATTTGTTTTTGCCTTAAAACCTTTTTATTGTAAAAGATTAAATGAATATATACCTATATATAAAATATCCCTGCCTCTCTTCTCCCATCCTTTCAGGTAACTAATATTACCAGTTTTTAGGTATTCTTCCAGATTCTTTCCATGCATTCATAAATCTAAGTAACTATTCATATATCCTTTTATTTATAACATGAATGGTATCATACTATGTACATTATTCTACCGTTTAATTTGTTTACTTAATGTCTTGGAGATCTTTCCAAGTATATATAACTTGGAAAGTATATATAAAGTATATAAAAGTATATATACTTTTCCAGTATATATAACTCTACCTCATTTTTAACAGTTGCATAATTGCTATAGGGTGGCCGTTTTATGAATATAGCATAATTTACTTTAAACTGTCTATTAATAAAGATTTGGGAGGCTTCCAATTCTTTCGGCTATTATAAACAATGCTGCAATGATTCACAAATGGTTTTTCTGCTTCTGAAAACATATTCAGACTCGTAGCATGTATTAGTGCAATCTGTTTCCCTGATTTGTAACCTCATAGAGAAGATGGCAGGTTTAACTCAGATCGGACCCTCCTCTGAGAAGTTCTCTGACCAGCCCCTGTTCCTTGAGATAGGCACTTCTTCCTTGTGTCATTTTTATGCATTTCAATCATTGTGTTTATCATTCTGAGGTATAGTTGTTTATACACTTGTGCTTTTTCTACCAGATTGTGAGTTCCTTAAAAGCAGGGACTATATTTTTTGCGTCTCCAGCCTGGCACCTGGCACATGGAAGGATCAATAAATATTTGTTAAACTGAGTTGAATCTATGTGCCTAACACTCAACTAGCCCCTTCAAGAATGTAAAGGCTTGGTTACTCTCTGTCTTGTAACAAACCATAGGTATGATATACATATAACATATATACTCTCATTGAGAAACTAACCTATCCTGTGAAATACTTGAATTTACCAGTGATTAGGAAAGACATGGATGGGGTCCTTTTTTGTCTCAGTCTGAAGAAGAATTGCTATTTACTCTCTGTATTAGTTTCCTAGGGCTGCTGTAACAGAGTACCATAGCCTGGGTGGCTGAAACACCAGAAATTTATCTCACAGTTCTAGAGGCTAGAAGTTCAAAATCAAGGTATTGCAGGCTTGGCTCCTTCTGAGGACAGAAGAATCTGTTCCAGGTCTTTCTCCTTGGCTTGTAGATGACTGTCTTCTATGTCTTTTCACATTTTCTTCTCTCAAGGCCTTTCTGTGTCCAAAATTTCCCTTCTTAGAAGGACACTAGACATACTGGATTGGTACCCATCTTAATGACCTCATTTTAACTTGATTACCTCTGTAAAGATCCCATCTCCAAATAAGGTCACATTCTGAGGTACTAAGGGTTAGGACTTCAGCATATAAATTTGGCGGTGGAGCGGGGGGGAGATAAAATTCAACCCATAACACTCTAATTTTGAAAATTATTTAAAAAATCATATCAAGGAACTAAGATCAGCAGGAATCTTCTGGGACTATAAAAATTAATTTAAAAAAATACGAAACGGTCTTTGAGTCTGTGATTTACAGATGACGGAGGCTGGTGAAACGTTTCCTTCCCAGCAGGGTTTTGCGAGTCGAGTCACTCCTCCCCCCATTCTGGGCCCACAGCATCTGGAGCCCAAGTTCTCGCCACCCTCGAAAGCGGGAAGTGTTCTACTCACAGCTAATTACACTGTCTGCCCTTCCCCACAGTCTTGAAAATATTTCTTTGATGATATCAAATCTGCGCTCCTGTGACTGATAAAAGCTTTCAGTTTCACTTTGGTTCTCCAGGTACTTTTTCAGCTCAGGAGAAATCCAACAGACTAGCTGTGTGTCGTCTATTCATGCGCTTTATTTAGGATGAGGCTCTATGGTGGAGCCTGGCTTTGGGTCTAAGGGGAACTCCTGCCCTGGGTGTAGGTTATGGGCCCCTCCTCAGTGGCCCTGTACTCCCTGGGTTTCCCTCTGACACAGCTTCAATGCAGATGTAATCATCTCTCCATTCATTTGCCTCTCCCATTGGACTGTCTTGTTCACTGTGTCCCCTTAACAGCTGACACTGGGCAGCTGATCTTTCTGGACTAGTCAGCAAATCCCAAACTGCTTGTGTGGGAACCCCACCGCCTGAGACAGTGCATGGCTTGGGCAAATGGCCATTTGAGGGGAAAGGGACCCAGAGGGCAAGTTTGGTAGAATGGGAGTCGGAGAAAGGGCTGCACATGAGGGTGTGTGATTGGGAGATTGAGGAGGGGAAGGCCGGGAGAAATGGTCACAGAAGTCTCCCAAAGGAGGTCAGTGGATCCATCCACCCACCCATCCATCTACCCATCCATCCATCCACCGTTGCTAAGCACCTCCTATGTGGCAGACAGTATACTGGGCACTAGGAATGATACAGTGAATAAAACAAAGCCCCTGCCTTCATGGAGCTTACTTTTTTATGTGGACACAAACAAAACTCAAATAAAGTAATGCACAGATGCGGTGTCTGGCACTATACTGTAAGTGCTTCATGATGAAACCCAAAGAGGGCAAGGGGTGGGCGCTTTCAGATAGAGTCCAAAGGAAAGGCTTCTGAGGCAAGACTGGGCCAGCATGTTAAAGCAATAGGAGGGGGCCAGTGAGGTGGGAATAAAGCAAGTCAGCAACGAATGATGACAGCTTAAAGAGCTGACTCTTCTAGGGTTTTTTAAAATTTCCTTAAGCTGACATTTATTAAGAGCTTACAATGTGTTAAACTATAAGGACTTTAAATATATTAACTCATTTATTTCTCACACAAAAAATTAGATAGGTATTATTATCATCCCTAGTTTATGAATGAAAAAACTGAGGCACAGAGAGATGAAACAGCTTGCCCAAGCACACAGCTAGTAAGTGATGGAGCGCAGGTTCACACCCGAGGCACGCCGCTTAACCACCACGTTCTTCGTGGACCACAGCCTCAACTTCGGTTAGAGCAGCAATCTCCCCACCACTCCCTCAGCTGCTCCTCTCCTAGCTCCGCAAGGAGCAGCTAGTATTCCTTCATTCACTCAAAAGAGCGGAGGTGTCTGCTAACCTCACTACGTAGATGCAGGGGTGCTGGGAGCACGGCAGGAAACAGTGAAGAGGAAGGCAGGAAAGTGGAGAGGTGATGAATGAGTGGCTAGAGCCACAAAGGAGAGAAGCACAGGATGTTATGAGGACACAGAGGAGGACTACATATCCATGTTTGGGCGAGTCAGGAGTTGCAGAAGCCTTCCTAGAGAAAGGAGACCTGGAGCCAGGTCATGCCATGCCCCAGGGGATAGGGCATGAAAAGCCTTTCTCTCACCTCCTCTCTCCTGGAGAGAACCTTGTAGGCAGCAAACCCCACCGTCGACATGCCCCATCAGTATGTACCACTTGCCAACAAATCCACCTTTAACTGTCCACTAATCACTAGTATTCTCCTTCCCAAAATGTGTCTTCTTTCCTCCTACCCCCATACCCTTCCCCACCTCCCACCTCCTGCTGGGATCTCAAGTGTTGGAGTGGCTAAAAAGTGACCCCTCTCCCCAAAGCAGAGGAACCCTGGAGAGCTACGGAAGTTTGACGGATGCATCATGCTTCGGTCACCGACGGAGAGAGGATTTTGGATGTGCCAGCGTCTTTTACAACCCCCAGAAGTCACAACGTGAAGGCAGCTGTGGCAGAGTGAAGAGGGGGTTGGGAAAGCCGTACCTACTCATCAGGCTGGTCCTGGACAGGAGACAAGCAGGCAGGAAGGAACCACGAGGCCTTGGAAGCACAAGAAAGGGAAAACTGACAGCAGGGTCCGGGAAAACCTCCTCAGCCTGGCCAGCCCTGAGGCTTTCTCTGCCGACCGTAAATCCTGGGGTGCTGCACCCCACAAACCCTGGCCCTTACTTTCTTCCTCAGAGAGGGGAAAGAAAGTAAGGAAGTGGGTAGCTCTTAGAAGACTGTTATGATTTCAAAGTAAAAAGGAGTTGTTTTTGATGTCTGCCCAGAGATGGAGCCAGGTCCCAGGGGGCTGCATTTGCGGTTCCAGTAAAAGGAGCAATGTTGACACGGAATTCTTGGATTGGCCTCATTAAAAACAAGCTGCCAGACCAAATGGGAAACGGAGTTCAGCAGAGAAGTATGTGCTGACTCCCTTCCCCCACCAAACTTGGCTTCCAACACCAATCAGCATACAACTTAGGTCCTCTGACCAAAGTTCTAGCATCAGGGAATTTCGCTGGCTAGTCCCCGGGTTCACAGGACATGCAGTTTGCTCCTGAGGGGCTATTTTGCAGCAGGGTCAGCCTGTGTCCATGGCCTGTCACTTCTCAAACTTCCTGTTCTTTAGTGGAAGAAAAAAATGCTAGGCAGAGAGATGACTGGAACCAGACCAGCTGCCCTAAGTAGGTGTCCCAGAATCCACAGATCTCTAAAGAAGTTTCAGACTTCTAGTTCCTACTTACGATGTCCCAGGATGGGGTACCTGCCACTTTTCGCAGTCTGCTTCCATGGTTAAAAGTCAGGCCAGGTACCTATGCATCAATCATTGAAGATGGAAGATCGATTCCATTCCTACTTTACCACCTGTGAGCTCTGTGACCTTGGATAACTTGCTTAACCTCTCTGTGCCTTGGTTCCTTCAGCTGTTGAATAGAGATAAAAATCTATCTTATAAGGTTCCTGTGAAGATTAAATAAAAACATGCATGTAAAATGCTAAGGCATGGTGTTCATACATAGAAGCACTCAATAAATTGTACTGGTTGTTATTATTTCTATTAGTAATATCCGTCAAAAATATGTTCTTAATTAAGATTCTTTTGAATATAATAAGCTAAAATAAGAACTAAAATCTAACTAGCTCAAGAAAAAGGTAGTGATGGGAGATGTAGGGTGGTAGATGCAGATTATAAGGATACAAAGGATCTCATGGAATAACAGGGCAGGAGGTATATATAGTTGAGCTGCATGTCAATTGGAATCAGGAATTGAAAACCTGGCACTAAGATTTTTTTATTCTTTATCCTAGTGGGTCTTATAGACCAGTGCTGTCCAATAGAGCTGTCTGCGATAATAGAAATGTTCTATATCTTTGAAGTTCAACTGAGAAACTGAATCTCTAATTTCTAATGTTATCTAAAGAAATTAATTTAAATTTAAACAAATTAACTAAATCAATTAATTAAAATTATTATTTAACTAGAATTGAGGGACTTCCCTGGTGGCACAGTGGTTAAGAATCCGCCCGCCAATGCAGGGGACACAGGGTCGAGCCCTGGTCTGGGAAGATCCCACATGCCGCAGAGCAACTAAGCCCGTGAGCCACAACTACTGAGCCCGCGTGCTGCAACTACTGAAACCTACGTGCCTAGAGCCCATGCTTCGCAACAAGAGAAGCCCCCACAGTGAGAAGCCTGTGCACCGCAACAAAGAGTAGCCCCCGCTTGCCACAGCTAGAGAAAAGCCCACACGCAGCAGCGAAGACCCAACGCAGCCAAATAAATAAATAAACAAACAAACAAGCAAATAAATAAATAAATAAAATTGAATAGCCATATGCAGCTACTGTACTGTACAGCACGGTTCTTGACTTTGCTTCCCTCCCTCTTTCTCCCTCCCTCTCTCCCTCTCTGTCTCTCTCTCTCTCTCTCAAATGTGCATGGGCACAAATACTCCACCCTGGCTTCCTCTTCATCCTTTACACATGGCCAACCACAGTTACTAGCTCTACTTTTACTGCCTCACCTCTCAGCTCAGGGCCCACTTTTGACTGTCAAGCCTCTGTTTTTTGGTTTTACATCCTAGGAGAGTAATTTGATTGCCTTTATTCATCTTGTCTTGCCAGGTTGCAAGATAAAGGCTACTCTATGTTGGAAACTCTTTTGGGTCAAAGGTTCACTCCTGACCATCAGGTCATGGAATCTTCTCAGCAAGGGCGGGGTGGGGGTCCCCAGGAGGGGCTGTGTCGGGTAGGCAGCTCTAGTGCCCTGCGCCTTTTATGTGAGAATGGCAGTGATCCGATGGTTGGCGTTGATGCCTTGGCCTGGCCCAGGAACTGGATAGCTAGGGCAGGAAGTATGACCATGCCTTTCCCGGGCTTCTGTGGTGATTCAGGCCCTTGTTTGCAAGGAAAGCCCAAAGATCCTGTGTTAACTAGTGAATCTGGGAGGAAGCAGATAAAGTGTGAGCCATGCGCTGCCCCGTGTGTGCTGCTTCACACCCAAACCTGGGGTGCTCCTAGGATGGCTAGAGAATGACAAACCACTGAAGACTTGAAAACACCAGGTTTAAAAGGAATGTATTTGTTTTCCTCCAGATTCCTGGAGGCACAGAGACACAGCTTAACACTGGGGAGAGAGAACAATGGCAGACTTGGGAACTCTGTGTCACTGTGAACTCTTGGCTTCACCCTGTTGATTGAGCTTGACAAGCCTTCTCGGTCAAGCAACTGACCAGGGCCAGCAAACAGCTGCTATGTCTGGGCTTTGTTTTTAGGCCTTTTAATTGGTTTGTCTGATTCTCTGAATAAATGGAATCAATGGGTTGTTTAACTTATTAATCAAACATCAAATATTATTAAAGAGACAGCTACATGCCCCAAACTGTACTTGGCTTTGTGGAAGGATATAAAAATAAAATCCTCATTGAAAACCGGGGTATAACTCCCACCTCTCCCAGTCATTGTGAGGAATTGAAGACTGTGATGACAGACAGCATAGAAGTGGAGCTAGAACAGGAGCGGGCTATGGTTTTTCATCCCTGCTTCCACTCCTGCCAAGGTCTGCCCTCCACACAGCAGCCAGGACCATTGGTCATGTAGGTTCATTGAGGTTACTCTGCTGCTAAAACCCTCTGATGACCCCCCATTGTACTGAGAATAAAATCCAAGCTCTAACTTGCAAGCCCCCTGCTCTGGCCCCCACCCACCTCCCCGACCCCATCTCCTGTGACTCTTCCCTGGGCTCACCACACCCTGGCCACACGGGCCTCTAACTGCACCTTCACACTAAGCCCCATCTCACCTTAGGGCCTTTGCACGGGCAGGTCCCTTTTTTCCTAGAATTTTTTTGCATGGCTGGCTCATCTTGTTATTCACAACACATCCTCAGAGAGGTCTTTATGATCATCCAGTTTAAAGTATCTCCCGTCACTCTTGATCATACTTGTCTTGCTTTCTTTTCATCGTAGTATTTACCATTCGCTACCTGACATTCTCTGGTTGTTGTTGGCTGAATTTCTGTCTTCCCCAGTCAGAATAGCCTCTTCAATAAAAGAAGTCATTCAAGTGGGACTTTGTCTCGTTTGCCTTATATATTTGCAACTCCTAGTTCTGCGCAAAGCACAGCTGGGTCCTCAGTTATTGTTTGGTGAATAAATAATTGACTCAGTGAGAGAAGTGATTGGTAGTACCGAGTAGTAGTTTTGCAAAGATCCAGGGCTTTATGTTGTATTTAATTGTACGGTCTAGGTTTCTTTCCTCCCTCCCACCCTTCCTTCCTTCCTTCCTTCCTTCCTTCTTTCCTTCCTTCCTTCCTTCCTTCCTTCCTTCCTTCCTTCCTTCCTTCTTTCCTTCCTTCCTTCCTTCCTTCCTTCCTTCCTTCCTTCCTTCCTTCCTTCCTCCCTTCCTCCCTTCCTCCCTCCCTCCCTCCCTCCCTTCCTTTCTTTCTTTCAGCAAAACTAGGGGATTAACTTTCTTGGCTGCAGGTTTTGGATCTTTCTGGGCTTCAGTTTCCTCTGCTGGTGGTGGTGATTACCCTATCACCTACCTAATTCACTTTTTAAAAATGCTTGAAAAGACTAATTCTGGATTGAGTCCAAATCCATGGGTAGCCCCAGACTCTCTCTTGAATATCTAGTAGCCCCTGGAACTTCAGCATTTGGATGTTTGCAGCTTCTTGCAACCAAGATCAGCATCTTCCACGTTCCTCCTCAAAACCACTCCTCCTCCTTTGTTCCCTGTCTCCATGAACGGCCCAGTCATCCTTCCAGGGAAATAGCCAGAAATATGGTCCTAATTCTCAATACCCATTTCCCCCTCTACCTTCGTGTTGAGTCAGATTCTACCTCCTGTCCTTTGAATCTGTCCAAATCTGCCTTCGTGTCTCCACCCCCAGTACCCCACCACAGTTCAGGCCCCTTTTATTTCTTGCTTTAATTACTGAAACAGTCTCCTTGCCTCCATCCTGTCTGACCCCAATCCATTCTCCATACTGCAAACACATCAATTAAAATTTGAATCACAGGGACTTCCCTGGTGGTGCAGTGGTTAAGAATCTGCCTGCTAATGCAGGGAACATGAGTTTGACCCCTGGTCCGGGAAGATCCCACATGCTGCAGAGCAACTAAGCCCATGCGCCACAATTACTGAGCCTGCGCTCTAGAGCCCGTGAGCCACAACTACTGAGCTCACGAGCCGCAACTACTGAGCCCACGCACCTAGAGCCCATGCTCTGCAACAAGAGAAGCCGCTGCAATGAGAAGCCCACGCACCGCAATGAAGAGTAGCCCCCGCTCGCCGCAACTAGAGAAAGCGCCTGCGCAGCAACGAAGACCCAATGCAGCCAAAAATAAATAAATAAAATAAATAAATTTTTCAAAAATAATAATAAATAAATAAATAAGATCAGTGAGTGCTAGTCCAAAAAAAAAAAAAAAATCGAATCACATCAACTTTCCTTCCATGGCTCCCTGTTGTCCCTGATTGATAACTGAAACCCCTCAGTAAGACCTATGAGGGCATAACGTTGTTACTTCATTGGCCTTGCTTCTTGCATTCTCCCTCTCCCACTCCAACCTCAACCACTTTCTGTTCTCCAAACACTATGTGTCTCTCATCTTCAGTGCTGTGTCTATGTTGTTTTTTCTGCCCAGAATATTCTTGCCTTTCTTTTTGCCTGATTGCCTAATAGTTCATTCAGTTTTGTATACATATCAGGACTTCAGGTCTCCAGGTCTGAGCTAGGTGTCCCTCCTTAGAACACCGTAAGTAACTGCTACTACTAGAGCTCCTACTGTTAATATGAATGAAATTAAGATGAGTATTAGTTAGAATATGACAGCTGCCTGGAGCTTAAACAAGATAGAAGTGTATCTCTTTCTCATTATTAGACTGGAGGTTGCGGCCTGGGCAACAGGTCGTGTTTCCTTCTATTTTGTTGTTTCACCATCCTCAGGGTGGTGGCCATTGTTGGCATGGTCCCAGTTGGCTCACCACCACACCTGACGTTCCAGCTATCCAGCCAGTATGGTGGTTGCTATAGACTGAATCTTTGTGTCCTCCCAAATTTGTATGTTGAAACCCTAATCCACAATGTGATGGCATTTGGAGATGGGGCTTTTGGGAGGTAATTAGGTCATGAAAGTAGAGCCCTCATGATGGGATTAGGGCCTTTATAAGAATAAAAATGAGAGAGCTTTCTCTCCACCACCACCCCTCCCACTCTCTCCTATCCCCACTTACCTTGCTATGTAAGGATACAATGAGAAGATGCTTGACCACCTGTAAACCAGGAAGAGGGTCTTCACCAAGAGCCTGACCATGCTGGCCTCCTGATTTCATGCTTCCAGCCTCCAGAGCTGCGAGAAATAAAGACATTGTTAACCCACCCAGCCCTTGGCATTCTCTTATGGCAGCCAGAGCTGAGTACAAGGGGGAGAGAGCAAGCCCCTTCTCCCCCTGGCTCTAAGGGCATCACCTGGGGATAATTATATAATTAGAACAGAGAGGAGGAGGACAGATAGGATAACTTGCCAATATTTATAGAGTGCTGTGCTAAGTCACTGCCTTTTCTCATTTGACCCTGTCAGCTACCTTATGGGGGTAAATAATGTTATTATCCTCCCTCCTATTTTTAAGTAAATGATGTTTTATCAACACGCCGACTTTGCAAATCTGAGAGATAATATGAAGGGCCAGTCAGCCTGGTACACCATGTGATGGCAGTTCTTTCTCAGAAAAGTTTTCATGAGATGTGCACATGACTTTTATGATTGTTAACAAACACAGCAAGGAATTCCAGCACTTTCTGTTCTTGTGTAGCTATAATTCAAAATTTAGTTTATAACTTAAATTTTAGTTTTTGGATAATTTAGTTATATGTGCAGGTAGTTAACGAGTCAAAAAGTTCTGCATGCTTAGATACAAGAAATGGTAATTACCTCCTGTTCCCCTCTCTTTCCCCAAACTCACACAGTGCAGTTTCCCATGGTCCAGAGGCAACCACTTTGAACACCTCAGCTGACTTTTTTTGTTATTCACCTCCATATCTCTCTATAACATGCTTATGTTGCTAATTGGTGATTTCTCTGTTTTAGGCATTATTTATTGGCTTTCCACCAGGGGAAGATGAGAATTTATCTGACATCAACCCACCACCCCACGTGCAACACATGTACACACACTTTTCCCCATTCTCCTATCTTCCCAGTATAGATATAACTTAATCTGAGCCAGATCAGCATTTTCACAACTGTGTCATCTAGCACACTAGATGTTTTACTTTTCCTGCACAATTTTTAATTTCCCATGGAGTCATTTTCCTGTTTTTTTAAGCTGGCTTAATTTTCTGTGTACTTAGCTCTAATTCAACCTCAAACTTGTCTGCAGTTGCATAAATCTTTTCTGAAAAGTTTCAAATACATTTGGGATTCTATCAGTGTTATCTTTTTGAAGCAATCCCTCTGGGCGCCTTCTGACCGGCTCTGACCTGGACGGGTAGCCCCTGGGCCTGGTATACAGCTGTCATCCCAGGATCCTTCACTGTCATCCTGGGCCTTCCTTGTGCCTCTCTCTTAGGTTAAAACTCCTTATTTCTGGGTCCTGTGCTTTCCTCTTTCTTAATGTTTCATTTTGTGGTGTGGGAAAGAGGACATGGGCGTGTTTTTGTTTGCTTTAACCACATACGCACAAACTTTCCGTCTTTCACAGGAATTCTTAGCCTCATGTCAGAGATGAAGCAATTGAAATTCAGGAATATTAAGCAACTTGGAAATGGTCCACTCACTCTAGGAGGCTATCTCCCCTGTGAGAGCACCTGTTACGCCGTTTTCTTATCTATAATATTTTCCCTTCTGAACCGCGGGCTCTCTTAAGGCAAAAACCGAATCTGTCTTGTTCTTTTTTGCATCTCGCATGGCATGCCCATCCCAGGCACTCAGCTAATGTTTCTTAAGTGAATTTGTGAGGTCTGATTTTGGAGGACATCATTTATTACACCCCAGCAATATGCATTTTGTTTCTAATATCTCAAACGCAAATTGTCTGTACTTGATGTAATTATTTCCCACCTCCCCCACTTTGTGCTGGTTCTCATCTCAGGAGAAAGATGTCTTGTCTGTACCTGAAAGAGCTCAAGAAAATTCAATGGGAAGGTCTTGCTCGTGCTTTGTTCCTGAATCACAGAACCCTCTTCCAAAGTTTATTTGTGTGAGATATACAATAGTATAATTACAAAATTTTTTTTTTTTTTTAATAAGGGCAAGGACGTTCAGTTCTGCAGACTCTCTTTTTTTTTTTTTTTTTAACTTTTGGGTCTATTTTATTTATTTATTTATTTATTTATTTATGGCTGTGTTGGGTCCTCGCCTCTGTGTGAGGGCTCCCTCCAGCCGCGGCAAGTGGGGGCCACTCTTCACCGCGGTGCGCGGGCCTCTCACCATCGCGGCCTCTCTTGTTGCGGAGCACAGGCTCCAGACGCGCAGGCTCAGCAACAGTGGCTCACGGGCCTGGTTGCTCCGCGGCATGTGGGATCCTCCCAGACCAGGGCTCGAACCCGTGTCCCCTGCACTGGCAGGCAGACTCTCAACCACTGCGCCACCAGGGAAGCCCCTACAAAATGTTTTTTTACTGAGAGAACAACTTACTCAAGTGAAGGCAATGCTGTATTTATGACATTTTTTCCCCCCTGTTTTTAGGATACCTCATGGAAACTTGATAGAAGAAAGGATTTATTTTTGTTAGGTTAAATCTGTGTATCAGGCACTGTTTGCTTGCTGCCCATTAAGTCTGAACATATCAACTCGGGGGAGAAAAAAAAAACCACTCTTTGATTAATAAAAACAACTCGTAACAAATCCCTTCAGCCTGGTGACTCTGTATTATGTTAAAATGTAATGTTACAAACACGGCCCCAGTGCCCTCCCCAGAACCCACACCTACCACAGCTAAAAATAGCCCTTGGTCTTTCCCTGCAGCTCAAAAACAGGAACAGCAAAACTTGTTTGCCTTATTATGTGTTCTGTACAGGGATCCAAGCCCTTTCACGTCCTGGCTTTTACACATGTGAGCAAACGCTAAATCAGCCGGTTATAAGTCAGACAGGTCCAACAATAGGAAGTGAATTTTGCACAAACATGGCTTCCCGGGTCCTTAAACAATGCCCTGCTCACCCTGGGTTCCCGGATGAGAATAATAAACAGAGCCACCAGCTAGAGGAGGCCGCTCTGAACTTTGGCTAGGTTCTGTGGGCACGGAGACAGGTGCTCTACGTGTATTAACCCTTTTAATACTTACCATCCATGAGGCTAAGTCCTATTATTATCCCCATTTTATAGATAAAAGAACCAAGACCTTAGGTGACAAAGGAACTTGCCTGCTCACCCAATTTGATATAGGAATGGTATCCACACCCAGCTGGGTTTGACTAATGAGGTGAAGCCAAGGGACCTCACCTGTGCTCCCATAATGCCATGGCTGCTTGGAAGTAGGGAAGGATGAAGGAATGTCTTTCCTACCCAGCCTAACTCTAACTGCTGTTGGCCCATGAAAATAAAGGCAGAAACTATACACTCTTGGAATCAGGTGGGACTATGTAGATCGTCTATCCTTGAATACCTTTCATTCTATAGCAGATCTGACTAGTTCCCACCCAACTCCATTGGAAAATCACAGGCTTTGGAATTAGCTAGGACTGGTTTCACCTCTTAGCTCTCCCATCCACTAATTCTGTAATATTAGATTACACTGATACGGATAATAACGAATAGGTAATGAGTGTACTTCATGTGCCAGACACTGACTAAACTCTTCTCAATGCATTATCTTCTGTAATACTCATGACAACCTCTGAAGCATGTCATTGTCATCATTTTGCACTTGAGGACCCTGAGACTTGAGGAGATAAAGTAAAGGGGCCAGGTTAGTGTGGCAGTCAAAAGCATAGGCTATGGAATTAAACATCCTTGGTTCAGCTCCTGCTTCCTACTGTGTGACTTTGGGCCAGTTACTTAACCTCGCTGAACCTGTTTTTCCATAAGTAAATGGGGTACATAATGATATGTACCTCAAGGCATTCTTGTGAGAATGAGAGAAACTTTTGAGATAGGTACTAAATAATTGTTCCTTGAAACTTTTCCGCTTTCTAGAAGAGCCCAATCCTTTTTAGCTCTAATTATTTGAAAAGCCTTTTTTTTTAACATTCAAAAAATACCGTTTTCCCCCTATTACACTGAGAATCTAAGTTTGATGCAGGAACACAGGAAAACAATAAACTAAAAATTTTTTAAAATCTGAAACATAGTAACAATTGACAATATTTTCTTACATATTGTTTTTCTTACAAAATGATAATGTTACCATACCATTGTGCTATTATTTGCACTGCCATTATATGCACTGATTTTTAATTATATTATAAGTAGTATATTTTCTTATTGCAATAAATATTCTTCTATATGTTTTTATTGAGGTATAATTGACAATACAACATTATATTAGTTTCAGGTGTACAACATAATATTTCTATATTTGTATATATTGTGGAATGATCACCACAATAAATGTCTAGTTAACATCTGTCATCATACATAGTTACAGAATTGTTTTTCCTTGTAATGAGAACTTTTAGGATTTACTTTCTTAGCCACTTTCAAATATGCAATACAGTATTATTAACTGAAGTCACCAGGCTATACATTATATCCCCATGACATTTATATCATAATTGGAAGTGGTACCATTTGACTCCCATTTTACCAACCCCTGACCCCCACCTATGGCAACCACCAATCTGTTCTCTGTATCTATGAGCTTGCATTTTTGTTTTTTGTTCTTAGATTCCACATATAAGGAAGATAATACAGTATTTGTCTTTCTGTCTGACTTATTTCACTTAACATAATGCCCTCCAAGTCCATCCATGTTGTCACAGATGGTGAGATTTTATTCTTTTTTATGGCTGAATAATATATATATATATGACACATTTTCCTTATCCATGTATCCATCAATGTACACTTAGGGTATCTTGACTATTGTAAATAATGCTGCAATGAACATGGGGGTGCATATATCTTTCCAAGTTACTGTTTTCATTTTCTTTAGATAAATACCCAGAAGTGGAACTACTGTATCATATAGTAGTTCTATTTTTAATATTTTGAGGAAACTCCATACCATTTTCCATAGAGGCTGCACCAATTTACATTCCCACTAACAGTGTACAGGCCTTCCCTTTTCTCCACATCCTCATAGACACTTGTTATTCCTTATCTTTTTGATGATAGCCATTCTAACAGGTGTGAGGTGATACATCACTGTGGTTTTTATTTGCATTTCCCTGATGATTACTAGTGTTGAACACCTTTTTCACATACCTGTTGACCATCTGTATCTCTTTGGGAAAGTGTCTATTTAGATCCTCTGCCCATTTTTAATTGGACTGTTTGGTTTTCTTGCTATTGAATTGTATGAGTTCTTTATATATTTTGGATATTAGCACCTTATCAGACATATGCTATGCAATTTTTTTCTCCCATTCAGTAGGTGTACTGTTCATTTTGTTCATGGTTTCCTTTGCTATGCAGAAGCTTTTCAGTTTTATGTGTCCCACTTGTTTATTTTTGCTTTCAATGCCTTTGCTTTGGGTGTCAAACCCCAAAAACCATTGCCAAGACCAATGTCAAAGGGCTTACCTATTTTGTTTTCTTTCAGGGTTTTATGGTTTCAGGTCTTACATTCCAGCCTTTAATCCATTTTGAGTTAATTTTTGTGTATGGTGTAAGATAGTGGTCTGGTTTCATCCTTTTGCATATAGCTGCCCAGTTTTCCCAACACCATTTATTGAGGAAACTGTCCTTTCCCCATTGTATATTCTTAGCTCCTTTGTTGTAAATTAATTGACCATATATGCATGGATTTACTTCTGGGCTTGTTTCTGTTTCATTGATCTAAATGTCTGTTTTTATGCCAACACCATACTTTTTTCATTACTATAGCTTTGTAATATAGTTTGAAGTCAGGGCACATGATACCTCCAGCTTTGTTCTTCTTTCTCAAGATTGCTTTGGCAATTCAGGGTCTTTTGTGGTACCATGCAAATTTTAGAATTGTTTGTTCTGTCTCTGGAAAATGCCATTGGAATTTTGATAGGGATTGCATTGAATTGTAGATTGCTTTGGGTAGTATGGACATTTTAACATATTAATTCTTTCAATCCATGAGCATGGAATATCTTTTCATTTATTTGTGTCTTTTTCAATTTATTTCAAAATGTCATAGTTTTTAGTGTACAGGTCTTTCACTTCCTTGTTTAAATTTATAGTTAGGTGTTTTATTCTTTTTGATGAAATTGTAAATTGGATTGTTTTCTTAATTTCTCCTTCTGATAGTTCTCCTTCTGAAGTGGTGTATAGAAACACAACAAATTTCCATATATTGATTTTGTTAGTTTTAACAAGTTTTTGGTGGAGTCTTTGTGGTTTTCTACATAGTATCATGTCATCTGCAAATAGTGACAGTTTTACTTCTTCCTTTCCAATTTGAATGCCTTTTATTTCTTTTTCTTGCCAAATTGCTCTGGCTAGGACTTCCAGTACTATGTTGAATAAAAGTGGCGAGAGTGAGCATCCTTGTCTTTTTCCTGATCTTAGAGGAAAAGCTTTCAGCTTTTCACTGTTGAGTATGATGTTAGCTGTGGGCTTATCATATATGGTCTTTATTATATTGAGGTACATTCCCTCAGTACCCACTTTGTTGAGAGTTTTTATCATGAACGAATGGTGAGTTTTGTCAAATGCTTTTTTTGCATCTATTGAGATGGTCATATGATTTTTATCCTTCATTTTGTTAATGTGGTACATCAAGTTGATTAATTTATCTATTTTGAACCATATTTGCATCCCTGGAATAAATCCCACTTAGTCATGGTTATGATCTTTTTAATGTACTGTTGAATTTGTTTTGCTAATATTTTGTTGAGGATTTTTGTGCCTACGTTCATCCGGAATACTGGCCCGTAATTTTCTTTTCTTGTGGTGCCCTTAACTGGTTTTGTTATTAGGGTAATACTGGCCTCATAAAATGAGTTTGGAAGTGTTCCCTCCTCTTCTATTTTTTGCAGTAGTTTTAGGATTGGTATTAAGGCTTCTTTGAATGTTTGGTAGAATTCACCAGTAAAGCTGTCTAGTCCTGGACTTTTGTTTGTTGGGAGGTTTTAAATTACTTATTTGCAGGCCTTTTCATATTTTACCTGAAAATTTTTCTCTTGATTGCTCATGCTTCCTTCTCACAGTACATCTAGCTACAGGTGCAGACTCCGGACTTTGGAATGTAAAACACATAGTTTATAACTCATTCATTCAACCAGTGCAGGTACTCTTCTAGGTTAGTGAACAGGAAAAGGTGTAGATTACAGTCTAGAGTGTGTGTGTGTGACAGGGGTGAGGAGAGGGAAGTAGACAGACACTAGATAAGCAAAGAAATAAATATAAAAATGTCAAGTGGTGTTTTTTTTTTCCTTCACCAGCTATGATAAAAATATAACAAGATAGCGTGAGAGAAATGACATGTATATGGTGGTGGGGTGATTCTTTAGGTTGGATGATGAGGAAATCCTCTCTGAGGATGCTACACTTCAGCTGAGACTTGAGAAGGATCCATGCATACAGAGATCTAGAGGAAGAACATTCTAGGCAGAGTAGAGCTAGAGCTAAGGTCCTAAGACTGGAACAACCTTCCAAGTCCAGAGCACAAAGGTCACCAAGTAGTGCAGAGCAAGCAAAGGGGAGAGTGGGCAGGGAACAGGTCATGGAGGACTCTGTGAGCTGGAACAGGAAGTATTGCTTTTATTCTAAGTCAGATGGGAAGACATTGGAAGATTTAAGGAGCAAAGAGACATATTATGCTTTACTTTTCAAAAAGATAATTTGGCAGAAGTGTGGAGAATAGGTTATAGGGGAGGGGCAAGAGAAGAGGCAAAGAGCATAATTAGGAATGTTTTTGCAGTTGTCAAGTTCAAAGATACTGCAGACTTGGTTGGGGATGGTAATAGTAGAGGGAACAAGAAGTGGATGGATACTGGAAATATTTTGGAGAAGAAAGTGAAGAGCACTGGCTCATGAGAATGAAGGAGGGGAGGAAATCAAGATAACTCCTAGGTTTCTGGTTTGAGTAACTAAGTGGGTGGCGGTGTCAATTACCATGGTTGAGAAGCCTGGTGAAGTTCAGGGTGGCAGGCAATAAAGAGTCGTGCTCTGACCACATCAAATTTGAAAGGTCTATTTGTTATCCACATGGAGGTGTCAAGAAAGCAGTTGGATATGAGTCTCAAAATCAGCTGAGAGGTTGGTCTAGAGATAGAGATTCAGGAAACATGGTCTTAAATTGGTATTTGAACTATGGGGTTGAATTAGGTCACCAAAGGGGAGAATAAATATAGAAAAGAGCTCCAATATTTAAAATCAAAGAGGAGAAAGCCAGCAAAGGGAATGAAGAAGGAGCTGCCAGTGAAGTGGGGGTAAAACCAGGAAAATCTGGTGTCACAGAAACCAAAAGAAAAAGTATTTCCAGGAAGGAGGGCCTGATAAACTGTGAAATGCTGCTTCAGAGTTCTAGTAAGAACGGCAAAGTGACCATTGGGTTGGTCATCCAGAGGTCACCAGCCACTTTGCCAAGAGCCATCTCTACGAAGGTGGAGAGATAGAACCTCAGAAGGAATGGGTGGCGGAGAACATTTGAAGTAGGAGAGAGGAGACAGCAGCTGTAGAGAACCACGTCTAAGATGTTTTGCAGTGAAGGAGAATAAAGCTTTAGACCATAGTTGGAGGGGAATGGGGAGCTCAGAAAAGTTTGTTGTTGTTGTTGTTGTGCTTTTGCTTTTGTTTTTTGAGAACCTTGATTCTTGACCCTCTGTGGAGGGGAGGAAGGGCAAGTGGAGTGAGCCAGTAGAAAGGGAGAAAGTGATGCAGGAAAAGAGAGGAGATACTTACAGAAGTGCTGTCCAAGAGAAGGCAAGAGGGGATTCCACATGGGCATGAGGGGAGGGATAGGCTGACCTGAGATGGGAGCAGGGAAGTGCCCTCCATAGAAACAGGAGGAAACGTGCAGGATATGACCACAGTTTGGGTTAAGTTGGAATTTTATCAGTGAGAAGATGAGGCAGTTTCTATGTGATTGTTTCTCTTTTTCTCACTGAACTACAAGTCAAGGCCATCAGCTGAGAGTGAGGGAAGGAGCAACATAGGAAGTTTGAGGAGAGGAGAAAATGTGAATAATATTTTGGGAGAGAGTGGGAAGTGAAGATACTGGAGAAGCGTTTGCCAGTCAGTGGTGAGAACCCACTTGAGATTGGTGTCCATAAATGTAAACGGAATCCCATCATCATAATCAGTGGATTTGTCAAGAACCTGCAGCTGCTCAGGTGCTGGGAAGTTGGAACTTGGCAGGTGAGGCTGTGGGAGGGAGTTTGCAGGGAAGTGAAAGAACCATGAATCTAAGCTGAGCGAGGTGAGAGTGAGGTGACTGATGAGAAAGTTCTGAAGTGAATAATCACTGAAGGTCTTTATGACCTTCAGGACTTACAGGACTGGAGGATCAGAGAAAGTGAGCTAGAAGCATAGAGACTGGGATATTTGAGGTTGAAATTTCAGAGGTGGTACAGTTAGTGGGGTTTGCAACATGAAAGGATAGGACCAAGGAAGAGGATAGCTTGGTAGGATGGAGGAAAGGGTCATTAGCGTGAGTTGGCTGAAGAACAAGCAGCCAAGGTATTAGATGGATAAGCCATTGGAGTTCTGAAGTAACCAAGGATGGCTGCAATTGAAGGAAATGAGAAGACGCTAAAAGTCATTAGTAGAAAGGGTGAAACAGGATGGACCGGAGAGGGCGGCAATCCAGAAGAGGTGGGGCAAAGTCTAATAAAATAAACTTCCAGGGAAGAAGGGTTGAAGGAGAAGGGGATAAAATGATTTGGAAGTGGCCATGGGAAGCAAGGCACATACCCATCCCATCTCCTGGTTGTGTGGCATGGGCGGGGTGTGAGAGAAAGAAAAAAGCCAACTACTTTCAAGTAGCAGCAATGGAAGCAAAGTTTTCAGGCAAATTCAGGCACTAGACAGGGCAAGAGGTGAGAGAAACATTCTGAGAAGGGATTAAGGATATAGGAGGGGAGGCTGCTGAAAGGATGGGCAGGGTGGCAACTGGTCAGATTAATAGATATGCAGAGCGCCATGGAGCTAAGGGTTAGGGTGTTGGTGGTTGACTTAGAAGGGGCCTTGACCTTCTGGAAGTGACTGAGGTGAACAAGGAGGTGGGAAATTGTGGGACTAGTGTTGGCAATCTTATAAGAATCTGGTTTTGTAGCAGGAAATTTAGTGAAATCTATTCATTTCACTTCCCTGATTAAAACCCTTGAAGGGCTCTCATTGCCCTTAGGATCAAGTTCAGGCTCCTCAGCACTAAAAGCAAAGTCCTGCCTCCCCAGCCTTACCTCTGAGTCTGCTGCAGCACTGGACTGAACCTGACTGACTTGTTTTTTCTGCTCTTCTGAACTCCTAGGCAGCACAATACAGTGGTTCTGCACAAAGACTCTAGTTCTAGACAATCTGGGCTCAAATCCTGGCTCCATCTCTTCCTAGCTCTGTGACCTTGGACAAGTTATTTAATTGCTCTGTGCCTTCATTTTCTCATCTGCAAGATGGAGCAAATAATAGTACCTACCTTAGAGGGTTGTATACATGCAAAAGCACTTAGATCTCTGTCACATGGATTAGTTGTAATAACTATTTCCTCTGCATGTGATTCCCTTGGCCTGGAGAACTCACACCATCCTTGCTGCCCCCATCCCCACTCTTTCCTCTCCCTTCATCCACCTTCCAGGGTCACCTAAGACATCATTTCCTTTCCTTGCCTCCCTTGAGGGGTCACAGGCTCTGTCGCTGTACTCCTATGGCTGCCTGTTCCACCGTGATACCACTGTGCCCTTGTCTGATGAACCTTGCTGACTTGTGCACCACTCTCTTCTTGGGGCCCACCATTCTGCCTGGCACACACAGGCTGCTCATGAATGTTGGTGGACTGATGGAGTGAACGATGGCTCCTCCAGAGCGATAGGTAGCGGGCCCCATGTTGAAGGGGTGCAGGGTTCGCAGACATTTGTGGTGCATGAGTGACAGGACATCTCAGCTCAGATCTGCAAGGGTACATCTGGGTAAGCCCGTCCCCTATATACCTGCTTGTGTAGGGAGACTTCTGGGACTTTCGTTGCTCTCTCTCTCTCTTTTTAAAATTGTATTTTAGTTTTTTTAGAAAAGATGCTGCCTCCCTCCCACCCCCACGTCCCCCCAGTTTTGAAAATCACTGATTTTTTTGCTCTTTAAACTCTCCTCCAGCTCAAAAGTTTATCATTAGTTCAGTAGCACCCAGCCTTTGAGTACTGGAGACCCTGAGGAATAGCATTTGTTCCTTTAGGATCTATGGATTCAGATATTGACGAGAAGTTTTTATGAAGTCAGTAACACAATCAAAAGGAAACGTATTTATCTATATGCATACAAAATATGGTAAATGCTTGGGAGAAACATATTGTTTTTTTTAGCCCCTGGACAATGCTGTGTGTGTGTGTGTGTGTGTGTGTGTGTGTATTCACAGCCCACCTGCAACACCCTGAGATGGGCTGGGAACCTGGAGCCAGGCCTACCCCGAGTCAATACAAACTGAAGCTCTCTGTTCACCAAAGGGGGAATAAAGGCCCACAGCTAATTCCAGAGGCCTGGCCGTGTGAATGTCGGCTGCCTTTAAACATTTGGCTCAGATTGAGCAACTCACCCTGACCTCTGATGCTGTGGACGTGCTGCCTGCCACCCTGGCAGCAGCTTGTTGCAACAGGCATGGAAGAGACCAGAAGCACTGCAGCCAAAGTGCAGATAGGCATTGTCTGAGCTAGGGTCAGGGCTCTGTTACTCAGAGGGAGAGCTTGAAGATGAAGCATCTGGGATGAGGTCTAACAGTCTCTTACTACCAGGCCCAAGCCAGTCTGTTGGTTTAACAACTGTCAGTTTCTTTTCGTAAGTATCAGCTGCCCCCAGTGATCAGAGGTAGACGGGGTGGGATTGGGGGCATACACTTGATCCCCCTTACCTTGCTACCAGGGGGTATGCTATTATGAAAGCAGGTCTTAGACCAAATTCTGCCAGACTTGTATTTATTAGCAAGTTAGGCACAATCAATTCTTCTAAGTCTAAGAGGTAGGAGGGGTGAATCCCACAAGCACGCTGCATGGTACAGTGCTGCCAAACTTGCTGATTCTTCTACTTTGTTCTGCAAGCAAGTTGGACTGGATAGTCTTTCTAGATAAGCTACTTGGAGCACTGCTCTTTCTCCAACAGTGAGTAATTATCTTTGACATTCCTAATGCTAATTAAGAAACCCCTGATATAGATTTCTGTATTTGAAAAGCTTAAGCAGTCTCCACTAGAGTGTGGATTTCTAAGTAGGACACTGAATATTATCTAACCACTTGGAGGGTACAGATTAAAGTTAGAATACACACATGGATTCCACTTTTTACAAAAACATATTTTTAAGCAATTGTCAGACATACAAATGATACAAAGATGAAAGGGCCCGAGAGACTCTCTAGTCTAGTTGGTTTTGTTCATTTCTCATCCATTCATATAACAGATCTGGAGTAACTGTTTTGCACCAGGCACTGTTCTGGGCACTGGGGTTAGAGTGGTGAACAGGAAATAAAGTCACTGACATCACGGAGCTTACATTCCAGTGGGAGAGACTAATAATAAACAAATGAAGTAGAAATATGTCATCTAACGTCTGGTGGTAATAACGCCTATGAAGGGAAATAAAGCAGCATCGGGGCTAGAACAGCTCCGTCCAATAGAAATATAATGAAAGCCACATGTTTACAATTTGCAATTTCAAATTTCCTAGTAGTCACATTTAAAAGAGTAAAGAGAAACAGGTGATATTCATTTTTAATGATATATTTTATTTAACCTAGTACAGTATGTTCAAAATATTATAATTTCAGCATGTAGTAAATAGGAAAGTTATTAATGAGATTCTTAAATTCTATTTTTTAAACTGAGCCTTTGAATCCAGTGTGTATTTTACACTTCCAGCTCATCTCAGTTTGGACCAACCACATTTCAAGTGCTCACTAGGCACAGGTGGTTATGGTATTGGACAGCACAGAGCTAGGGAGTGAATGGACAGTGGCCTTATTTTAGACAGGGCGGCCAGAGACAGCCTCTTCTCTTAGGAGGTGACATTCAAATGCAGATGGGAAATGAAGTGAAGGAGCAAGCCATGTGGATATCTGGAGAGGAGAAATACGAAGAACAAAGGCCATAAGTTAGGGAATAAATTTGGCCTGACAGACAAACGATAAGGAGCCATGTGACTTAGCTGGCATGTGCCTTTTCCCTTTCCCTTTCCTTTCTCCTCCTTGGAATGCAGATACAGAGCCTGGAGGGGCGGCAGCCATCTTTCAACCCTGAGGACAAGCATAGGCTATGAAGTTAGACTGCACAAGTCAAATCCCACGTCTGCTATTGCTAAACTGTTTCATTGCTTCTCCAGCTACCTCTGGCAAAGGAGCAGTTGTTTTTCCTCAACCCGTAGCAGATCAATGCTTTTGTAAAATAGAATGAAATGAAGTACAGTCGGCCCTCTGTATTTGTGGGTTCTGCACCTGTAGATTCAGCCAACTGTGAATCAAACATATTTGAAAAAAAATTCCAGAAATTTCCAAAAAGCAAAACTTGAATTTACAACATGCCAGCAACTATTTACATAGCATTTACATAGTATTTACAACTACTCACATAGCATTTACATGTATTAGGTGTCTAGAAATGATTTATGGGAGGATGTGTGTAGGTTATATGCAAATACTACGCCATTTTATATAAGGCGCTTGAGCAACTGTGGATTTTGGTATCTTTGGGGGTCCTAGAGCCAATTCTCCTCAAATACTGAGGGGAATTCATTAAAAATGAGATGAAATAAAAAGAAATGAATATATGAAATACAAGACCAACTTTTAAAAAGTATTTTATTCAGCAGACATATAATTGCTCTATTAGATTGATACAATACACTAATACTCTATTTCTGTACTAATTTTGTAGCTGATCACTGGTAAGCAATTAGGGCCAAGGACAATCCTTTGAGTAGCCTTGAGTTATAGGACCAGAAATAAGTTGATTAGCCCATCAAAGCCTCAGTCTCTTCATCTGAAAAATGGAGTTATAACAGTTCCTCCTTCATAGGCTACTTTTTGGTATGGATTGAATAAAATAACCCCTGTGAAAGCTAGCCCAGCAATGTCAGTAAATGTTAGCTATTACTAGTTACCACACGTTTGTCTCTCTAGCTGGCTGCTAGCTCCCTGAGAACAAGGACAACCATGGCCTGACTTTATAAATCCAGCACTCTGAGGTGCCTGCAGAGTAGATATTCAACAAATCACTGTTGAATTCTTGAGAAGTGCTTTGAAATCCTCAGCTGAAAGACATTTGGAAATAACCCCTACAGTTTTCATTCATTCATTTATTCATTCACTCATCCATCCATTCATTCATACTGTTCCAATGTAGCATAATGAAATGGATGGCAGCTTTGGACAGACCTAAGTTTATTTTTATTTATTTATTTATTTATTTATCTTTTTTGGATATATATTTTAAAAAATGAGTAATTACTAATTTCTGGTAACAAAACAAGGTGAAATAAAATATTGGTAACAATATCAAGATGGAAGGGGAGTGTTTAAATATAAGCATTTTAAGTTTTTTTAATACTGAGAAGTTAGAAATATTAATAAACTTTAGACACTGTTAAGTAAGCATGTTAAAATTTTAAAGATAACCATTAAAACAAAAAGTGCATGACTTCCTATCTAGTAAAGAGTTAAAAATAATTTCTAAAACTGTTTAGTCAATCTAAAAGGAGAATAGATTTGTAGGTGTTGATGTGGAGAGGACTTAGACTGAAAGCAGGGAAACTGGTTAGGATTCTTTTTTTTTTTTTTTTTGGCCATTTCTTTAGCTTTTTAAAAAATTATTTATTTATTTATTTTTGGCTGCGTTGGGTCTTTATTGCTGCACGCGGGCTTTCTCTAGTTGCGGCGAGTGGGGGGCTACTCTTCGTTGCGGTGCACGGGCTTCTCATTGCGGTGGCTTCTTTTGTTTCGGAGCACGGGCTGTAGGCACACGGGCTTCAGTAATTGCAGCACGTGGGCTCAGTAGTGGTGCTCACGGGCTCTACAGTGCAGGCTCAGTAGTTGTGGCGCACGGGCTTAGTTGCTCCGCAGCATGTGGGATCTTCCTGGACCAGGGATCAAACCCGTGTCCCCTGCGTTGGCAGGCGGATTCTTAACCACTGCGCTACCAGGGAAGTCCCCAGACCTAAGTTTAAGTCTAGTTTCTTCCACCTACTAGTTTGGGCAAGTCACTTTACCTCTCTGAACTTCAGTTTGCACACCTAAAAAGTGAATATAATAACACCCTATTGAGTTGTTGTAAAGATTAAATGAGATCATATATGCAAAACACCAGGGCTCTGTAAACAGAATCTATTGTTCCTGCTCTGCAGAGAGAGACAGTGCAGCGTCAGTGCAGACGGCTGTGCTGGGTGCTGACCGGGGCACTAGGCCTGGCAGTTCTGGCTCGGTGAGTGTTGCTGAAACTTTTATTGGCAGCACTGAAAGATGCCGGCAGCTGGTAGCAACCTGGCACCAGTGTCCAGCAGAGACATAAAAATGGGACCTCACCCCGTCAGGCCCTGTTCTTGCCCTACCCTGTCTGGAGGCTAGTTCCAAACCCTCCCTAGGCCTGTGGGCTGCGGATGGTGAGAGGTGTCTGCTTTGTAATTGGCAATTGCCCCCAAAGTCCTCTCTGCTTTAAGAAAAACAACCAAACAACCACCAACAATAAACCTCTCTGTGTGGACTGCCACACTGGATGAAAGTCTTGCAGTGCTCGTCACTTCTTTAGGGCTAAAAGTATAGAAACTCTCTCTTAAAATGCAGTCTGAGGGCGATCCTAAGGTATCTGGGCCCTTAACCTCTTCATTCCAGATAGTTGATATGCTAGACTTTATCTCATCTACTCCTCCCAGGTAGACTCCCAGGCTTGCTTCTGTTTTCTTTCTTTCTTTTTAAAATTGTGGTAAGATACACATAAAATAACATTTACCATCTTGACCATTTTTACGTGTACAGACCAGTAGTGTTAAGGACACTCACACTGTAGATGTCCAGGACTCTTTTCACCTTGCAAAACTGAACCTCTGTACCCACTAAATAACAACCCATCCTCTGCCCCCTGCCCCTGGCAACCACTCTTCTACTGTCTGTCTCTGTGAATTTCACTACTTTATGTACCTTATATAAATGGGATTATATGGTATTAGCTTTTTGTGACCAGCTTATTTCACTTAGCATAGTGTACTGAGGTTTCATCCATGTTGTAGTATGTGTCAGAATTTCTTTCCTTTTTAAGGCTGAATAATATTCCATTGTATATATAGACCACATTTTGTTTATCCACTCATCTTTGATGGATGCTTGGGTTGCTTTTACCTCTTGGCTCTTGTGAATAATGCTGCTATGAACATAGGTGTACAGATACCTTTTTGAGAGCCTGCTTTCAATTCTTTTGGGTATATACTCAGAAGTGGAAATGCTGGATCATATGGTCATTCTATTTTTAATTTTTTGAGGAAATGCCAAACTGTTTTCCATAGTGGCTGCACCATTCCCACTGGCAGTGCACAAAATTTCCAAGTTCTCCACATCCTTGCCAATGCTTGTTCTTTTTCTTTTTCCTTTTTTTTTAAAATAGTAGCCATCCCAAAGAATGTGAGGTAGTATCTCATTTGCTTGTGATTTGCTGGTTTGTTTTTTTAAATTGCCATTATGCAAACAGGAAACTGAGGCTTCGAAATACGAAGTAACTTTCCTAAGGTTGTTCAGCTAATGGGTAGAGACTAGCCTGCACCACATAATGTTCTTGGGCCCTGCTGCACCTGAGCACCCAGCTGTCCAGACAACCCTCGCACCCCCTCTCCCATCCTACACATGTCCACCTAATATCTGTCAGCATGGTGGAGTGGGTGAGCGTGACTGTATGCTCTGATTCATGGCTCTGCCCCTCCCTAGCTGTAGAATTGCTGGAAGTCAGCAATCCTCCTATGCCACATACTCTATATGTGCAAAAAGTACCTGATAAGAGTACCAGTTCATAAGGATCCTGCAGGAGAACTTCAGGGAATACTGCCTGCCCCGAGCCCAGGTGTAGAAGGTAGCACCAGGCCCAGGAGGTTCAACCAGGAACCCCAGTCAGGGTCACTGCCCTCCTGCAGGTCACTGGCCAGTGGGGGAGATAGCCATTAACTAAATATTTACACAGACCTGTGCTCTGCAGCAATGGTGATAAGTGAGTGCCCAGAAGGAGAGGGGCCAGTGGGAACCAGTCCTTTTCACAAAGGGCAAACTCTTCCCCCATTTCCAAGCCTGCCAGGCTCCCATTTACATAACAGGTGAAACTCTGGGTAACACATCATGCAGCTGAAGGGGAAACGTTACAAGGTTTGCTCCAGCATTTACACTTAAAAATTCTTGGGTAATTTGGGGTATTCTAAACTAATCATTCCCTTTAATTCTTAGGGTAGAATCAATTGTCTTTTTCTTTCAGGCAGATATACCTGTGAGCAGGTTTTACGATTTTTTTAATTTAAAAAAAGTTCTCAAGTGATGCCTTTTAAGAGTAGAAGCAAGGCACTGGGGGAAGATTGGAGAGTTTATGGAGGTTATTGTCTGATACACCCATCAGCTCTGTGAGGGCAGAGTCGTGTCTGTGGCTCATCACTGTACAACCAGGATATACAATGCCCATTCTCCCTGGCCCATAATAGATAATTCAACAAGTTTTTGTTGAATGAAAGAGTTAACTCCAACCAATATTTCAAGCAGCTATTATGTTCCAGGCACGACTATTATTAACTTTAATTTTTAAAAATGCACTTATTTGGGTCCAGCATGAACAAATCTAAGCCTCACAACTCTGAGGTAGGAAGTATTATCCCCATTTGGGCAAGGGAAGAACCAGAGCCTCGAGGGTATTGAGTGTTTTGCCGAAATGCTCGCATCTAGTAAATGGCAATCGGGATTGAACCCACACCCCTCTGATGCCCCTCACGGAACTCACTTGACCTCTGTGTATCATTAACGCCTGTTCAGGCAGATCAGCCCATGTTGAGGAAAAAAAAAGGATGAGAGTTGTACCTTTTCCTTGTCTCAGTCAGTTTAGAGAGGTGCACACATTTTTGCCTCCACCCATGAAGAGTCACAGAATTCTAGGGCTGAAGGAAAATGTGAATGGTACAGATGAACCGGTTTGCAAGGCAGAAATAGAGACACAGATGTAGAGAACAAACGTATGGACACCAAGGGGGGAAAGCGGGGCGGGGTGGTGGTGGTGGGATGATTTAGGAGATTGGGACTGACATTTATACACTAATATGTATAAAATAGATAACTAATAAGAAACTGCTGTATAAAAAAAGTAAATAAAATTCAAAAAAAAAAAGAAAAGAAAAGAAAGTGCAGAAAGTTCTTCTCTCAGTGCTGAAGGCTTGGGTGGAATTTGCAGAAGCCCCTCCCAGGAGCTATAACCAGCTCTCTGGTGAGTACAGGGGGTGGAGCCCACCCTGGCCAGCCTGCCTGCGGTCATTGCTGGCCTTGCTAATTAGATCTCCTTTCATCTACTGAGCTCCAAGAGCTTTTACCCACATTAACTTGTTAATCTTAGCCCCATCCTTCTGATGCGGATGACAAGCATAATTAGGTCTAGTCAGGAGACAAAACAGAGCCAGGAGACAGCGGCAGAGCCAGAAGAAAAACACTGGGTCGCTTACTCCTCCTCCCCTCTGGCTGACTGTCTCTCCTGCTGACTGAAGTGTTTTCAGTTTGCCTTGAATTGGCTTCTGCCCTGCTTTTCTGTATCCCGATTCTGAAAATAAAGCATAGCCGGTTTGGATCTTAATGCACAAGTTTGGATGTGCAAAAATATCACATTTAAGTTCATCTCAGTCTAACTTGGGCCCTCCATCCCTCTGGGCTGATGGGAGACTCGATCTCAGCTTGTGCTGGTGCTGACTGCACCCCACGTCCTTCAGAAGCAGTATCAGTTCTAGGGCTCACAACCGGAAAAAAACTTCCTAGCGGTCCCTGCCTACAGTCTTGGATCTACCCTGGCAGTGGCTGAGACGTCCGTGATCTATGCCTTGAGGTGCCGGTGCTCTGTTGCATGAGAATTGAGGCCTGGTCTGCCATGTCCGCTGCCCAATGGCCACTCCCTGTGGTACTGCAAGGAAATGGGCTTGGGTCCCCCTTGGTGGCACCCTCAGATCTCTATCACCTCTTCACCTCAGAGAATCTGCCTCTGCCACTTAAGATCCTCCCAGCTCTCCTCCCCTGCTAGGACGCTCTGCACAATCTCCTCAATGAATGAGTTTTGGCTCTTAACAAAAGCCAGGGAGAGAAACTGTCTCCTAGCAGCTTTGGTTGAACAGATGTCCCTTTGGCAGGGGATGCATGGGTCAGGTTGGGAAGAGAAGGGGACACAGACCTAGATTTCTCATTCTCTTTTATCTTACAACAGAAAACACAAAAAGATTTAACATACCTTAAGTTTTCCCACCCTCAAAGCAATGTCCCCAAAGAGGAAACAAGGTGTATTAGTTTGCTCGGGCTGCCGGCACAGAAGACTGGGGGACCTAAACAAAAGAATTCATTTTCTCACAGTTCTGGAGGCTGCAAGTCCAAGATCAAGGTGTCAGCAGGTTTGGTTTCTTCTGAGGTCTCTCTCCTTGGCTTGTGCATGGCTGCCTTGCTGTGTCCTCACAGGGTCTTTCCTGTGCATGCATGTCCCTGATATCCCTTTCTGTGTCCAGGTTTCCACTTCTTATAAGGACATCTGTCATATTGGATTAGGGCCCACCCTAATGGTCACATTTTAGCTTAATCACCTCTTTCAAGACCTTATCTCCAAATACAGTCACATTCTCTAGGTACTAGAGATCGTTGGGACCTCAACATATGAATTTGGGGCGGTGGGAGGGACACAGTTCAGCCCTTAACACAAGAGTTAGTGGTGTTTTTAAAAAAATTTCCAGTCTACCTTCTTTGCCTTCTGTCAGGCAATCACCTCCTGTCAGGCTTTAAAATCTACAGACCTGGATTCAAATCCCTGCTTCAATGTTTCCCAGCTCTGTGGCTTTAGGCAAGTTATTTAGTGTAGCTGGACATCAGTGTCGCCATCTATAAAATGGAGATAATAATAGTGTCAACCTTGGAAAGTGTTTCAGGGATGAAATGAGATAATAAAACACACAGCATAGTGACTGAAACATAGTAAGTTCTCCGTAAGGAAAGCTATCCCCCATCCATCCCTCCCTGATGAATCCTAACTCTAAGTCTCAGCACAGAAGCCACTTTCTCCAGGAAGTCCTCCCTGATGCTCCAAGCTCGTGTTGGGAGCATCTCCTTGATAGTTCTCTGATCATAACACTTACATGCTGGGTTGTAAAGGTCAGCTGCAGTGCTTGTGATCCTCGGTGCAGGGACTCTGCATGAAGCAGGTCCCCAGTCTCATCTGTCTTCCTCACAGCTGCCTGTCAGAGGCTGGCATCTTGGTTTTTATCAGCTGCTGGGTGCTAAGAACATGTGATAGGAAAGAAGCAAAGGAGGGCTGGATGGATATGGGGGAGTGAGGCTACCTTAGAGCAGTGTTCTCCACCCCCGCACAATTGACCTTTTGGGCAGGTAATACTTGCTGTGGAGGACTGCCCTGTGCATTGTAGGAGGGTGAGCAGTGTCCCTGGCCTCTACCCACTGGATGCCAGTAGCACCCCGACTCTCAGAGTTTGATGACCAAACATGTCTCCAGACACTGCCTAATGTCCCCTCGGGGGGGAGGAGGGCAGATGAAAACATAGCCCCATTTGAAAACCACTGCTTTAGAGAACTCAGGCTTAGATCAGTGGTCCTCAAACCACTGCACTGGAATCTTGGAAACGCAAATCGCCGGGCCTCTGCTAGGGTTGGAATGTGTCTCTCCAAAGTTCATATGTTGAAACCTAACCCTCTTGGTGTCAGGAGGTGGGGCCTTTGGGAGGCGATTAGGTCATGAGAGCAGAGCCATCATGAATGGGATTCGTGCTTGCATAGAAGAGACCCCAGAGAGCTCCCTTGCCGCTTCCATCACATGAGGATGCAATGAAATGTCTGTGACCCTCATCCCGCCATGCTGGCACCCTGATCTCAGACTTCCAGCCTCCAGAACTAAGAAATAAATTCCTGTTGTTTATAAGCCACCCAGGCTGTGGTATTTTGCTCTAGCAGCCTGAGCAAACTAAGACAGCCACATCCCCAGAACTTCGGACTCGAAATGTCTGGGGTGGGGCCCAAGAATTTGCATTTCCAATGAGGTGCTACGGGTGCTGCTGGCCTGGGGCCACTTGGGAACCACTCTGCCCTAGAGATGCAAAGCACTGGTCTCCAGAGCACTAAGGAACGTGTGCTGAGCACCTTCTGGCCTGTGACTAGAGCTGGCGGGGAAAAGTGAATCCTCAGACTTGGGCCCTTGGGGGACACATTTACATAAGACACCCCTCAGGCTGCAGGCAGCACAGGGACTGCAGGGATGGAGGGAGGGAAAGAGAGCTTCAGCCTGAGTTTCAGGAAACCCGCGGCTGTGCGCGGCTGGGCGAAGGCAGAGGGGTGGAAGGGGCTTCTGCTCCATCCCCAGCCCCATGCCCACCCATCTTACCCCGCGGTGAGTCCAGTGTTCACCAGCATTATTTCATACAGATTTAGTGAGCACCAGCCAGGTGGCAGGCACTCTTTGGGTGTGGAAATACGTGAAGGACATAATAGAAGAAAAATCCTTGCCCTCATGGAGCTTACTTCTGATGTAGTGAGATAGAAAATAATGATACCGAGCAAATTGTGCAACATGTTAAAGAGTAGTACGGTCTATGGAAACAACAAATCAGAGCAAACGGGGCTGGGAGTGGGAAGCGGGAAGGTGGCCAGCAGCGGGGTGCTGGGAAATGTCCAATACCTGGCTTTCCGGGTGGAAAAAATCCTGATTTGTAGCAATGGCCAATTTCAATGGTGTAAATATTCTTGTCATGGCAGATTGCATGCTATGAATGTGACATCATTAAACACGAAATTGGGAAGAAGTGCACAATATTATACACAACTTCTACCAAACCAATATAGTAGATATAAATAAGTTTGAGTAGAGATAATAGTAAAATAGTTAATAAGTGATGACTCCTCTATACAAAATAGATGACCAACAAGGGCCTCTGTATAGCACAGGGAACTATATTCAATATAATGGAAAAGAATCTGAAAAAGAATATATATATATGTATATATATATATGTAAAGAATACTATTTGTTGGCATAAACGAGCCAAAAAATATTAAGAAGTGATGAGTTTGGATATTTTAAATCTTGATTTCTAATACAATTCATTTAATTATACATTTACATAACTTAATTCTCATTAATCACCATGTATACTAACCAGCTTGCAAGTTTCCTGAACATTTAAGTCAGCTCTCCTGAGCTGGTACTCGCCGGCTCCAGCATGCCGCTGGTGATTTGGGAAGGCCTGGTAGAGAACATGACATCTGAGCAGAAACCTGAAAGAGGTGAGGGAGAAGGTGTGTGGATATCTGGGGATGAGCACTTCGCTTCCTTCCTGGGAAAAGTAGCATCTTGGGCCTGGCGTGTCCGCACAGCCACGTCCCTGCACATGCTGTTCCCAGAGTATCTCTGTCCTCACTGCTATCCAGTGACAGTCTTCCAGGCCAAGCTCACAGACGACTTCCTGGGTAAAGTTCCTTATTTCTCCCGGGCCTCCTTACATCCTTTTTGGAAACATAAGAGGCTCTGAAGGTGGTATAAATAAATCAATGACCACAAGCAAACAAATGATTTCCTTCCATTTAAACCCAGTTGTTTTAGCCCATTTCATTATTATTCTGCCCATGTGTATCTCCCTGTGGAGCCCTTTTTCAGGTGTATGCAAGCGCCAGGCTCATAGTTGAGCCTGTTTCATAAGGGCTTAGCTATCGAGTGGATCAACGCTGATCTTAATCTGGGGTGGTTTAAGGCATGAGTGGGTTTTAGTGACGGCCCTTCTGTTGGGTGAAGTCCACAGGCAGGGCCCCTTGTGCTGTGGTGACACTGGTAGCCTGACCGCCCCTCGCTCTCCGCACAGGTGAGGTACAGGAGAGCCCGGTCAAGCCAGCCATAGCCACAACCACAGTGATTCGCAGCAGCAGACATCGCCTAGAGGGCCATGGGCTTGGGGCTTTATTTAGGTAACGTTACTTAATCCTCACAGCAATCCGGCAGGTGGGAGTTCTTATCCCCATTTTACCTATGAGGAGAATGAGGCTGGGAGAGGGTCACCTGGGTAGTAAGTGGCAAAACTTTCACTTTGCTGCATAGGTTGAGTAAGAACCGGTTCCAGGTAGCAAGGAGGTCAGCCATGTCAAATATTAACTGTGATAACACCAGGCAGCAGGGCTAAGTGCTCATTGGAACTGCCAGCCGCACTTGGGAGCAGGGGGGAAGAAACCTGTGGTTCTACCTGGGGCACGTGGCCAGGCAGCACCTCAACCGTAGACGCTTCAGCCCTGAGCTGAGACTTCTGGGTGGGAGAGTTGTGAGGGGTTTGGGGCCCTCTCGTTGGGAACAGAGGCCTTAGTGGAGTCTCAGGAGTGAGGTTTTTCATGAAGCTGGCCTAGGATCTCCCCCAAGCTCTGTGGGCCCGTGCCATGTATTCATTTATTGATTCACCGAAACAAGCTGGGATAATATTTTCTCAATCTTAACTTATTTTTTTTCCCCTTTCCTGGTATTTCCCCCTTGACTCAATAGACTGGTCTGGGTCCATGCCTGGGAGGCTGAGTGGGGAGGAAGACTGCAGGTCTCTTCCTGGCTTTGCTTTCCAAACCCGAGTTCTTCAGTGGATGGAGAAGATGGGGGTTATCCCCGAAATGCCTGCGGACAATTCAGTAAAGAGAGAGCAAAGATTTCTCCAGTCCAGCTGGCTTTGGGACGGTAGAGGGAGGGTTAATGAGGGCCGGGGTGGGGTGGTCTCAGGACGCAGGGTCGGGGGGGCTGCAGGTCCTCAGAAAACTTTGGGGAGCCCAGGGGCAGGAGTGCTCTGCCTGGGGGAAACGGAGGCCCCATGAGTGGCTGGCTGCAGAGATGAAGCCTCAGACAGACTCAGAAAGACTTCTGTGTTCTGGGCTGGTACGGAGGAAACACGGCGGCCGGGCATGGGGGAGGCTGGGGCGAGATGGGAACAGGGCCTGTGCAGACTGCTGCTGTAGGACCAGCCAGGACAAACCGGGGCTCTTCAGAGGCCTGGTGGACCAGCGAGACAACGACGAGCTCCCACGCCTCTGTTCTGAGTCCCGGCACAATGGGATTCACTGAAATTAAGCCACAATCCCAAGAAGAAGGAGAGGGAAACCCCAGATTGATCGGTTCAGTTACTGTCACCCTGGGGGTACAGCGGCTCAAAATCTAAACTGAGAGAGTCATAAACTGCAGAAAGTATTTACTGAGCCCCTAAGATTCCAGGCACTAGGCTAGGCAGTGGAGGTGGGGGGAAAGTACTGAGTAAAATAGGGGCCTGTTCGTGGCCCCTCAGTCTCCATTCCTGAAGTAGAAGGATGCCACGGCTTGACTTGCGTATGTGGTCCTTCAGGGCGTGCAGTAGTAACCCCTGATGCTGATGAGGCGCTTACTCCGTGCTCATCCTTGCACCGAGGATGCTCTCCATCCCATAAAATGGGGCTAATAAGAGTTTTTGTAAGACCACCCAGCCAGTGAGGTGTCAGAATTGGGATTCAGACCGAGATGACTGTGATAGGCTAAACTGAGTGCCCCCTCCTCGCAAAGATGTTGAAGTCCTAACTCCCAGTACCTGTGAATGTTACCTGATTTGGAGAGAGTGTCTCTACAGAGGTAATCAAGTTAAAATGAGGTCATTAAGGTGGGCCTGATCCAAATGCCTGTGTCCTTATAAAGGGGGAAATTTGGACACAAACACAGGCATGGACACCCGGAGAATGCTGTGTGACCATGAAGACAGAGAACAGGGTGCTGCATCTACAAGCCAAGGGACACCAAGGATTGACAGCCAACCACCACAAGCTAGGAGAGGGACATGGAACAGATTCTCCCCCACAGGCCTGAAAAGGAACCAACCTTGCCAGCACTTTGATCTTGGACTTCTAGCCTCTGGAACGGCGAGACCATAAGTTTCTGATGGTTAAGCCACCAGTGTGTGGTATGTAGTTACAGCGGCCCTAGGACACTAATGCAGTGGCTGACTCAAGGGCCTGTGACTTTTTTTTTTTTTTTTTTAAAGAAATCACGTTCTTTTATTTATTTATTTATTTATTTATTTATGACTGTGTTGAGTCTTCGTTTCTGTGCAAGGGCTTTCTCTAGTTGCGGCAAGTGGGGACCACTCTTCATCGCGGTGCGCGGGCCTCTCACCATCGCGGCCTCTCTTGATGCGGAGCACAGGCTCCAGACGCGCAGGCTCAGTAGTTGTGGCTCACGGGCCCAGTTGCTCCGTGGCATGTGGGATCTTCCCAGACCAGGGCTCGAACCCGTGTCCCCTGCATTGGCAGGCAGATTCTCAACCACTGCGCCACCAGGGAAGCCCCAGGCCTGTGACTTTTAAACCACCGAGTTTTACAACCATTTTGCTGAACCCTATGCTCTTGTTATAGCTGGATCCTAGGGAACGGATTCCGTTTCTCTTTTCTCTCTGCTCTATTAACCCTTCCTCATCCCCTCCCATCTCCTTTGCACTATTTTCTCCATATCTTTTAACATTTAAAAAAATTTTTCATTGGAGTATAGTTGATTTACAATGTTGTGTTAGTTTCTGCTGTACAGCAAAGTGAATCAGTTATACCTATACATATACATACACATATATCCACTCTTATTTAGATTCTTTTCCCACGTAGGTCATTACGGAGTATTGAGTAGAATTCCCTGTGCTATACAGTAGGTCCTTATTCATTATCTATTTTGTATATAGTCTCCATATTTTTAATTGAAGTCATCTCTATTCTTTCTTATCAAAGACTTAATTCAGGTGCCCTATGATTCTACCTTCTTAGGTTATGGGCAATTCCAGAAACATACCTTGCCCTTTGAGACCTCTGGAGTGTGGTTCAAGCCTCTCCCCGCCTGACATGCTCTCCACTGCACGCCAGTGACCACCTGGAAAACCTTAATCATCCTTCAAGGGTGAGTCCCTTCAGTCCCCTTGCATAAAACCACCCTTCGGTCAGATTGACTGTCTCCATCCTCTGAGAACAACAGCATGAAAACATTTGCCCAGTCGGAATTACCATCGGTAATGGACCTGGCTGTCGTCTTTAGTACCCTGAATGCTTCTTGAAGGCTTCCCCACGTTCCAAGACGATTGAATCTGTAGACTTCAACCTGGAGTTCCTCAGCCCTTCTTCCTCTTCTGGTTTCTCCAATTTGCCTTCCCATAAAAGAGAAATAGCTTCAAATTACTCTGTGCTTGGCACATAGCTATCTTATTAACAGATTTTCAATCTAGGCAAGTGTATCCCACTTCCTTCCTCTCCCCTTCCTGTATTTTAACAAGGGTTTGTCATCTCCTTGAGCCAGCCTCAGCAGAGAGGATTTGGCTAGGTGAGCATTTTATTTTGGCATCTGCGGATGGTGTTGGTTGGAGCCTTCTGTCCATATACTGTAAAAGAACACAAACCGAACAAAAACATTCAGTTCGAGGCCATGGATCCTTTCCAGCTCCAGATTAAGGCCCTGTTCCTCCAGGATGGGAGAGCTGGCTGGCTCTCCAAGAGCAGAGTGCGGAGCAAGGCTGACAGTACCGCTGCTGCCCAGTGGGACACCTGCCCTTGATGGCTGCGGGGTTTGGAGGAGCTGCTGGCCTGGCCCTCTGCAGGAGCTGGGCTGAGAACTCTTCTCCTTTTTGGGAAAGCAAATCAACATCCTGTGAGGAAACCTCAATCTGGACAGGTTTTCCTTGAGAAGAATCCATTTTGACGTAAGCCTCTCCCTGCTGGCTTTCTGCCTCCAACCTCTGAAAGTTCAGGCCACTCCATGCTGCTGTAGCTGCTTCACTGAGAAGCCTCATAGCCCTGAATTTTACAGGAGTTGACCCAAGAAGCCTGTGCTCGCCTGACTATAGGGAAAGGTGGTGACTTTAATACTCCTCTCTTATTCACCAGCACAGCCCAGTGGGTCTTCAGGCACAATTTGATCTAAGAAATATTTGTGGAGTTCCTAGAGCATGCTTAAAGCATGGGGCAAGCTCTGGGGTAGGGGACGGGGTCGTGGGAGACTTCTTTTTGGATTTTTTAAAAACTCTGTACCAGACAGGTAGTAGCCTATACTGATATAATACCAAGACCCTAAAGCACATTGTTTTTATTTTATTTTATTTAAAATTTTTATTTTATATTGGAGTATAGTTGATTTACAATGTTGTGTTACTTTCAGATGTACAGCAAAGTGATTTAGTTATACATATACACATATCTATTCTTTTTCAGATTCTTTTCCCATATAGGTTATTACAGGGTATTGAGTTCCCTGTATTATACAGTAGGTCCTTGTTGATTATTTTTTATATAGTAATGCGTGTGTGTTAATCCCAACCTCCTAATTTATCTCTCCCCCTGCCGCCACCTTTCCCCTTTGGTACCCATAAGTTTGTTTTCTAAGTCTGTGAGTCTGCTTCTGTTTTGTAAATAAGTTCATTTTTATCTTTTTTTTTAGATTCCACATATAAGTGGTATGATATGATATTTGTCTTTGTCTGACTTACTTCACTTAGTATGATAATCTCTAGGTCCATCCATGTTGCTGCAAATGGCATTATTTCATTCTTTTTCATGGCTGAGTAATATATACACATATATATATATATATATATATATATATATATAAAAAGCACGTAGCTTTTATAAGGTGAAAGTTTAGCTCTGCTTCAGGTACTAGTCCATAGGGAAATTGTCTGATAGGGTGGTCCTGCCACCCTCACTGTTTATCTTCTTTCGTAGAAACCCACCCAAACCTCTGTCTCCCAGTCAGCCGGGGAAGAAAGGAAGAAAAGTGCTCTCCCAGTCTTCCACTCATATCACACTAGCCAAAAACTGGTAACATGGCCAATCTCTAGTTGTGAGGGACACTGGGAAATATAGTCTCTGGTGGAATACCCATGTGACCAGCTAAAAGTAAGACAATTCCTTTACTGAAGAACAAATATTGATGGACACATACTAGTCTCCGTCAACCTTTCTTGCCCTTACTCACCCAATCAATAATTATTTATTTCATTTCAGCCATATATTTGGCACTGTTTTTATGCAGTTGCTTATAATCCACTGACGCGTATGAGCATATGCTCAGCTAGAAAGTCACACACACTGTGCTGTGTTGCTTAATAAATAGATTAAATGCTGTACATCTTCAGGGAGGGAAAAACTCATTCTGACTAGAGAGATGCATCGATTTGTTCAACATATTTACTAAGCACTATGGTCGGCCCTGATACCTCCTGGTATTCACGTCCTTGTTCAATCCCCTCCCCTTGAGCGTGGGCTAGACCTAGTGACTGGGGTCTAACAAATAGAACACAGCATAAGTGATGGAATGTCTCTTCTGAGATTAGGTTACAAAGAGACAGAGACTCCCATCTTGCTCACGTGCTCTAACGCACGTGAGCTCTCTGTCTGTCTGTCCGTCTGTCTCTGTCTCTCTCTGAGCCATTACTCTGGGGGCATCCAGCTGCCATGTTTTGAGTAACTCTGCGGAGAGCCTCATGTGGTAAGGAAATAATATCTTCAGTCGAGAGCCCAGAGGGACCTATAGCCTGCCGGACAGTCATGTGATTGGCTTGGAAGTCGGTCTTCTGAAGACTGCCAACAGCCTCAGGAGTGAGTTAGGCAGCAGAGCCCTCCTGCAGTAACCCCTGTGATGATGGCAGCCTGGCTGGCACCTTGACTGCGGCCTTGTGAGCGACCCTGGGCCACAGTCACCCAACTAAGCTGCAACTGTACCTGAATTCCTAACCCACAGAAAGTGAGATTATCAATATTGTTGCTTTAAGCTGCTAAGTTTGGAGGCAATTTGTTAGGCAGCAATAAAGAACTGATACCAGTACCTACTATTTTCAGATAGTATGCTAGGCCATAAGAATGTGAAAAATAAGTGATGCATAGTCACCGTGTTTGGAGAGAGGGGGAGACGGGTGTGTACACAAACATGGTCCTTACAATGTGAGGTGGTAAGTGGGATGGTGAAAGATGCACTAAGCGTGAGAGAGGAGCGCAAAGGAAGGGCTTCTTATCCAGAGGAGGAAGAGAGAGGAGGAAGGTCATCCTGGAGGAGTCCATGCTTGCAGGGAGAACTGCGGGAGAGGTCATTCCGTGGAGAGGGGGTGGTGTAATGCCTGGAGGTGAAATGGTGTGGTGTCTGCATGGGAATCGAGAGCTCTAGTTTGTGGGCACAGCAAGAAGTGGAGAAAGATGAGGCTGGAAAAGTGATGAGAGACTAGTCTAGTCTTGTGTCAGTAATTTATTTTTAAATAATCCAATTATGAAATCTTGCTTTGGGTGAAAGGAGGTAGAAACAAAAGCGTTAACAAAGGAACTAGAATGTTCTGCTCAACAGTCCAACACCTGAATTTTAAGAAGCCAAATTCAATTACCTATAGAATACAGACAAGTGTAATTTGTTTCATTGCTTTTGCTCATAAAATTGAGCAGAGAACTGTTGACATGTTTCTGTAGAATAATTGTGGTTCTTACTGAAGAACCGGCTCAGGTGATGTTTGATGCTTTTACAAGTGGGAAATTGGCCCTTTCAGCTTTAGGATTTTATGAATTTATATTTTGAAAATCTGAGGAGAGGTTTGGGTAGATGATTTTCCTTCTTTTCTCTCCCTTTCTCTTTTCTTCCCTCCCTCCCCCTTTCGTTCCTTTTTTCTTTCCTTCCTTTCTCCTTCTCACTCTCTCTCCATCTCTTTCTTTTTGTTTTTCAGAATGTTGAAGGTTCCACATTTCTAGGCTCTAAACATCAGCTTTGCAAGGGATGAAAAGGAAACGAAAACATTCCTTTCTCCTCTGCCTGGAGGGTTAGCTCTAAAGATTCTTAAACTGGTCCTTGGAAGGTTCTCTGGATCACTATGGCTCATGAGTGAGTCTAAGGATTCAGCAGGTAACACGATTATTTGAACCAAGATGGCTACAAAACCAGGCTTGTGGATAATGTTTGGTGCAGAATCAGAAGAAATGACTATTTAAATTAACTTTTAAAATTAAAATGTTTTATAATACCATTTCAAAATGATTTTCTATATCTGGAATCCATCATTTCCAACATGAAATAATGGTCAGGTGCCCTTCTATCTGGATTGCACAACCCATGCTTGGGGGAGTAGGGGTTTTTTTGGTTTGAGTAGACTCCTTGAAACAAAACATCACCTGCTGTGTTGGGTTTTGCTGGAGATTGCATAATCCCCTTCCAGATCTAATCAGGCTCTCATCTCAGGTCATGTTGTCAAGTTGTTCCCTCCTCTGAGCCCCAAGTAAGAGAGGCTTGTGCCTCTATTACTACCTGTAGGAATGATAGTAAAATACCAGCTGAAAAGGCAAAAGCATCAGAATGGACATTGTGCTGGGCAGTATCCCGGCCAGCCTTTTTGTAGGGAGGCCTGGGGGTTCCAGAGGAGGGACAAAGTGGCAAAAGGTTCTTTAGGGGCCTTGGGGTTCCTTGGAGGCTCAGATTCAAATAGGCTGAATAATTGTTTCAATGTCTGTCTTCCCCACCAGACTGTGAGAAGTTTGGGGGTAAAGGCCCAATCTTTCTCATCTTTGTCTCTCTACTACCTAACATGATATTGGCCCATAGTAGGCTCTTAGTAAATATTTTTTGGGCAAAATTGAAATATACCTGTTTATTTAAGACCTTCGTATCTACTGAGGCTCCGCCTTGAGTTAACTGCACTAGGCAGTTTGGGAGATATAAGAGAAATAAGAGTTGGCTTTTACCTTTGATGAGTTTTCAGTCTAGTTACTGGACTCTGGTAGAAACTGTTTCATTATGTTGGGATCCCAGTGCTTGGCACAAAGCAGGCACTCAGTGAACATTTGTCAATTAACTGTAACTCCATGTATCTGGGCTAGCAGACTGGTCCCTCAAGGTTGGAGTCCCCCACCTCCAAATCTGCCAGCCCAGCGATTCAGTCCTGAAGAATTACTCCTAATGACCCACTGAACTACGATGGTTAGCCAGGAACAAAATCCACTAGGAAAATAAAGCATCAAGTTCCATCTGGGCATTTCAAAAGGAACTGAGGTATTAAAATAAGGTCACAGTTGTCCCGATCAGATCATCTTTTCAAAGGAATTGCAGGCTTGTGAGCCAACAGCAACCACATACACCTTTGTAGTCATCAGAACCAGTGTTCTCAACACTGAAAGCAAAATCAAGTAAACAAGGTTGTGTCGTGGACTTCCTTGACCCAGACTTTCAGGAAGGAGCTGACACACTGCCCAGACTCACGCTCACCCACATAGCTCCGAAGCCAAACAAACTCGAGAAGCTCGTGTTTTCCCAGCTGTATGATGCACTCGCTTCACCAAGCGACTGGCCAGAAAACAAGGAAAAGAAAAAAAAGTGCCTAGTTCAGACCAGGCAAGGAACTGCTTCAGCTGGCCTTTGTTTTTTTATTTTCATGAAGTAGCAAGAAATATAAAGAAGGAGGAAGTTAGATCTATGGCTTTTAGTTACTAAAAAGGAAACAAAGTATTTTTTCTCTTTTAGAGGTCTGATCATGTTACTACTGCTTAAAAACTTCAGTGACTTTCTACATTATAATTTTCAATCCCCTTGATATCTCTTCCAGATCTTTTACAACTTGTTTAAAACAACTTTTCTAGCCACATCTGCCCCATTTCCTCCCACTCAAAGCTGTTCTTGAGCTTTGGCAGGCTCCCATTATCTTAAATATTTCATGTGCTTTCTTGCCCACATGCTTTTGTTCATGCTATTCCTTCTGCTTATAACACCTTTCCTTGCCTTATTCACTAGGGAAACTCCAACTCATATTTTGACTCACCCTAATAGCAGAATTAGCTGCTCTTTCATATGTCTCCCCATAGGACTGCTTTGTGGGTACCTCTTATTGCACTTATTCCTTGTATCATTCATTCATTCATTCATTCATTCAACAACATTCATTGTCTTTGTATTTTGCACCAGATACTCTTCTAGGCACTGGGGATCCAGGTATAAAAGTCCCTAACTAGTGGGGGACTCAGGCAAGTAAATTAATGGTTGCAAGACAGAATTATAAGTTCTTTGGCAAATGTAAGCACAGGGTGCTTTGGGAGATCAGAGGAGGGTCACATACCCGAGTCTGATTGGTGGAAGGGGGTCTGCAAGGCTTCCTGGAGGAGGTGGCACCTGAAGAGCTAAAGGACAAGGGGTTTTTGTATCCAGCTCCTCATTTTTCACAGAGCACTCCTTGAAGAAAGAGATCAATCATAGATCATATTAAATCAGGTCATTTATTCCATACATGTTTGAGTTCTTTGCTAGGAGACAGACAGATGGAGAGAAGTGGATGAGGGAAATATTAGAGGAAACCAAGGATGATTCCCAGGTTTCTAGTGTGGGAGAATGGTAGATGGTGAATCAAGGCTGCCGTGTGCAGGTTTACAGGTTGTAGACTCACAATGAGCAAGGCAATGCAGAAGAAGGAGCAAATTCACTGGGGAAAAGTCTTATTCTTCATTCCAAAATAACTAACACTTGATATGTGATGTTGGAGTGGACTAGAAATGAGAGAATTGTTTTGTTGTTGTTTTGATTTCTTAAAAGCAGGTCTTCTGTTCTCTCCTGGGTGGGCTGGAGAGAACTGCCCTGTTCTCTTGGCTCCTTATTTTCAAATGTCAAGAGTCCCTACTGTGAATCAGTCAGGTCTTTCCTACATCTCTCCTGTCTTTAGATCATTATGACACCTCTACCAGAGGAGATGTTAGGACTTTTGGCTTAAATGAAGCTTGACAATTAGTTATGAAACTGAATAATTTATTCAGTTATAAGTACTGGTTAGTAACCAATAAATTGAGTTATTATTAATATTATTAATAGCATCTCTTATGATTATTAACCAAAAGTTGGCTTTAGTTATTAGAATTGATTCAAGCTACAAGTCGATCATCTTACAATGGTTGTGATAATCTGAAGTTTTATTTTCTTCACTTTTATCCCATTTTTCCTTTTATACAGTGGAAGAAGTCTAAGCAGGAATTTTGATCACCAAAGATTCTTTACCAAAACAAATATCCCTTCAAAAAAATATTAATGTATCCTTAATACACCCTGAGTAATTCCCTTCTTCTGAGAGGTTTGACTCTAAAACATCCCCTGGGTTACCATTTGACTTCCTATTTAGACAGAAACATAAATCTTTTAATAAGTGAACTACTTTAAAGTGAAATCTAGGCCTTTCAATAAAATCAGATCTTCATTGTTCTTGATTGCTATTCTTTGCCTTTTCCATCTCTTTCTAGATCTACTGGGTCCCAACATATGCATCCCATAAAAGTAGACAATACATTCTTCAAAAGACAGCTGGGACAGAGCAGTTAACTCTCATCCCTTGGCACTGCCTATTTTTCCTACTCAGCTCTCACTGACAACATATTTAATTTGCTTTTTGTTATGAATCCTATCCTTTTTTTTTTTTTTTTGGTATTTTGTCCTCCAAATGTATTTCTCTTTTTTTTTTTTTTTTTAATTTTTATTTATTTATTTATTTTTGGCTGTGTTGGGTCTTCGTTTCTGTGCGAGGGCTTTCTCCAGTTGCGGAAAGCGGGGGCCACTCTTCATCGCGGTGCGCGGGCCTCTCACCATCGCGGCCTCTCTTGTTGCGGAGCACAGGCTCCAGACGCGCAGGCTCCAGACGCGCAGGCTCAGCAATCGTGGCTCAAGGGCCCAGCTGCTCCGCAGCATGTGGGATCTTCCCAGACCAGGGCATGAACCCGTGTTCCCTTCATTGGCAGGCAGATTCTCAACCACTGCGCCACCAGGGAAGCCTGTATTTCTCTTTTAAGCTACTTGATTGTAGACTATATTCTTGTCCTCACAATTTAGATGAAATCTTATTAATAGATTAATAACTTTGGATTCCAAACAGCTGTCTTTTGTGATTAAGTGGGAGAGAGAGAGGAGTAAAGTTTAGCTTTGCATTATCTATGTGTAAAGGATGCTGGGTACAGTATAATATGCAAGGCAGTGATTATAATTAGCCTTTTTCAGAAGAATAAATAATTGTAGAAGCACTAGTTCCACAATATCATTCTTAATACTTGGCATTTTTATCTATCCATGAAAGCAGATCCTCTAAGGCAGTGATCTTCAAATTTTTGCCTGTATACTCCTCCAAAATTTTGAAAACTGTATACCCCCATCCATTTTTTAAATAAACATCTAAAAAGTTTCACGATAAGTTTAAATAGTTGCAAAGGATATGATTTCTGACATATTATAAATATTGCCATTTAAAAATAAAGCTCTTACATTGCTCTCTTAAATATTTTCCAAGGAATTCTAAATACCACAGCAATTTAACACCAGCTACAAGAATTTGATATCCACCACCATCTAGTTTAAAAGTACATGAACAAGCTTTTCTTTAATACACATGGTCACCATTTTTCTCCTTTCCACTTTTCCCACAGAATTTTTTTTTTTTAATTTTTATTCATTCATTTATTTATTTTTTGGCTGCATTGGGTCTTGGTTGCTGCACGCGGGCTTTCTCTAGTTGCTGTGCATGGGCTTTCTCTAGTTGCAGGGAACGGGGGCTACTCTTCGTTGAGGTTCGCGGGCTTCTCACTGCGGTGGCTTCTCTTGTTGCACAGCATGGGCTCTAGGTGTGTGGGCTTCAGTAGTTGTGGCACGCGGGCCCAGTAGTTGTGGTGCACGGGCTTAGTTGCTTCGTGCCATGTCAGATCTTCCCGGGCCAGGCCTCGAACCCGTGTCCCCTGCATTGGCAGGCAGATTCTTAACCACTGCACCACCAGGGAAATCCCTCCCACAGAATTTTATTCTAAAATAATGTTTAAATGTTTAAAGGCCTTTACTGGTCACTCTATCATACTTCTGTACCTACACACACACACGCAAATGTAAGTCGAGGGCTGCAAAGTGTTGTAAAAGTTTTTCTTCTGGACTTAGTTATCATTAGCACAGAATTAGTCAAAACAACAGACAAATATTACAATTCATTATGATGCAAAATTATTAAATGTAAAATTAAATTTTTATTGGAATTGCATTCATTAATAAGCTGAGTATCGCTTTTTCGCAATTGTTTTTTGTATCCATGGGTGAGTTATTTATTGCTAGAATGAGACAGGGTGCAGCATCCATTCTATTCCTATTTATTATTTTTACAGATATAGGCACTGAGAAACTGTGTTCACATAAATAAGTAGGTGAGAATAGATTTAATAGCATTGCCACTCACGTCTGCACTATTCCAAAGATATAAGATGAAGATCACATGGTCATTCATCATTAAGAAAAGATTTTAATGATTTATCAGCTGACAATTCAATTAGAGTGTCCTTCAATTCTGTTGAAAGCAAAGAATTGGGAACCACAAGGCTTGCAAAAGGATGACCTGGCCATTAGAATCCAGTTAAACAGCAATATTCGGAATCGTCTCTTTGTGGCACAGAGCTTTCTACAACTTTAGTGCATTGCATCAGGGTAATTTCTGGTCGGGCGGGAGATGCACCTTTCTTTTGTAAGGTGGGAAGATGGACGTGATGAAAAGACAGGAGGGAGAGAGGAACCCTAATGAGGAGTCTTTAGACATATTAATTTTTGCAAAGAGTACTTATGGTAGCTGAGGATCTGAACCTGATTCTCTAAAATAATTTTTTTTACACATATCCTTTGGAAAGCCCTCAGATAGTACACCGGCTTGAAATCACTGTTAAAATATCTCTGCCAGGTACCACCATTTGTTCACTTGACAGTAGGGAGTTATCTTTTCTCAGAACACCTATTAATATCTGGAAGAACCAATGTTTCTTGGAATACTCCCTGGGAAATGATACCTTAGAGGTTCATTTAATAAATCCTAATTGGCTCCCCAATTAGATAATAAAATCTAAATCTGTGACTGGAAGTTGTGATAGATGCAGGAGAACAGTGATGATGATGATGATAGCTATTGATATTGTGTTTGCTTCACATAGCAGAAACCCCACCAAACACTGGTGAATACCAGTGAGGAGGTATTTGTCTCACACAACAATAAATTTCTGGGCAGGTAGCCATGGACTAAAATAGAAGCTCCACGATGTCCTCAAGTACCCAGTGCTTTCTGTCTTGCCACCCCATCATCTTTTGCTTATGATTCTTGTCTTGTTACCTCATGACTGCAAGATGGCTGCTCTACCTCCACTCTCACAGTTGAGTTCCAGGCAGGAAGGTGGGGGAGAGGGGTGGAGAGAAGAGTAAGGACTTGATGCTTGGAAGCCCTGCCTTTTTATTTGGAAAAGTCAAGGACTTCTACCTACATCCCATTGGCCCTAACTGGGTTTTATGGCCGCCCCTAGCTACAGAAGAGCTGGGAGTTTGAGTATCGTCCCTCTTCTACCCTCTCTAGTAGAGGAAGGCAGAAGATGTTTGAGAAAAGATTTTGAGCAAACCAACGTACTGGATCTGTCATATCCTCCTATTCTGAGCCAGACACTTTACATACAATAATGTCTGTTGTAACAATTCTATGACATAGGTTTTATCCCCATTTCTCAGATAGGGAAACTGAACCTTACTGAAGCTAAAGTAACTGTCCCAGGTACCATAACTAACCGGTGACAAAACTGGGATTGGAACCAGTTCTAATACCAGAGTCTTTGCTTTTCACCTCCAACCACTACACAGACTGCGGCTGTTTTGCTGTGCTTCCTGATACATTCTGTCCACCTCACAGGGCTAGACTTGAACATTCTGCGGGTGCGGGGACTCCCAAAGCCTGTGCCAAGTGCAGAGGAGTGAGGTGCGATGACAGGATAGGTCGGAAAGACTCGCTCGGATCGTCTCTCCCCCCTGCCCCAATTCTTCTGACCTCGGTAAAAATGGGTCAAACAGGGAAGAGCAGGAGAAGGAAGCAGCTGCACGAAGCCCGGAGGCAGGGCACCAGCGTTCCTTTTCTGACTCTGACCCTGGCTTTTAAGGTCATCTTGACTTTGCAGACCTCAGGCTCTTCACCTTGCTGTTTAATGTGTATCTGTGATAACTGACAGGTGGCCAGACTGCAGGGCTGGGGTTTCGTGGGAAATGGGCATGACCGTCCCGTCAGCAGGTTCCGCGTGCTCTGAAGGCAAATCCCTCCGCAGGCTCGCTGCGCAGGGAAGGGCGTGGCTTAGAGTCCAGTTAGTTCTCAGCCTTGTCACTGGACTCGCTACCTGCCCCCTCCCTCCACCTTCGCTCTCCCCGCCTCCTCTCCCCCCCGCCCCCCCCCCCCCACCACGACTCACTTTCATCTCGGGGACTCTGGACTGCTGTGACGTACACAGCCAGAGCTGATGAAGCACAAAAGCTCCAGAAACTCCGCCCCATGGCTCGGACTTCCAAAAATGTGCAGAATTGAACTGCTTCTCATCGGTGCTACCATCCTGGCCCCAGCCACCATCCGTCTCCCGCTTGGGTGACTAGCACGGCCTTCTATCTGGTTTCCTGGAAGCCTCCCTGCCCTCCAGCCTATTCTCCAAAGAGCAGCCAGAGGAGTCACGTTAAAGCTTCACGCTCTTTTGCTCCAGTCCTATAAGTGGCTTCCTTTCCCCTCAGAGTCAAAGTTTTGACAAATGGCCTCTAAGGCCCTACCCAATCCGTACACTGTTCCTCTCCTCCTTCGGCCCCCTCCTTACCCATCTGACCTCACTTCCTACTACTGCTCTCTCCTCCCCAAGACATCTTCCCGCCTTAGGGCCACTGTACAGACTGTTCCCTCTGCTGAGGCCACTCTTCTCCCAGATATGCAAATGGCTCCCTCACCTCCTTTAAGGCTTTGCTCAAATGCCACCTTCTCAATGAAACCTACCATGAATACCCTCTTTAAAAATGCTCCCCCCCAACCCAGACATTGCCCATCCACCTTACCCTGCTCTCCTTCTCCCATGGAACTTAACCACCTTCTTATATAGTATATAACTTATTTATTTATTATGTCTATAGGCTGTCTCCTCACAAGGGGCAGAAATGATAGTGCTCACCAGTTATTCCATTTGCTCCTCCAGATTTCTTGCCTGTGTGTCATTAGGTGAGGCCATGTGATGAGTCCTGAAGGAAAGTGTGGTGGGTATTTCCTGCTGTACTGACCAGCCCCTGGCAGGTTCCCGTCTCTCCTCTGTTCCTCCACTATAGCAACCAAGGAACCTCAGACTGAGTTGGTGAAGCCTTCTGGGCCCCTGAGTCACTGCCTGAAGGACAGTTGCCCTGGAGAATCACAGTGGACTTTATGTCAAGGAGAAATAAATGAAGCATTGCTTGGTTAAGCCACTGATGCTTTGCAGACCCTTCTGACTAATACATCTTGTTAAGATATAAGGTCCAGGAGAGCAAGATTTTGGTCTGTTTTGTTGTCTGATGTATTCTCAGCACCTGGATCAGGCCTGGCCAATCGTAGCCCCTCAGCAAGTTTGTTGAAAGAATGAATAGACTCCTGGACCCCAGATCAGCATCCCTGACCCAGCCCAGTTTCTAACTTCCTCTGGAGCGTAGCTAATTCCCAGGCTCTAAGCTTGAGTGCTCCTGACATGCAGGGACGGGATCACAGTCATTCTTGTATTGTCCTCAGTTACTTGCACGAGGCTTCGTAAATGCTAACCGACAAATAGCAATAACTGAGTGCTAGAGCAGACTCTTCCTGTGATCCTCAGGTGTGAAGGTCACAGTCGGAAAAGAGAAATGGCCAGTTCTAGCTCGTGTGCTCCCCCAGTCTAAGAGTGCATCATTTTTTGTCTGATCTCCCTCATCTCCTCACTCTCTGACCTAAAATCTGTTCCCAACTCCTTGTTGTCCTCATCCTGTGTGAGGGCAATCCCCGTGACTCTGCAGGTTGTACTATTCCTTCCAGTTTCATACCTCCTGTGCATACCTCAGCCCACTGTTTTCTGGCCTCCGATGCCACACTTGTACTAAACTTCGTCTTGCTGATGGCACCCACCACCTCCTGAGTCCCAGACCTGGTGGGGTTTCTAAGGGCCTGTGATGAATTAGAGACCTTCAGACCAGTCCCCTTGCTGCCCCTTTGGCTCCCGCGGAACCACACTTTGCACACCTCCTTCTACCTCCCTAACCTTTCTTGCTCTGCCTTGGGCGCCTCTTCTCTGCCTTCCCCTGACGTGTTCCCCAGGCTGCCGTCCTCAGCTTATTGTTCTTGGCACTCAGCTCACTTTCCCATGGTTTCAACCACCACCTGTGCACTGATGATTCCCAAATCTTTATCTCCAGCCCCCGCCTCTCTTCTTCTTCTTCTCTTTTTTTAAAAATTTATTTATTTGGCTGCATTGGGTCTCCGTTGCTGCACACGGGCTTTCTCTAATTGCAGCGAGCGGAGGCTACTCTTCATTGCCGTGCACGGGCTTCTCATTGCAGTGGCTTCTCCTGTTGCAGAGCATGGGCTCTAGGCTCGTGGGCTTCAGTAGTTGTGGCACACAGGCTTAGCTGCTCCACGGCATGTGGGATCTTCCTGGACCAGGGCTCGAACCCGTGTCCCCTGCGTTGGCAGGCAGATTCTTAACCACTGTGCCACCAGAGAAGTGGATAGATGATTTATGCATCTGCCCACTGGACAGTCCCACCTAGATGTCTCATGAATTGGATGCCTCTTGTGCATCATCTTACAGACCCTTGGTCTCACCTCCAAGTCCAGAAGCAGCTCTGGCAGGCAGTTCTGCCCTGGCTTTGATTTAGTTCACGTAGTAACTTACCTCAGCAAGTAGCTTACACCTTGCTTCCTGCCTTGGAGCTTCTCTGATGCCCCTGGACACCTATTCATTCATCCCGGCTACCTGTGGAAGTGCCTGACCTTTACACATGTGCAACTCAGATGTGGGGGCAGAGGGAGGGCATAACATTCCATGGAGAAGCCCTGGACCAATGAGGTACAAGAACCAGTGGATAATGCTTCTCCCTTTTGTCTCTTTGGTGGCCAATCCTGAGATGTAGTGTAAGTTCCCCAGGAGGCCCTGGGAGGATCCAGTGCTAGTGTCCCATGGAGGGGCCAACACAATACACATCCTTGATTGACTTTCCATGCTGTCCTATATTAGCCTCCCTGGTCTCTCACTCCTGTTCCCTGGGATCACTTCTGAAATAAACGACCAGCACATAAATCTGTGTGCCAGGCCTTGCTTTGGAGGAATCCAGGCTCAAATATCCTTTGGGCATCTTTATCTCAAACTGTCTAAATCAGAACTCTTAGTCTTCCCCCCGGTGCCATGTGTCTTCCTCCCTCATCCCACTCAGCCATCAAAGCTGCAAACTGGAGACTCACCCTGACTCCACCCTTTTTGGCCTCAGTTTGCCCCTCCATTGCTCCCCTACGACCATCATCTCCCCTAAGCTGCCACCCCCGTCAGTCCTCCCCACCTCTCCTCCAACCCTCTCAAAACCATCCTTCGCCCAACCGCCAGCACGAAATACCTCAAGCACAGATCTTGCCACGGCATTTGATTCCTCAAACCGCACCAGCGTTTCCATAGGTAAACTAAAATCCAAGCACCCTAACCTGGACAGGGCCCTTCTGGGATCTGCTGCTTGTCTGCCTCTCCAGCATCCTGTCTGAACTGCTTCTGCTTTCTAGCACGGTCCCCAGTTGTACACTCACCAGAAAGAAAAGAGTCATCCTGAAGAGGTTGTTCGTTTGTCCCCATGGGGAGCATCCCAACAGCCCAGCCACTGTGCAGACAAAGTTAGCAGAGCTATTTTCTAGAACCAACAATCACAGGGTCTTTCTAGGCTCAGAGCTTCACAGTATACAGATCACGGGACACGGCGTGCACGGAGACAGTGTGAGGACCAGAGGGAGCACAGCAGTGGCATCAGAACACCAGGGTTCCAGGGCTGCTCCTCGTTCGCTGTGTGACTCTCAGTTTCTGCATTCACAAGGCAGGAAGATACAATCTAATTGCCACAGGGTGTGCAAAGTGCATATAATAGTAACAGAGGTGATGATGGCTAACATTTACTGACCTCTACCACATGAGGAAATTGAAGTAGAAGAAGGCACCTTGTGAGCAGGTCTTGGCTCTGCTACCAATTTAGCAATGCTCTCTGAGTAAGTCATTTCCTGTGTCTTGACCTCAGTCTCACCCTGGAAACAGTGGGGTTGAACTACTTCAGGACTTTTGGACTGGGCAGTTTCTAACATCCTTTACAGCTATTAAATTCTGAGTTTATGAAGCAAACATGCTGAGCTTATTGCTTGTCCCAAAGTGGGCTGAGCATCCGTCTCTCTTTCGCTCTGACGTGCCTGCCGGCGCACACACGGTGCGTTGAAGGTGACCTCACCAGCCTTTATATCAGCCTACTTCCCCTGGGTACCAGGGAGAAAGGGACCAATTGTGTCCCAGGCCAGACAGTTACAGATGCTGCATCTCTTGCACATTTTTTTTTGTCCAGCTCAGTAACAATGAGGATAATTCTGTCCAAAATGCAATCAAGTTTTTTGCTGTGAATTGTGCTTTCAAATCCATGGAATTTACTGTCACATCACTGCCAAGTTGGACAGATTCCTATCAGAGCCAGCTCAAGTTCAGGTCAAGCCCAAGGCTGGTTATTTCTTGCCCGATGGCCCATCTTCTCCCTTCTCACACATCGTGACCTCCACACATCTCCCTGAGGGCCTGAGGCTGACAGTGGTACTCTGCCCTCCTCTCAGTGGTACCTGTGCTGTAATTGGAGGGTTTGTTTACTTTGTCAGTTTGTTTCCTCCCATCTTTTAACACCTTATTATTATTTTCCAGTTTGAAGTGAAACTGTGATGGAGTAGACGTGTTCTGGATATTTTCTCCTTTCACTTATTACTATAAGTTGTACCCTGCCCCTCATTTTGGATTAATATCTTTTCATAGCTGTTCATATTAGCATGATTTTCAGTAACCCACTGCTTCCTACATAATTGAGGCAGTCGGAATAACAAGTCCCAAAGCGGATGTGAATTGAAAGACACTTTTTTGGCCATGGTGAGGGTAGTCAAAATGCCTCCACACCAAAGAAGTTGTGAAACCAGGCAGAGGGATTGCCCTTTTTTTGTCCCCAAAGCTGGGGGTTCCTGGAAGGGAGGTTCTGGGTACATTTTCCTCAGTGGGAGAGCTGAGGGCAGAGAATCTAGGCGAAGACGTGGCCTTTCTCTATTCCTTGACACCTCATTCCTTTAGCATCTAATCGGCTATTAATTACCTGACTGTTGATAGGGTGAGGGGAGGAGATGGGATTGAGAAAGGGGACTTTCCCTCATGATTCCCATGTCTAAATGAGCACTAACAGGTTATACTAAAAAGCACTTTATTCATTGATTCCACAAGTAATTGTTGAGTGTCTACTATGTTCGTGCCAGGCTCTGTACTAGACCCTGGAGATATAATGTGAAGCAGACATAATCTTTGCTCTACAGGGCAGTCCCCGTCTAGCACATTAGATATGCCAGCTGGTTGTGGACAATATCAAGTCAGGTCTGTAGGATCTGGCCCACTTGGATCCCATAATTATTCAAGAAATTATTTGTTAGTGTTAGTCTTTCCTTTTAGTGAAAGCATCCCATAAAGACAAGGATCCTGTTACCACAGTAATCTCTAACACAATACCTAGCCCATTAGTAAATGCTCTCAAAACATTTGGGAAAGAAGAAAGGGAGGGGAGGAGAAGGTAGGGTGAAAAAGAAAGAATAAGAGAATGAGAGGAGAGAGAGGAGAGGAGAGGAGGAAGGTAGATTAGTGTCCTGGAAGGTGGGTGAAGTGACATGATGAAGAAACTCAGGGCCTGTGGAGGGAAGCTCGTGTTGAGAAAGAAAGGAAGTGGTTGAAAGTGAGAGGAGTTCAAGGTGGCCAGAGCCAAGCTGTACAGGAAGGGGGGAAGTTTCATTTGGGAAAATTCTGTGGCAGAATGTCTGGAAGCTGCTGTGCCGGAGGCTGGGAACGGGCCACAGCTGTGCCCCTGTGTTCCAAGCTGAGAGGCACCTTGAGTGCAGGGAGCCAGGCCTCTGGCCTGGAGCAGGCACGACTGTGACCCCAGACCTGTGGTTGAAGCTGTGCCAAGTGGGGCTCAGGACTCAGGACTCTGGACTCAGGCTGACCTGATTCACTCCCACTGCTGCCAAGAAGCCAGGGTTAGGTTCCGCTACAGGGCTGTTTGGGTGAGGGGGTGGAGCCAGGGGGGCGGGGCCAGCCCCTTCTGTTAGAGGCAGTCCTGACCCCCTTCATAAAGATGCGTTTAATCTTGGCCAATTGCTCCTCATGAACCATTGTTCTAGTTTACTGTTTCTCATCCTGAGCAATAATAGCACTATAATTATATTTTTCTCTCTGTTTCATCACTTAGATGTCTTCTATTTCAAGTTGAACTTTGGCCTTACTGATTAAAAACCATGCTTCCCAAACAAACATTGGGATGAACGATCTGAAAATCACAAGTGCACTTATAGGGAGAGCTCTGGAAAAGATAGACAGCATTTGTGGAGTGTATAATGTGTGCCAGGCCTTGTGCTAAGAGCTTTCATTGCATTATTTCATTTAATCTTTGCAATAGCCCTACAAAGCAGGTACTATTGTGGTCCCCCATTGATGGGGAAGGAAACAGGTCCAGCTAGCTGAAGTCACTTCAGTCTGTCAACCACAGGTGGTGGAAACAGGCCCCACATGCAAGGCTGACTCTGGGTCAGGCCTGGACACTCCAGCCCAAGGCAGGCCAAGGTGAGGCAGGCACTCTGCCATGGCCATGACCTACAATTTTAGGTAAAACGTGGACAGACGGTTTCTACCTTGATAGTTAAATCTATTTTTAAGGCTTCCTTTTTTATTTTTGACAAGTGACCTTCATTCTTCATTTACCCTACTGATACACAGTTTTACTTATTTAAGTTTAAAAATGAATTTTAGGGGCTTCCCTCGTGGCGCAGTAGTTAAGAACCTGCCTGCCAATGCAGGGGACACGGGTTCAAGCCCTGGTCCGGGAAGATCCCACATGCCGTGGAGCAACTAAGCCTGTGTGCCACAACTACTGAGCCTGAGAGCCACAACTACTGAAGCCTGTGCGCCTAGACCCGGTGCTCTGCAACAAGAGAAGCCACCGCAATGAGAGGCCCGTGCACCGCAACAAAGAGTAGCCCCCGCTCTCCACAACTAGAGAAAGCCTGCATGCAGCAACGAAGACCCAACACAGCCAAAAATAAAATAAATAAATTTATTAAAAAAATAAAGTGATTGCCTATTTAAAAAAATAAAAGATGAAAATGAATTTTAAAAAGAAAAACATTCAGTGAGTAATAGTGGGTATATAGAGAAGGAGAGAAGAGTGAAGATGGACCCGGGGGACAATCTGTGGAATCCAGTGTCTGCCCTCAAGGCTTGGTTTTGATCTTTGCCGCTGGACTCTGTGACTCAAGTTTGTTGGCCGACACTCATGGGACATGTAGCTGGGGCTTGTGGCATCCCACTGGGACTTTCCTAATCTCTCTTGCCTCTGTGGGTCTGTCTGGTCTCTGGGTTCTGGCCACACCCCCTCTCGACAGGGTAAACACCAGGAATTAGGTAAAAGGTGGTTTGGCAAAGGTCAGAAAAGGAAATGTCTTCAACTGCAATTAGCTCAGGACACATAAGGCATTGCTGAGAAGGGACACCAAAGAGGAAGATCTCCACGGCCCTCAGCACGGGACCTGGGACCATCTGGAGAGGCAACTGGGTCACTGCACACATGCAAGAAGGGTCTTGGGAGAGAAAGTGTTGGTGGTTTACCAGAAGGCTGCAATCTCAGAGAGTTCCTGCTGTGTCACAGCAAAGGTGACCTACTCAAGGCTTTGCGGACCGATGACTCTGACCTTTACACTTTCCTTGGGCACAAGGCCTCATCCTTACTAGGCACTCAGTAAATTCATTGTAGACTCACTCCCCTTGCCACTTCACCTGGAAACCCTTTTACAAGGAAGAGGACATTCCACTTAGAGGACCACAAATAGGGTTGATTGGGTGCCCAGCTCTGTTCCTCCACAGCCAAAAACTGGATTAGCAGCTGTCTGCTTCCCAGTGATTGCTAGAAGTTTCTTTCACATGATCCAGTTCATCCATGGCCACTCCCCAGTTAAATGGATAATCAGGTCTCAGACCTGCAAGACTAATCAGTTCTTGGAAGAGAAATTATAAACCCATCTTTTGATGTGTCCGTGCCCCCCTCCACCACCCCCAGCCACGCTCTCCAAATAGCTGACTAGGTCAAAACACTGCTTTTGTGTAGTCCACTCAAGAGCAATGATCATCTCATGTTAAATATTATTAAGCTGTGGTACTTAACAATAGGCCAATAATGCCAGGTCACTTAGTTTACTAATTTGAGAGTAGTGTACCCCCGGTGTTTATTTTCAAGGTAAAAAGATAAAGGTCTGAGCAAATATTTTTAAGCAGATAATTCCTGCTGCTATAATATTAACAGTACTATGCTTAAGGATGAGGGATTTACAGTCACACTCCTTTGAGTTTGAATTTCTGCTCTGCCAATGTGCTGTGGCAATTTGGGATAGTTACTTAACCTCTCTGAGCCTCTATTTCTTCATCTGCACCCGAGAATGCTGAGTTTCTCGTGTTTCATGGAGCGGAGATTCCTCCAGGTGCACTCTGGTAATGAGCTTCTGGGGATGCCTGACAGGGGAGGCAGGTATCTCATGCAAAGCTGGGAGGAGGAACCACACTGCGGCTGGGCTTCAGAGACTGGAATTGGATGCCAAGGCAGGAATGTGTGGATCTTTTCTCTAGTGCCCATCATTCACATGGCTCAGCTGTTGTCCAAGAGTTGGCTTCTTCTTGAATCTGCTTCTCTTCCCTCTATGAACCAGTTTTTCCAGCTTCTGCTTCTCTGTACCTTTGACTTACTTATGCCCTCAACTTACTTAGGCCCGTCATGGCCTCGCTGGCCTTTCATCTTTCAACTTCAGTTTCTGCAATTAACTGATTTGCTTTATACATCCCAACTTGAAATGTCTAAAAGCAAGAATCTATTTGGACAAGGCTTTTTATGTTATGATACCCTAAAAACTGCTGGCTGGCCATTGGATTTGCTGCTGTTGGGTCCTGGGCTAACCCCTGATCCAATCAGAAATGAGTGTGTGTGTGTGTGTGTGTGTGTGTGTGTGTGTTTGAGGATAATCACATCAGATGAATCAAAGACACTGAGGGCATCCCCCATTCAACGAAGGTTGTAGGCAGGGAGTTTCCCTTACAAAGGGTGACAGGCATGGTGATTAACATGTGTGGTAAAAAAAAAAATCTCATAAGGTTGTTGTGAGGATCAAATGAGATAAAACTTGTAGAGGACCTAGCACAGAACTAGGGCACAGACCAAATGCTCAAAAAATGGTAGCCATTATTATATGATTCTTATTGTTATGATTATTATAATCTATTACACTAGCAGTACAGACTTGGTTCCAAAGGTACAGGGTAATTTGCAGGCCTCTAATAGAAAATGCACCTGGGGATTAGTTTTCTTAACTATATTTAGATCTATGTTGCTAAAGGGCAAGAAGGGAAGTGGGACCCCTCTATGCACAACATCAAGGAATAAAAAACTCCTTGAGCAAACATTACAAAATATCTCTTAAAACCACAAATATGGTCCCATAAGCCTAGCTAAATTCTTTTACTGACTTCCCATTTTTCTTAAGGATAAATATTCTTTTTTTTTTTTAATTTTTTAAATCTTTGGCTGCATTGGGTCTTCGTTGCTGCGCACAGGCCTTCTCTAGTTGCGGCGAGCGGGGGCTACTCTTTGTTGCGGTGCGCGGGCTTCTCATTGCGGTGGCTTCTCTTGTTGCGGAGCACGGGCTCTAGGCCCGCGGGCTTCAGTAGTTGTGGCTCGCGGGCTCTAGAGCGCAGGCTCAGTAGTTGTGGTGCACGGGCTTAGGTGCTCCCCGGCATGTGGGATCTTCCCGGACCAGGGCTCGAACCCGTGTTCCCTGCACTGGCAGGCGGATTCTTAACCACTGCGCCAGCAGGGAAGTCCTTTAGGATAAACATTCTTTATTAGGCCTTATATGGTCTGCACCTCCTCCTGCCAGCGCGCGCGCGCACACACACACACACACACACACACACACACACACACACACACACACACACACACACACACACACACACACACACACCTTCCCAGCTTCGGCCAGTGCAGTGAACATTCCACCATGGGTGCTGCAGCCGCCCTGGCCTACTCCCAGGGCCCCACCACATATACCTGATCACATTTCACACAGAGCGTTGTGACACGCTCTTCTTCCTCTCCCTTCCCCAGTCCTTATCCTAGTTAGTTTCCACTCCCCTTTTGGCTCTCTGTTCAAATATCAGGAGAGCTTTCCCCAGGACAGGATCTTTTGTGATATGCATTCACAGAACCAAATGTTTTTTTCTTCGCCTCATTGCTTCACTAAAGGGACTCTGTGGTTCATACCTGCTTCTCCCACTGGACCATGAACTCACAAGGGTGGACTGCACCTGTTTTTGCTCATCTTTCTGTCTCCCAAAGCCTATGGTGCCTAGAATATGCAGGCACTCAGTGAAGATCTGTTGAACAAATGAGTCCAATGTTATCAATGCAACTAAATTGTTGCCTTTCTCAGAAGTTATGACAATACTGGAAGGTAAAAATAATGCAATATTAAGCCCTTCTTTTTAGTTAAAAGCACACATGCAGAGCTCGCCAAAACTGACTCTGTTCTTTGCCCAAAGGAAATAACAACACACTTTTAAAAACTGTTATTATCCAGGCCACATTCATTGACCAGAATTCAATAAATTTAGAGATTAACAAACAGGGAGCAAAAAAAAAAAAAAAAAAAAAAAAACCGCTATACTCCTGAAATATAAAAACACACTTCTAAAGATCTCTTGGTTTAAAGAGGAAGTAAACTGCTTGGAATTGGACCACAATGAAAACACACATCAAAACCAATGGGATATGGCAAAGCAAGTTTCAGAAGAAAACGCTAGCCCTACATTTATTTATTAGAACATAAAAAAAAGATTGAAAAGAAAAACAAAATGAAGCCAAAGTAAGTGGTAAGAAATGAGTTAATGAATATAGAAGAAGAAAATAATGAAATGGAGAAAACTCAGCAAACTTGATCAATAAAGCCACAGGTTTGCTTTTTTAAGGTTAAAAATTATTTGGCTAGAATGATTGATAAAGAAGAGAAAATACTTGATAGGTAATATCAGCCATGAAAAGGTATGAAATGTACACATATAGAGGGTACTTTTTAAAGGGAACATTTATGAACAACTTATACCAATGAATATGAGACCCACATGAAATGGATGATTTTCTAGGAAAATATAAGTAACCAAAATTTGTTCAAGAAGAAGTCGAAACATTAAACCAGTAACCATGGAAGAAATTGAACTATTAAAAATGTACCTTCTGGGACTTCCCTGGTGGTCCAGTGGTTAAGAATCCATCTTCCAATGCAGGGGACGCGGGTTCGATCGCTGGTCAGGGAACTAAGATCCCACATGCCACGGGGCAACT